>NW_028319164.1:0-351766 GCF_062004578.1 Staurois parvus | reverse complement strand
CTCAATAATTCCTGAGCACAAATGTCCTCCTCTACCTCCTCCTCTTCTTCCTGTCCTGCCCCCACAGGGGTCATGTGGCGTTGAGATCTGTGCGCCACGTCTACCGCACCCTGACCAGCCATTGTTAACAGCATTTGTTCAAGGACGTGCAACAGAGGAATGACGTCGTTCATCCCATAGTCCTGCCGACTCACGAATAGCGTGGCCTCCTCAAAGGGCCTGAGCAAGCGGCAGGTGTCACGCATGAGCTGCCAATGGCTGACATCGAAGTTACACAGGGGAGTACCTTTATCCGCTTGTAACATCAGGAAATCGGTGATGGCCTTTCGCTGTTCGTAAAGGCGGTCTAACATGTGTAGGGTTGAATTCCACCTTGTTGCAACGTCGCAGATCAGGCGATGCTGTGGAATTCCGTTCTGCCGCTGCAGCTCAAGGAGGGTGTGCTTTGCGGTGTAGGAATGGCTGAAATGCATGCAAAGTTTACGTGACATTTTAAGGATGTCTTGCAGTGGGATGGTGGATTTTAAGAACCGCTTGACAACCAGATTGAACACGTGAGCCATGCATGGCGCATGGCACAACCTTCCTTGACGCAGAGCAGACACCATGTTCTTTCCGTTGTCGGTCAACATGGTTCCGATTTTCAGTTTGCGCGGAGACAGCCATCTGTCGATTTCTCTGTTCATTACACTCAGAAGTTCCTCCCCTGTGTGACTACGTTCTCCAAGGCATACCAGGTGCAGAACAGCGTGACACCGTTGCGCCCTGCACATGTGATATGCCGGTCGGGTAATGGGACTTGGCACGGGGGTGGCGGCTGAGGACACGGCGGAAGAAGAGGTGGTAGAGGCGGACATCTTTGCCGGACCAAGGACGTGCAAACGTGGAGGCAAAAGCGGCGTGACCTGTCCAAGTTGCTGGTGCGGCTGTGACGGCACCACGTTCACCCAGTGGGCCGTAAATGACATGTACTGTCCCTGACCATAGTTACAGCTCCACACGTCGGCGCTGCCGTGCACTTTGGCAGAGACCGACATGCTCAAAGACTGGCCCACCATGTCTTCTACATGTGAATGCAGGGCTGGCACTGCCTTTTTGGCGAAGAAATGACGGCTTGGCACTCTCCACCGCGGCGCGGCACAAGCCATCATTTCTCTGAAAGGTGCTGAGTCCACCACTTGGAAAGGGAGGGACTGCAGCACCAGCAACTTGGACAGGAGGACGTTCAGCTTTTGCACCGTCGGGTGCGTGCTCGCAAACTGTTGTCTCTTGGAAACGGATTCCAAGAAAGACTGCTGACGGAATCCGTGAAGAGGAGTAGCAGGAGAAGGAGCATCTGAACGAGCGGAAGATGCCAACGAGCGACAACTCCCCTCAGCAGAGGTGTTGGAGCCTTGACTGGCTGATGGAGGGCGATTGACGTCGGGTGACGGAGCAAGTAACGGAGCGGGTGATGGAGCGGGGGCTGGGGCGGGCAGAACCGCCGTATCTTTATCACGGTTTTCCCAGGCCACCAAATGGCGACGCTGCATATGCTGCCGCAACGCTGTAGTCCCAACATGGGCCCCCTGGCCACGCTTGACTTTCTGGCCACATAGTCGACATACGGCTACGTTTACTTCCTCGGGCGGCTTGACGAAAAATTGCCACACCGCCGAGTAGGAAACTTTGCCCCCGATACTCCTCACTGGCTGACTGCTGCTTCCTCCGTGCACACCGGCACCACTACTGGCCGTGGTGGTAGGCTGCAGTGGAGCTGGTGCTCTACTCCGTGGCCGTTTGGCTCCACTGACACTGCTGCGACCCTGCTGCTGTCTCCTGGGCAACCCACCGACTGTTTTGCTCGCTGCCAAGCTGCCACCCTCTTCTCCTGATGATGCGGAAGAAATTGCCTGATGACGACGAGGCTGCCAAGTGCGATCAACCTCCTCATCATCAAGTAGGGTCTCCGCCTCACTACTAGCCCCCTCGGCTGCGTCTGGGTCAGGAGACAGACCTGTCTCTAGACCGGCTACCGAGCCACTCTCCTCGCCACTACTTCTTCGCCTGGCTGCTGAAAAGGCGGATGTCTCCCCCCGTTCCTGACCGCCCTCTGTTAGCTCTTCCTCACTGTACAGTGGGGCTGAGCCCACAGCATGCGATACTTCGCTTGGTGAGGGAACACCAAAGGACAGGGGCAGGTAGAGGACACGTGATTTCAGTGGGCTTGGTCCCGGGCCATGCCAACTAACGGTTGTGTCTGACGTACCCACCGACCGTTGGCTGTAGGTGTCAGAGGTGACCTGGGAAGAGGAAGACGACCGAGCCAACCAATCGACGACGGCAGGGTTGTCGGTGGAGACACGACCGCTGGATGACACCGGGAGCACTGGCCTCTGGCTGCGAATAGTGCTGCCTCGACCCCTTCCTCTGCTGCCACGTCTGCTCGCTCCTAAAACATTGCCTCCTCTGCCACTCCTCTGCATGTTGTCTGACATACTCTTTAATTAAACGATTATGTGTCCCTGAGTAACAATTCTGTGTCCCTGAGTAACAATTCTGTGTCTGTGCGAGTAACAATTCTGTGGCCCTTAGTAACAGTTCTGTGGCCCTCAGTAACAATTCTGTGTCCCTGATTAACGTTTCTGTGGCCCCAAGTAACAGTTCTGTGGCCCTCAGTAACAATTCTGTGTCTGTGCGAGTAACAATTCTGTGTCTGTGCGAGAAACAATTCTGTGGCCCTAAGTAACAGTTCTGTGGCCCTCAGTAACAGTTCTGTTTCCCTGAGTAACAATTCTGTGTCTGTGCGAGTAAGAATTCTGTGTCTGTGCGAGTAACAATTATGTGGCCCTAAGTATCAGTTCTGTGGCCCTCAGTAACAATTCTGTGTCCCTGATTAACGTTTCTGTGGCCCCAAGTAACAGTTCTGTGGCCCTCAGTAACAATTCTGTGTCTGTGCGAGTAACAATTCTGTGTCTGTGCGAGTAACAATTCTGTGGCCCTAAGTAACGGTTCTGTGGCCCTCAGTAACAGTTCTGTGTCCCTGTGTAACAATTCTGTGTCTGTGCGAGTAACAATTCTGTGGCCCTAAGTAACAGTTCTGTGGCCCTCAGTAACAGTTCTGTGTCTGTGCGAGTAACAATTCTGTGTCTGTGCGAGTAACAATTCTGTGGCCCTAAGTAACAGTTCTGTGGCCTTCAGTAACAATTCTGTGTCTGTGCGAGTAACAATTCTGTGTCTGTGCGAGTAACAATTCTGTGGCCCTAAGTAAAGTTTCTGTGGCCCTAAGTAACAATTCTCTGGCACTCAGTAACAATTCTGTCTGTCCCTGAGTAACAATTCTCTGGCACTCAGTAACAATTCTGTCTGTCCCTGAGTAAAAATTCTGTGGCCCTAAGTAAAGTTTCTGGGGCCCTGAGTAGCAATTATCTGGCACTCAGTAACAATTCTGTCTGTCCCTGAGTAACAATTCTCTGGCACTCAGTAACAATTCTGTCTGTCCCTGAGTAAAAATTCTCTGGGCCTAAGTAAAGTTTCTGTGGCCCTGAGTAACAATTCTCTGGCACTCCGTAACAATTCTGTCTGTCCCTGAGTAACAATTCTCTGGCACTCAGTAACAATTCTGTCTGTCCCTGAGTAAAAATTCTGTGGCCCTAATTAAAGTTTCTGTGGCCCTAAGTAACAATTCTCTGGCACTCCGTAACAATTCTGTCTGTCCCTGAGTAACAATTCTCTGGCACTCGGTAACAATTCTGTCTGTCCCTGAGTAACAATTCTCTGGCACTCAGTAACAATTCTGTCTGTCCCTGAGTAAAAATTCTGTGGCCCTAATTAAAGTTTCTGTGGCCCTAAGTAACAATTCTCTGGCACTCAGTAACAATTCTGTCTGTCCCTGAGTAACAATTCTCTGGCACTCCGTAACAATTCTGTCTGTCCCTGAGTAACAATTCTCTGGCACTCAGTAACAATTCTGTCTGTCCCTGAGTAAAAATTCTGTGGCCCTAAGTAAAGTTTCTGTGGCCCTGAGTAACAATTCTCTGGCACTCCGTAACAATTCTGTCTGTCCCTGAGTATGAATTCCGTGGCCCTAACTAGCGTTTCTTTGTCCCTAAGTAACAGTTCTGTGGCCCTGAGTAACAATTCTGTGTCTGTGCGAGTAACAATTCTGTGGCCCTAAGTAACAGTTCTGTGGCCCTCAGTAACAGTTCTGTGTCTGTGCGAGTAACAATTCTGTGTCTGTGCGAGTAACAATTCTGCGGCCCTAAGTAAAGTTTCTGTGGCCCTCAGTAACAGTTCTGTGTCTGTGCGAGTAACAATTCTGTGTCTGTGCGAGTAACAATTCTGTGGCCCTAAGTAAAGTTTCTGTGGCCCTAAGTAACAATTCTCTGGCACTCCGTAACAATTCTGTCTGTCCCTGAGTAACAATTCTCTGGCACTCAGTAACAATTCTGTCTGTCCCTGAGTAAAAATTCTGTGGCCCTAAGTAAAGTTTCTGTGGCCCTGAGTAACAATTCTCTGGCACTCCGTAACAATTCTGTCTGTCCCTGAGTATGAATTCCGTGGCCCTAACTAGCGTTTCTTTGTCCCTAAGTAACAGTTCTGTGGCCCTGAGTAACAATTCTGTGTCTGTGCGAGTAACAATTCTGTGGCCCTAAGTAACAGTTCTGTGGCCCTCAGTAACAGTTCTGTGTCTGTGCGAGTAACAATTCTGTGTCTGTGCGAGTAACAATTCTGTGGCCCTAAGTAAAGTTTCTGTGGCCCTCAGTAACAGTTCTGTGTCTGTGCGAGTAACAATTCTGTGTCTGTGCGAGTAACAATTCTGTGGCCCTAAGTAAAGTTTCTGTGGCCCTAAGTAACAATTCTCTGGCACTCCGTAACAATTCTGTCTGTCCCTGAGTAACAATTCTCTGGCACTCAGTAACAATTCTGTCTGTCCCTGAGTAAAAATTCTGTGGCCCTAAGTAAAGTTTCTGTGGCCCTGAGTAACAATTCTCTGGCACTCCGTAACAATTCTGTCTGTCCCTGAGTATGAATTCCGTGGCCCTAACTAGCGTTTCTTTGTCCCTAAGTAACAGTTCTGTGGCCCTGAGTAACAATTCTGTGTCTGTGCGAGTAACAATTCTGTGGCCCTAAGTAACAGTTCTGTGGCCCTCAGTAACAGTTCTGTGTCTGTGCGAGTAACAATTCTGTGTCTGTGCGAGTAACAATTCTGTGGCCCTAAGTAAAGTTTCTGTGGCCCTCAGTAACAGTTCTGTGTCTGTGCGAGTAACAATTCTGTGTCTGTGCGAGTAACAATTCTGTGGCCCTAAGTAAAGTTTCTGTGGCCCTAAGTAACAATTCTCTGGCACTCAGTAACAATTCTGTCTGTCCCTGAGTAACAATTCTCTGGCACTCAGTAACAATTCTGTCTGTCCCTGAGTAAAAATTCTGTGGCCCTAAGTAAAGTTTCTGTGGCCCTGAGTAACAATTCTCTGGCACTCCGTAACAATTCTGTCTGTCCCTGAGTATGAATTCTGTGGCCCTAACTAGCGTTTCTTTGTCCCTAAGTAACAGTTCTGTGGCCCTGAGTAACAATTCTGTGTCTGTGCGAGTAACAATTCTGTGGCCCTAAGTAACAGTTCTGTGGCCCTCAGTAACAGTTCTGTGTCTGTGCGAGTAACAATTCTGTGTCTGTGCGAGTAACAATTCTGTGGCCCTAAGTAACAGTTCTGTGGCCTTCAGTAACAATTCTGTGTCTGTGCGAGTAACAATTCTGTGTCTGTGCGAGTAACAATTCTGTGGCCCTAAGTAAAGTTTCTGTGGCCCTAAGTAACAATTCTCTGGCACTCAGTAACAATTCTGTCTGTCCCTGAGTAACAATTCTCTGGCACTCAGTAACAATTCTGTCTGTCCCTGAGTAACAATTCTCTGGCACTCAGTAACAATTCTGTCTGTCCCTGAGTAAAAATTCTGTGGCCCTAAGTAAAGTTTCTGTGGCCCTAAGTAACAATTCTCTGGCACTCAGTAACAATTCTGTCTGTCCCTGAGTAACAATTCTCTGGCACTCAGTAACAATTCTGTCTGTCCCTGAGTAAAAATTCTGTGGCCCTAATTAAAGTTTCTGTGGCCCTAAGTAACAATTCTCTGGCACTCAGTAACAATTCTGTCTGTCCCTGAGTAACAATTCTCTGGCACTCAGTAACAATTCTGTCTGTCCCTGAGTAACAATTCTGTGGCCCTAATAACGTTTCTGTGGCCCTAAGTAACAATTCTCTGGCACTGAGTAACAATTCTGTCTGTCCCTGATTATGAATTCTGTGGCCCTAACTAGCGTTTCTTTGTCCCTAAATAACGATTCTGTGGCCCTCATTAACAAGTCTGTGTCCCTGAGTAATGGTTCTCTGTCCCTAAGTAACTTTTCTCTGTCCCCAATTATCGTTTCTGTGGCCCTAACTCTGTCCCTGTCCCTAGTACAGAGCGGTCTGCCTCTGTTCAATAACTGCAGGCAAATGAAGAATTCCAAAATGGCCGCTATTTATAGCTCGACCATTACACAGTGCTGACTGGCTGGCTGCTGATTGGCTGATGCGATCACATGTAGTTGAGGAATGCATTATGGGTCAGCGCGCCTTGTCTGCGCGCCTTCCCAGACATCCCCGCTCCGTCGCCGCACATGTCAGCCGCCATTTTCTGAAAAATTTCGATTAGCGCGTCTGAATTAGGCTATTTTTCGGATTCGGCACGAATCGAACTTTTTCTGATATTCGACTCGAATTCCACTTCGGATACTTCGATTCGCTCATCTCTAGTTATAACATTTTGTAAATGAGTAATTTTTCTCCTTCACTGATGTGCGCTAAGGAGGCTGCAGTGATAGGCACTGATATGCTATACTGATGGGCACTGATATGCGTCACTGGTAGGTGGCGCTGATGGGCATTGACAGGCATCACTGGTGGGCATTCACAGACATCACTGATGGGCACTGAAAGGAAGTACTCATATATGGCACTGATAGGTGGCACTGACTGGCAATGATAGGTGACACTGACTTGCACTGATAGGCGGCACTGACTGGCACTGTTGGGTGGCACTGACTGGAACTGTTAGGTGGCACTAATGGGCACTGATAGGCGGCATTGATGGGCACTGATAGGCAGCACTGACTGGCACTGATAGGTGGCACTGATTGGCAGCAGTCATAGGCAGTACTGACTAGCACTGATAGGTGGCACTGAATGGCACTGATAGTTGCCACTGAAAGGCAGCTCAGATGGGCACTGATATGTGGCATTGATATGCACTGGTAGGCACTGACATGTGGCATTGATGTGCACTGATGGGTACTGACAGGTGGCACTTATTGGGCTACACTGATCATCAGGGCACTGCCCATCAGTACCCTGATGATCAGTGTAGGTATCCCCTCTGAGAAATGCCGATTACCGGCTCTCCTCTTCTCATGAGCTGTCAGCATGACAGCTTGTGAGGAGAGAAATACCGATAAAGGGCATTTCCTTATTTACATGCGATCAGCTGTGATTGGACACAGCTGATCACATGACAGAGCCGAAGTCATCGGCTCTTTCCGCTGATCGGTGATCCGCTGTGTACCAGGGACACAGTGCACCCCTGATCACCGTGCTCCGTGCCCCTGAGGGCACGCATTGTGGTTAGAGTGGGAGGACGTTGTATGACGTCCTCCCAGAATGAGAGAGCCGCCTTGCGCCCATCATTTCCTTATATGGCGGGCAGGAGGCGGTTAAAGGATAAGTTCACCTTTTGAGCAAAAATAATTGTAGCACTACCCCCTTAAGGGTTGCTTAGTAATTTTTGGGTTCCCTGTCAATCTGAACATCTCATTGAAAGCCCAATCTCTGCTGACACCACCGTGCTCCGGTGACCCAAATAAATCACACCTGTCAAATGGACTCACACATAGTAGTTTAAACCAAATTGAAGTTTAGATTGGAACTGGAGGTAACTGAGTTAAGAATAACAAAATAACACTGATATAGACAGCAAATATGATCACTCTTGGCAATTGTGAGTAATTGTAATGACATTCACAATGAAGCAACAGTGACTATTAGCAAGCCTGCTTTCGGAAATAATCCACTGTCTCTAGTCTAAAAGGACTGTCGAATCCCCAGTGTGCAGGAATGACTATCAATAACAGATACGCTCACTGTGGGACCTCAGAGCTACAGTTGATAACAAGGATTAGATGTGAAATAAAGAGAATTCTCAGTTATAATTGGCAGTGTCCCCTTTAAAAGCTCTATAATGTCTCCTGCATGCTTGTTGGGGCCCAATTGATGTGAAGTTGCGTCAAGGAGGGAATGGTAGTTCCTTAGGGTGGTCACATTAAAGATAGTGAGGAAAAAGGAGAAGATTTAACACTTTCCTGATTGATGGTAAAGAATTGGTGCAAGTTCCCTGTAAGAGCTCTAACAATGAATTGAGCTTGACATAGTAAATAGGAACGAATGGCATAAATGTCTATGGGCATAGGCAAAGGATGAACCGTAGTAAGAATCCTGCTCTGCAGAAGGAAAGGGGACTGGTTGATTCAGTTGGCACTGCTGTAGACTGTCTTTTAAAGCATTATATCAATCTATTCCTATATCTACCCTCTATTCCTCTTCATTTCCCTCTTCTGGGCCTAGAAGGGCTGAGAAGGGAATGAGGGAGATCTACGAGCCCAAGTCCCGGCAATGGGTGGTTCATCTACCTGGATTGGGACCTACACAGCATCAGGAAGGGGTAGGAGATGGTTACGGTGCCATGATTTGACTGGGACTTTCTTCGCCTCTGGGCAGATATGATAAACAGGTAGATTGGGAAACTTCCGGCAGACAATGAAGGGTTGAGATTTCCAGAGAGCTGTAATTTTGTGTTTTCCTGGGATCCCAAGGTTCCTTAATAGCACTTGATCTCCTGGTTGCAGATCCTGTAGTTTCACCTTGGTGTCATAACATTGTTTATTTCTCTGCCCTGCTAATTGAGAGGCTCGCCTAGCTTCTTCAAAAGCAGACTCCAACCGATATTTCAATCTCTCAACATACACTTGATGTGATAAGGGGGTCAAATGAGCAGGAGCAGTGCAACGTAGCCTCCTGCCCAAACATCAGACAATAGGGAGAAAACCCTGTGGCACCATTCTCAGTACTGTTATAGGCATGCACCACTGCAGCAATGTGTTGACACCAAAACTTTAGAACAATGTTGCTTCTTCTCCATGGCCCAGCATGTTCAGAAGAGTTCTGTTGAAACGTTCTGGTTGAGGGTCACCTAGAGGGTAATAAGGGGTAGTTCTGGATGTTTTGATGCCCAACAAGGTCAATAACTCCTTAATCACTCCTGGCTGGAGCACTTCCTCTTCAGGGCCATTCTTCCAAACTTTCCCCACTTCCTCTTCTCTAGCCCTCAATTCTTTGACAACTCTTTGATACACTTGTCGGAGTTGTGGGTGGATGCTTTCTATAGGTACCATATTCTTCTCGGCTAGTGGAGTAAGGAGTCTGCGTACTAAGTTGGTGTTGGTCTCAATTAGTAGTGAACACTGCTTTATCCCTTGCAGGTAAACGATTGCCAGGGTATCGAAAGTCTCTGCTTTTCCAGTCAAGGTTGGCCCAAAGGTCAGATGGATAGGTATGTAACCGTCATAGGGGCACTTCTGGGTCCTGATTCCCCAGATCTCCAGCTCCTTCAACTTCCAGATGGGGACATCCTTCAGGTGTTTAACAATCCCTATAGAGTAGAGTCACCTGGGCCCCAATATCCAGCAAAGCTTTGCCATATACTCCCCCCACTTGAATGGAGACCAGTGGAGATGGGCCTACTAGTTCATCTGGAAGTCGCTTGGGGTGAGACTTGGCACTTCTGATGCGGGCTTTCCCAGATTTACTTGCTCACTTCTAGAGAGTTGGCTTTTCCAGTTTCTTGGAGTGGTGTATATTATTTTTTTTCATGCTAGAGCCCCAGTCAACGGAGTTGGATGCTGACTTGGCTCTAAGGGACAACTAACAACAGGAGTCTGGGTGTTCTTGGTCTCTAAGGTTTGCATTCCTTTTCCTTGAGAGTTGGAGCTTGGAAAGTTCTTTGGGCCCTCAGTTGTCTCCTTCATTGAGGTCCCCAGAGGTTTTCCACCATCTTTGGGAAGAAAATAGTTTCTTTAAGGCCTATATGACTTCAGCCATCAGGTTTCAGTATGCGGGCATTGAGCCTTAAAGTGTCCTAGTTCTCCACATTGGAAACATCTGGGGTACCCTGGACTGGTATCCCCTCTCCCAGCTGACATAGCCAACACTGCCTGGCCCATCTCCAACATGGTCTTCTGCATGCCAATGTGGGCCTCCATAACCTGTCCCACAGTCTTTTGGACTTCACAAAAAGGTTGTTGAATCATTGCCTGAGCCTGACCCAATTGGGTCAGGATCTGCAATATCTCATCCATGGTGGCAATAATTTGTGCCTCAGGCACCTCCTCTGGGTTTGCATGGCTTGAGTAACGCAAGAGGAAGCCCTGGGCCTCATTTCACCTTGAAAATCAGCTTTCCTTGCCTTGCCACCATTAGAGATTCCTCCTCTCGTTAGCAGCTTTGAGTATGTTACAGCACCATAGGGCTAACTTACCCTAAATTTCTGTACAATTGAATCGATACGTTGGGCTCCCTTCTGTACTTAAGTCCATAGGGCCTTGCTGGCACCTTCTGTCTTTACCCCTCCTTGAACGAACACCTGGTGCAAGGTCTTGTCCAACCTCTGGACATAGTCGGACAGTTTCTCCCCTTTTCCTTGATTGGTATGTTCAAAAAGATAGATCAACTCTGTGCAGTTCTCAACTGATCCAAACACTTCACATAAGGCCTCAAGACACTTATGGGCAGTACAGTCTGGCTTGTCTCGTTTTAAGTTACGTATGATGTCCGAGGTGGGAGCCTGCAAGCTCTCCAATATCCTCTGTCTCTTTACAGTGTTGGCTACATTCTTTGATAGCTTAGAGGGCTTGGTCAACCCATGTGCCAAAGTCATCTTCCCATAAGGGTGTAGAAGTCTTCACAGAGAAGAATCTTAGTCTCCAATAGTTGTGACTAGTAACAGAGGCAAAGTTTTTCTGTAAAGTCTCTATGAACTTCCCTAGTTCAGCCAGTGAAGTGGCAGATATGCTCCAGCATCAGTGGAAGTGGATGACTCTGGCACAGGGGTATCTTTCTGTGAACTCTCTCCATTTGCTTCAGTTACACCAGATCTGAACACCTGAGCAGTTATTGTGTCAGTCAGGTGTATACTCTGTTCTTCGATCAAAGAGGAGATCCCTTTTTCCCACTCAATCAACACCAACACATTGGATGCATCTAGACTGCTTCTGAGATCGATGTTGCTTCCTTTCTGGTCAGGTATGCGGGCTGCTAACATCAGTTCAACCTGTTCTTTCAGCCAGTCATCTCTGGGAACACTCAGCACCACACACCGCTCTGGTTTCCCATTCTCCTCATGGCACCAAGCAATGATTTTAGAGGGTTCCATGCTTTCTTTCTGGGGTTCACAGATTCTCTGAACTGGAATATCCCAGATGAGCCCCCACATGTAGCACTACCCCCTTAAGGGTTGCTTAGTAATTTTTGAGTTCCCTGTCAATTTGGACCTCTTGTTGAAAGCCAAATCTCTGCTGACACCACCGTGCTGTGGTGACCCAAATAAATGACACCTGTAAAATGGACTCACACACAGAGTAGTATAAACCAAATTAAAGTTTAGATTGGAATTGGAAGTAACTGAGTTAAGAATAACAAAATAACACTGATATAGACAGCAAATATGATCACTCTTGGCAATTGTGAGCAAAAGTAATGACAATCACAAAGAAGCAACAGTGACTATTAGCAGGCCTGTTTTCAGAAATAATCCACTGCTTCCAGTCTGAGGGGACTGTTGAATCCCCAGTGTGCAGGACTGACTATCAATAACAGATAAACTCACTGTTGGTCCCCAGAGCTATATAACAAGGATTATATGTGAAATAAAGAGAATTCTCAGTTATAATTGCCGATTTCTCCTTTAAGAGCTCTATAATGTCTTCTGTGCGCTTGTTGGGGCCCAATTGATGTGAAGTTGCGTCGGGGGGGATGGTAGTTTCTTAGGGTGGTCACATGAAAAATAGTGAAGAAAAAATAGAAGATTTAACACTTCCCTGATTGATGGTAAAAAATGAGTGCAAGGTTCCTTTTACAAGTTCTAACCATGAATTGAGCTTGACGTGGCAAATAGCAAAGATTGGCATAAATGTCTATGGGCAAAAGTAAAGGATCAACCGTAGTAAGAATCTTGCTCTACAGAAGGGAAAGGGACTGGTTGCTTCAGTTCACACCGCTGTAACTTGATCTTTAACTGTATATCTTATGGTCATCTAACTGCACTGCAGATGTATTCCAACGATGGAACTGGTATGACTAGGTTGTAAACTAGGGCAACTGTTTGTAACGTTCACAGATATCTGCAGGTATATAACTGAGGTGAAGACTATCAATGAATACATGTGTCTCTCTTACCCGATCAATGTAGTTCGGTGGATTGCCGTGATCTGTCTTTCCCAATGAATAGGGACAGTTCAGACTTGGCATTTCGCTCTGCCTCTTGCTGTCAGTGTGGCCTTCTTGGCAGTTTGGCAGGCTGGGTGGTCAGCAAGTTCTTTCCGATCTCTCTCTCTCTCCAATCCTGGCTCCGCAGCCTAGTTCAGCACTTCCACCATCAGCACACCTTCCCCTTCAACCTCCCTCCGCACTCTCCTCGCCAATCTCCCGGGCTTTGATATTTTTATGCCCACGCCCACATGCTACCTCTCCTGGAAAATGTATTCCCAGGCACACTGCTTAACAGTGAAGTCCTGCTATTCAGAAATATAAGTTCCAGAGGGCTGTTCTGTCAATGTGAGTAACCCTGAATAGAAAGCCATCTAATGTCCACTTTCATGTATTGCAAGTAATAACATTTCAGTGGGTTATACAATAAATGCACATTTTTTTGCAGGTAAAAAAATGTGCTTTTCTTATTTTTGGTTGCAGGAGCCTGTAAAGCATTGCACTGGTGATCAGCAGATCACTGGTGCCATGCAGGTCACCTGCAGACCTGTCTGTATATCTTACTCATTAAGCCAGGCCATTTTTTGCTGTTCAGCACTGCACTGCTTTGACAACTTTGACATCTGCGCGGTTATGCAACTCTGTACCCAAACAAAATTTATATCATTTTTTCCCATAGAAATTGAGCTTTCTTTTTGTGGTATTTGATCACCACTGGGTATTTAATTTTTTTTTTTTGTGATATAAATGAATAGAGTGGAAATTTTGAAAAAACAAATATTTTTTTACGTTCTGCTATAAAACATATCCAATAAATTTAAAAAAATCTAATTTCTTCTTGTGAAGTTGGGCCTAGCAGACGCTCCCGCACCTCAACGTCCGCCCTCTACCCCCCGGGTGTCTCCCACCTGGAACACTTCATCTCCATGGCGTGATAGGAGGAGGGTCAGACAGGAGGCGGGTTGATGGGGAATTTTCCCTTGGTTATTCTCCTCCAGCTTGATCATTCATTGGGATATGCCATGGACGCATTATTACAAGCTGTGTCTATTGAATTTGGGTTAACCCCCTCGCTTTCTTGACCAGCTAAGTGTTTTATGTGGGTTGTCAGACCCTTAATTTTTAGCCTGCAGGCTGAGTCCGCGGGCGCTGTCGATGTGCTACCCCAACCTGTAGCCAGGCATGGTCGGAGGTGCTACTGCCCTGTTTTGGAGTGGCCACTCTGATCTCCATATTTTATGGCGACGGGGTCTGGGCCCTGTTGGCCCTTTAAAATTATGGTTCTCTGTCTTTTCGGGTGAGGCAACTCGCCTACCTTATCAATGGTTTGGTTTGATCTCTTTAGCTAAAGGAGCGTTTCGGGCACTGTTTCTGTTGTTTTAAATTCTTGTTTTTTTATTTTGGTACATGATAGTAGTCATACTCAATTTTATGGATCTCCTTGCTGCTCCTTTGTGGCGTGGATATTACATAAAATGATAAAAATAAAACTCACTCTTCAGATTGAAGATCCAGGTATTCAATTTTTTAAACCACTTTTTCTTGATACAGATTTTATTGATACGATATTGTTGCCAGATGCTCTTTTTCCTTAACGTAACCATGGTGATTTGTTGTATTTCACATAATGTCCAGGGTTTTAATTCTCCAAACAAGTGCAAAACAGCCTTTTCCAGTATAGGCGACTATATGACTAATGTAAAACCCTGTTTCTTTCTGCAAAAAAACTCCCAAGAAGCAGGGTTTTAAATTTTTTAATGGAAAAGGTTTTTATGCCTGTGGACAGTGTTATAGCTGCACAAGGGTGAAATGTTTGAAAAAACAGAAGGGAGAGTTTTAGTAGTTTTGTTACAGGCAGGTAATACCAGATCAAGAATTTATATTATGCAACACAGTAGGAGTTGTATTTGGTTTATCCTGCCCTTGTGGGCTTCAATACGTTGGACGCACCAAAAGAATGCTTAAAGATAGAATCCAAGAACATGTCCGCAATATTACCAAAGGATTTCCTAAACATTATGTTTCCAGGCATGTGCACAACAAGGATTGCTCAGGTTTGACTTTTTGGGACATTGAAGTATATAAAAAGAATTGGAGGGGTAGTAATAAGATAAAAGAGCTTAGTAAAAGGGAGTCCTACTGGATCCATGAGCTTCACACTTTCTTTTCAAAAGAGATAAATAGAGAATTTGATCTTAACTGCTTCATTAGTAATTTTTAATTTAGGTTTATATCTATATTATACATATCAAATTTATACATATATTATACATATTTTTGTATTTTTAAATTATATTATAATATTAATGTGTATAATTTTATTGTATATTTTTTTATTATATATCATTTTTATTATATAAATATTTTTTATTTTATTCATAATATTTTAAAATAATTTTATGCCAATGTTCTTTCATTTTTCATTTTATTATTATTATATTATTGTTAGTGGGTGGCTTTGCAGCTTGTTTGATGAGCATCCCGTTTGAATTGTACTGAGGGCTGAGGATGGTGAATGGGTGACGTCTCCACAGCTCATGTAATGCTGATCCCATGTTATTTATTAATGAACGGCGTTTGTTCTTTTTTCCTTGTTTGGTCTTCACTAAAATGGGTTTTTCCACCATGTGCTAGGCCGGTCCACAACAAAATGGCACCGGTCTACTATATAAATTGATTGATTGTCGGATGGTCCAATCATATCCCCTTGATAAAGTAATGTGATTAGTGACGAAATGCGTCGGAGAGGAGTGCGCAGATGACATCACGACATTGCCATTCATCGGGATAGCAGCTTGTAGTACTCTTGAAACGACATTACAGCAGGCAATGGCATTCATTTAGTGGGCCTGTGCTTTGCCTTTCATTACATTACGGATGGTGTCTGTTTTGAGCTTGTACAGGACTCTGCTGCTGAGATGATACTGCCATCTTGTGTTTAATCAGTACTTCACTGGATCTTCATCATACCTGGTGCAAAATACACCTCCGGAACGTGAGTGTATTTCATATGTTTTAATTGATGAATAAAAGTTTAACCTCCCTAGCGGTCTGATTATGTCCATGTTTCTGTGCTCAAAGCAGTACATTTTTTTGCATGGAAATATGTATTTTTTTTATTGTAGGCCTGTAATTTTTAGGAATAACTCACTGAAATCTGTCTGAACAAGAGTCTAGTAAACATCCCGGGTAGGATAAAACTTGAAACACGACATCATAAATTATAATTTAATAAATAATCATAAAAAATAATAATATAATAATAATAAATTTAATTCAATAATATATTTAAACCAAAAACACTGAAATTTGAAATTTAGCGCCAAGTTCGCACATCACTGAGCAAAGTCGCAAAATCGGTTTCAGTGTCTGATGAGGAATTTCCCCACCAATCATTATCACTCAATTCTGCAAGTAGTTCTAATTTACTATTGCTGTTCTCTAGCTGGTCTAAAACCACTTTTGTCCTAAAGGGACGCTTTTTGGACGCCATGGACGTTTCTCAGTTTCCAGGCAGAAAGAACAGTAAAAATGCAGGCAGGGCACAGGACAAAGCACTCGGGACAAAATGTATGAGAAATGGTTTGATACAGTAATTTTATACTATGTGATTTTAGTGAATGTCACTTTTTGTCATTTTCAAATTTCCCGCCGTTCCGTCCTGACGCTCGCAGGGGACGGAACCCAGATGACAGATGCCGGCATCTGCCGGATTACATTGCCAGGGACACTGCAGGAGGGACATCGCGGGAGCGCAGGACAAGGTAAGTGATCGAGGGATCGCGGAGCAGCGCCGCATGGTAAGCCCGAGTATAGCTTGGGGTTACCGCTTCTGGCACTGAAACTTTACCCCGAGCTACACTCGGGAATACCGCCAAGGAGGTTAAAAGAATAAAGCACTATGTCAAGTTCTTTTTAATGAGGAATACGGCTGATACAAAGACGCTTATCAGGAGGGAGCTTACTTTGGAGTTTTCATTCAGCAAGCTGATCTTCTGAGTCCATATGGGACCAAAAGTGCAGTTAGAACGTCACACTGCGTGAAGTAAGCAGATACAGTATATGGTGGCGGATGTCTGCGCACAGGAATTGATGACAGATGCACATATTTTTCATTATCCAAAGGAGGGGTCACTGAATGAACACTTTATTGATTGACCTTGATTTTTTGAAGTACTTTTGATTCACACTTAAAATATTCTGTATTTATTTTTTGTGTGGTGTTTGTAATATATATATATATATATATATATAAAATCATATAAATATTTTTTCTACAATATGTTTCTAATATTTATTTCTTCACTTTGTTTTTTTGGTTATATAATGGTTTGTACCACTGTTTCATGTAGCGCATTTATTCACTTCACATTGTGATTGTATGACTTTATCTGGTGGCCAATCCATTACTGGATAGATGTTCCTCCTCACTTTCTTCCCCTGCTTTCCCTAAATCTCTTACTAAAAGATTAGAATCATTTCAGCTGGTGGATTCTTGGAGGGCACATAATGTGGGAGCTCGGGACTATACATTTCATTCCCATCCACATGACTAGGCTGGATTACATCTATTGCTCCCCGATCCTTCTGGCCAACTCCATGAAGGCGGTGATACGCCTGTGTTCTTGGCCAGATTATCATATGGTGGTGCTGTCGATTACCTTTATAGGCCTAGCTTCTACTCTTTACTCCTGGCAGTTGAATGACTCTATGCTAACAGATGCTAGTTCCCATCAAGAAGTAGCTGCCTCAATTCAAGAGTATTTTTGGCTGAACACTTCACCTGAAACCTCCCCGGAAATGTTGTGGGTGGCTCATAAGGAGGTTCTTTGAGGCCGCCTGATTTCTATGGTGGCTGCCAGGAATAGGGATCACTGAAAATGTATCCAGCAACTCACTAGGGAACTGGAGACGCATTATAGAACTCATGTAGGGAACCCGTCCCTCCTGAATAGGGACACAATATCGCAAAAGCGTTTAGAATTAAATATCCTACTATCTCAAAAAACTGAAAAAGCTTTACGTTGGTCTAAAGCTTATTTTTTATTACACAGCAAATCAGCGTCGACCATGTTTGCACAGAAACTTAACCATTCAATACGCCCCCCACATATACAGTTGTGTTCAAAATAATAGCAGTGTGTTGAAAAAAGTGAATAAAGCTCAAAATCCTTCTAATAGCTTTTATTTCCATACACACAAATGCATTGGGAACACTACACATTCTATTCCAAATCAAAACATGAAGAAAAATATATCAAATTTGTGTTGTTCCTCTAAACAAATTAAAGAAAAGTGAATATTAGACTGTTCAAAAAAAATAGCAGTGTTTGTATTCTTCTTTACAAACTCAAACATTCACTATATAAACTGAAAAATGTTTGAAGATTTTGCTTTCCTTTGAATCACTTAATTAATATTTAGTTGTATAAGCACTGTTTCTGAGAACTGCTGTACATCTGTGTTGCATGGAGTCAACCAACTTCTGGCACCTGTGAACAGGTATTCCAGCCCAGGATGATTGGACTACATTCCACAGTTCTTCTCTATTTCTTGGTTTTGCCTCAGAAACTGCATTTTTGATGTCACCCCACAAGTTTTCTATTGGATTAAGATCCGGGGATTGGACTGGCCACTCCATAACGTCAATATTGTTGGTCTGGAACCAAGATGTTGCATGTTTACTGGTGTGTTTGGGGTCGTTGTCTTGTTGGAACACCCATTTCAAGGGCATTTCCTCTTCAGCATAAGGCAGCATGACCTCTTCAAGTATTCTGATGTATTCAAACTGATCCATGATCCCTGGTATGCGATAAATAGGCCCAACACCGTAGTATGAGAAACATCCCCATATCATGATGCTTGCGCAACCATGCTTCACTGTCTTCACAGTGTACTGTGCATTTGTGATCATTTTAGCTGAGCAGCCTATCATTTTCTGCACTTCTTTATATGTTTTCCCCTCTCCAATCAACTAATCAACTTTTTAATCAAGGTACGCTGTTCTTCTGAACAATGTCTGGAACAACCCATTTTCCTCAGAATTTCAGAGAGAAATGCACTGTAACCAGCATGTACAACATTTGCTGCCTTCCTTCCTTAAATAAGGGCAATAATTGCCACCTGTTTTTCAAAGAATGAATGACCTCACTAATAGAACTCCACACTGCTATTATTTTGAACATGCCCCTTTCAATTAGTGATTCAATTACACAGAATCAGCAGCATGCATGTCATGACTGTTGGGTCTGTTGGATTTCTATTACTCTACTACACCTGCTAGGAAATTATTTGCCATGTGGAAATATCATTTCTACCAAAAACAGTGATTGATCAGGTTAGTGATGTCTGACTGCTATTATTTTGAACACAACTGTATATAAACTACGTAACATGCATGGTAATGTTTCCTCTCTGCCCCATGAAGTTTTGGCAATTTTCAAGGATATTTACTCCTCCCTATTGGTCGCTCCACAAGTGAATCCTTCTCCTCCAATTGCCTCGTGACTTGATTCCTTATCTCTCCCTGCTCTTACACCCTCTCAAATATCATCCCTTACTGCCCCTTGCACTCTAGAGGAAATTACACGAGTTATTAGCACTTTAAAAAGTTCCACAGCACCAGACGCTGATGGGTTCTCATCCAGTTATTGCAAGCATTTCGCCCCTCTATTAGTCCCTTCTTTAGTGTCTATGTTCAACAAAGTTTTACAGGGTGGCAGTTTCCCTGACAAGATGCTTTTGGCTGTTCCTGTTACCTAAGCCTTTAAAAGATCACCTTCTACCACAAAACTACAGACCCATCTCTGATAATAATGATAATAATGAATAATGATTTAAAGATATTTAGTCGTCTCTTAACAGATAGATTGGCCCCAATTATCTCCTCCTTAGTCTCCCCTGACCAATCGGGATTTATTCCTGATAGGCTTATTACAGACAATACTGTTATTATTAAGTCTAGACATTAATAAGGCCTTTAACCTCCCTAACGGTATTCCCGAGTGTAGCTCAGAGTAAAATGTCTATACCAAAAGCGGTAACCCCGAGCTACACTCGGGCTTACCATGCAGCGTTGCATAGGGAGTCCCTGCAGCACTTACCTTGTCCTTGGCTCCCGCGATGTGTCCCCTGCAGCGTCCCCGGCCATCTCCTCTGGCAGATGCCGGCATCCGCCTCCTGTGTTCCGGTCCCCGTGACGTCGGGACGTACGGGCACCGCCGGCGGCGGGAAATTTGAAAATTTTAAAAAAATTTCATTTTTTTCAAAACGATTTTACATAGTAAAACATTGCTGTTTCAAACCATTTCACATACATTTTGTCCCTAGTGCTCTGTCCTGTCCCCTGTCTGCATTTTGAATGTTCTTTCTGCCTGGAAACGTAGAAAAGTCCATGGCGTCCAAAAAGTGTCCCTTTAGGTCAAAAGCGGGTTTAGATCAGCTAGAGAACAGCGATAGTAAATCAGAACCACTTGCAGAATTGAGTGATAATGATTCGTGGAGAAATTCGTCATCAGACACTGAAAACAATTTTGCGACTTTGCTCAGCGATGTGCGAACTTAGCGCTATATTTCAAATTTCAGTGTTTTTGGTTTGATTATATTATTGAATTAAATGTATGATTTAGAATCTTGTTCAGACAGATTTCAGTGAGTTATTCCTAAAAATTACAGCCTACAATAAAAAAACTACATATTTCCATGCAAAATAATGGTACCGCTTTCAGCACCAAAAATATGAAATAATCATACCGCCAGGGAGGTTAATAGTGTTCTCTGGCCCTATTTGTTTTCCCTGTTACATAAGTTGGGCTTTAGTGACGAATTTCTATCAGGTGTAAAGGCTCTATACAATTCCCCTCAAACAAGGATTAGACTCCCAGGCTGCAATTCTGAATGTTTTACTTTGGGTAGAGGCCCCTCGACAGGGCTGCCGCTCTCTCCCCTACTGTTTGCGCTTGTTTTGGAACCCCTGGCTATTGCTATAAGGTCACACCCTGATATCTCGGGGTATCCACTTTTGGTCTTACAGTTTAAGTTGTGTATGTATGCTGATGATGTCACGCTTTTCCTCACTAACCCATTAGTATTATTGCCAAATTTATGTACATTGTTGAACGATTTTGCATCCATATCTGGTCTCACTGTAAATTTTACTAAATCTGTAGTCATGCCTATCAATGTTGCTGAGCCCTTAGAGGCATTCCTCCGTGGTTCATTCCCATTCCGGTGGCCTAAGAACCGGATCATATATCTGGGTGTTTATCTTACGCCCAAAGACTCTGGGCTATTTGCAGCCAATTATCCACCATGTGTGTCTCATCTTTACACTTTACTTAAGATTTGGCATGGATACCCTATCTCATTTTTGGGTAGAGTCACGGCTGTGAAAATGAACGTCTTACCTAAGCTCCTCTATTTACTTCGAGCGCTCCCCATATCGGTCTCTAAAACATTTCTTGATCACTTTCAAAGAGTGATTAATAACTTCATCTGGCAAAATAGACATCCACGGTTCACTTCATCGGTCCTATATAAATCACAATGCATAGAGGGCTTAGGCCTCCCCAATTTTTGGCTTTATTACCTATCTGCCCGTATTTCTCAACTGGCACAATGGGTGACGATTAATTCCCAGACTCCCTGGGTCAGATTTTAATCTCAATACATACGTCCATTTTATTTACGGGGCTTATTATGGACGAATATCCCTCCTCACTCGTTGTTGACTTATAATTCGATTTTAGCTCACTCTTTGACACTCCTGGTTCCGTTATAAACCTAAATTGGGTCTCTCCCATTCTGCCGGGCTCAATGTTTTTTGGTGACCCGAAGTTTGTCTCTGCGTTTTCGTCTCCACAGGTTTTCCGCTGGTGCTATGATCGAGCCCTTATTTTCAATTTTCATGCTTTTCAATATCCCACTTCACAAACATTATCGTTATTGGCAAATAAGACACTTTTTTGGTTCCCATTTTGGATTGATGCCTTCGTCCCCGATCACTTACTTTGAATGCATCTGCCATGACTCTCCCAGAGGTATGGGTCTTATCTCGGATCTGTATCGCTCCTTCTCGAATGCCATCTTTCCTATGCCTCCCTTGAAATGGGAGGTTGATTGCGGTATTACATTCTCTGCAGAGGATTGGGATTCCATGGTGGATAATATACATAGGGGCTCTAGATCTCTCTCAGTCCGTGAGATGGCCCTTAAAGTTTTAACCCGCTGGTATTACACCCCTTCTAGACTACATATCATGTTTCCAGGAATGTCGCACCTCTGTTTTAGGGCTATGGCCTTGCTGGTACCCTTGTGCATATATTCTAGGCTTGTCCTGGTCTCTCTTTCTGCGGTGGCCTCTGCCTTGGCTGATACTCCGGTAAATATGTCTATGCAAATTCCCATTTCGGGGATCCCAGTCAACATAATGAGACTAATTCATACCTTCTGTTGCTCCACCCTATGGGTCATTGCCCTTCATTGGAAATCACCAGTTGTCACTTTGGCCTCTGTTTTGCGGAGAGTTGATATGGTTATGCTCATGTAACGTATTCAATATACAATAATGGACAGGATGCACTTATCTAACAGAAAATGGGATAATTTGAAAACACATCGACGCTTATTATTTGATTAATGAGTTATCATAGATCGATTTATATTGAATCTCTGTTGGTTATGTGGTTGTTCTGCATATCTTACTGCCTACCTCACTCATGTACTTGAACTTTATTTTTCTATGATTGCATTTTATAATACTGCTCACTGCCTATGTGCCTTTTTCTTGATGTATTTTACACCTTATGAAGTTGTGCTGTTTTTGTTGTCTATCTTTCAAAAAAAAGTTTGTAAACAAAAAAAAATTTATTTTTTGCATAATACAGCCAACCTGACAGGGCCCCCTTAAAAAAACCCCCAAAAAACACAGTTTACTATGCTTCAGTTCTGAATGAACACAGTGAGTGATCAATACCGATCACTCTTTGTGTTAATTCACGAAAAGAACGGGCTGGTTAATCTCCCATTCTCCATCATGAAGGATCCTATTGTGTGCTTGCAGCTGCCGGTGGGAAGGAGAGCAGGGAAGCCGGCACTGTGGGGGCCTAGGCAGCTGGGTGAATCAGATGTGCACAGGGAGGTTGATCAGAATGGTTAGTGGGGCGTAATTAGTAGAACCAATCTCCTGTATGTCTGTCTCTGAAGCAGCGGAAAACTAGCGGGAAGCAGAGGAAAAGAATCCAGCTTTCAGATGCTGCAGAGAAAGCCATACAGGGGATTGGTTCCAGTAACTGCCCCTCCACCATACCAATCACCCTCTCTGTCCACATCTGATTCATCCAGATGCTTGGGCCCCCCTTCTCGCCTTGGCCCTGTACAGGAGAACTGATGGCACCCCCTTATCCACTGCCCTGGCAGTGTCATTTCATGAGATAATTTATGAGGACATGTTTAGGGGCAGAATTATGGGCGGGGCAGGGTAGGGGTTGGGTGGGTTAACTGGTGGCAAATAACTCCTAATGCCTGGCTAGGAGCTCAGGACTTTAAATTTTGAGCCCTGTATGTAGTATATATATATATATATATATATATATATATATATATATATATATATATATATATATATACATACATACACATACAGTGTATATATACATATATACACATACAGTGTATATATACATATATATATATATATATATATACACACACACACAAGTATTTTGTCTTTCTATTTTCAACTGAATGGGTTGTTTTGTGTTTTATACTTTAACTGTGAGCTTCTTTTCAACCTGTCTACTATACATTCCCGATCGATCTGCTACACTCTAATGACACATGGAATGCCTACTGTTCTATTTGCATAATGACTTACCTGACTATATTGAATCTATTGTCAATGATTAACGTATCTCTTGTAGAGGTTGTTATGTTATGGCTTATAATACAAGAATATTGTATTTCTTTTATGTTTAAAAACTAATAAAGAGGTATTTATCAAAATACAAAAGGGAAACTAATGCAGCCACCACATCTAAGGATTGGTAAGCTGCAATAGAGTATATCACATTTTGGGTTTTGGGTTTGATAACACTTATATGTTAAAAGTTTTGATAGTATGATATTTAACACAGTTTCAAAATATGCAAATATTTAAAAATGTGTCAATGGCCAGTTCTGCAACAAAAAGGATATTACAGCAGATTTGGTGCTTTCTTCTATCTTTTTGACACTGCAGTGGTAAAATTTCACCACAGCGATTTGTATTCAGCCACCTCCCATAAGACCATAACAAAGGTATCATGGCTGTCTTACTGCTGGATTTGCCAACAGATTGCCTATTTAACTTTATAAATCCAAGAGAGGCATGGTAGTTGGACAGAACTGGGAAATATCTCATCAGTGAGGTCGGTGAGTCATATATAAGAGATATATAAGCTGCTTTGGACCTTGTGGAGCAGTTTGCTCATGTCTAGTTACTAAGACTATACACAGCAGAGAATGAGGTCCCAAAACTCATACAATGCAGTCTAATTGCAGATAGAGATATGTCCTGCTCAAAGCCACGCTATGTCATGCGGTTGAACAATCAAAGCTTGCTCACCAGATCAATTGCCTTTGACCCAGCACAGAACATGTGTCACACCTTATGCTATAATAATGCAATGGACATTTTTCGTCATGTTTCCCAATTTTAGGAGCATACGATTAACACAAAGGAAATTAACACCATAAAAATATATTTAACAGCAACTACAGCTTCACCTGGATGATTATCTACGCTGAGGTTTTTACACATCATTTATACTTTAGATAAACTAAGGCACAAATGGTCTTCCTTGACCCCCTTCTTTAAATTGTTCATTTTTACAATGAATTGATTTCAGGAATGCAAACATTTGCAACTTTTTTACAGCACAATACTGCCCTCTTGTGTTAAAAATAAACTATACAAGCCATTATTATATTCCTTCTGAAAGTTTCCAGTTACATTTAAAACAAAGGTGTCCGTTTATGACACAGAGAATAGCTGCGATTCAACGGATCTCAGCTATTCTCTGGTCATTCACAGTTTATGACACTCAGGAGATCATGTCAGCCCTTCACTGGAGATCTGTGTTCTCCCTCCAGATTCTCCAGCCCAGAGCTGGAGAATCAGAGGGACCGCAAACTAAGCAGAGATAATTTACCTCTGCTTAGTAAACTGATCTTTTACTGTAATCTCGCGAGATTATAGTAAAATCAGCCGTTTTCCAGAGTTTGTAGACCGTTCACCAGCGTTTGGAGACCATTCTCCCTTCATTCGGAGAACTGCTTCATAAACTGCATTCACAGGAGAACTGTGTTCTCCGAGAATGCCGGAGAACTGAGCAGCGATCTATTACCGCTGGTTCATAAATGGACACCAAAGATAGCAGAAATGCAAACATCTTTGTTTAAAAAAATAACTATCTCTACTGCAGACATAAAGACAACTTTAAGAAGAATTCCAGGCAAAATCATTATTTTCGCATGCAGTGGGGCTGTGCCTGCACTGCATGGGTTAAATTCTTGATTTTGTCTAGGGGCTTGAAAAGTAAAGCTATATACGTACCTAATCTGCCGATCGAGCGCAAGACCAGTCTCCACCACTCCTGTCCCCCCGCACACTAGCGGTCTTGTCAATGGGCTGTTTCTGATGTCATTATGTTCATAGACCAGCTCTGGATGTGAGGACGGCAGGAAGAGTCCACAGCTGGTCACGGGAGAGCGTGTTTTTCCGGAGGATTGGGTAAGTACAGTTTTATCCCCAAGCCCTTGGACAAAACAAGCACTTAACATAAAAGTGTTATCCGGAGCTCCTCTTTAAATGAAAAATGCACTTGTTTATAAATGCACTTCTTTTGTCCCAAACACAGCGTAAGATAAAAAAAATCACTTCCAAATGTATGGATTTAAATGCACTTGGCATTTCTTCTGTCCTGTGTAGTACATGCATGCACTGTAGGTTTTATACAATACCTTTACAGCAGAGGACAAGATTCTAATTTTTTATAGAGATGATGTTCATTAGAGATAAGCGAATCGAACATGACGAAGTGGAATTCGTTCCGAAGATTTGGAAAAATTCTATTCGCGACGAATCCGAAGATTAGCAAACTTCGGATGCACGAATCGAATTTTCCCAAAAATGGCGGCGACATGTGTGGCGACAGGAGAAAATGGACAGAGAAGATGGGGCGGGGATCTCTGGGAAGGCGCGCAGACAAGGCGCGCTGACCCATAATGCATTCATGAGTCATGAATCATGACATGTGATCGCATTAGCCAATCAGCAGCCAGCCAGCCAGCACTGTGTAATGGTGGAGCTATAAATCGCGGCCATCTTAGAATTCTCCATTAGCCTCCGGTCATTCAAGAGAGACAGACCTCTGTGTATTGAGGGACAGAGTTAGGGCCACAGAGACTTTAGGGCCACAGAATCGTTACTCAGGGACACAGAATTGTTACTCAGGGACACAGAATTGTTACTCAGGGACACAGAATCGTTACTCAGGGACACAGAATCGTTACTCAGGGACACAGAATCGTTACCTAGGGCCACAGCTATCAAAGAATCGAAAATTTAAAGTGACATACACCATTTTTTTTTTTGGTGGCTGTCGTGCACAGTTGGTGCTGCAGTTTGCCGATGGTGTACAATAAACTGACTTTCTGCTTCACAACCACTATTGTACGTTCAAAGAGTTAAATCCATTTACACGCCGGCTGGCGGTAATATTTTTGGGTGATTAGTGCATTCCAGTGACAGAAACGTACAGTTTCCAGCCAACGGCAAGCTGCAATTGACCGATTGTGCTAAATAAACTGACTTTCTGCTTCACAACCACTATTGTACGTTCAAAGAGTTAAATCCATTTACACGCCGGCTGGCGGTAATATTTTTTGGGTGATTAGTGCATTCCAGTGACAGAAACGTACAGTTTCCAGCCAACGGCAAGCTGCAATTGACCGATTGTGTACAATAAACTGACTTTCTGCTTCACAACCACTATTGTACGTTCAAAGAGTTAGATCCATTTACACGCCGGGTGGCAGTAATATTTTTTGGGTGATTAGTGCATTCCAGTGACATAAACGTACAGTTTCCAGCCAACGGCAAGCTGCAATTGACCGATTGTGCTAAATAAACTGACTTTCTGCTTCACAACCACTATTGTACATTCAAAGAGTTAGATCCATTTACACGCCGGGTGGCGGTAATATTTTTTGGGTGATTAGTGCATTCCAGTGACATAAACGTACAGTTTCCAGCCAACGGCAAGCTGCAATTGACCGATTGTGCTAAATAAACTGACTTTCTGCTTCACAACCACTATTGTACATTCAAAGAGTTAGATCCATTTACACGCCGGGTGGCGGTAATATTTTTTGGGTGATTAGTGCATTCCAGTGACATAAACGTACAGTTTCCAGCCAACGGCAAGCTGCAATTGACCGATTGTGCTAAATAAACTGACTTTCTGCTTCACAACCACTATTGTACGTTCAAAGAGTTAAATCCATTTACACGCCGGGTGGCGGTAATATTTTTTGGGTGATTAGTGCATTCCAGTGACATAAACGTACAGTTTCCAGCCAACGGCAAGCTGCAATTGACTGATTGTGCTAAATAAACTGACTTTCTGCTTCACAACCACTATTGTACGTTCAAAGAGTTAAATCCATATACACGCCGGGTGGCGGTAATATTTTTTGGGTGATTAGTGCATTCCAGTGACATAAACGTACAGTTTCCAGCCAACGGCAAGCTGCAATTGACCGATTGTGCTAAATAAACTGACTTTCTGCTTCACAACCACTATTGTACGTTCAAAGAGTTAAATCCATATACACGCCGGGTGGCGGTAATATTTTTTGGGTGATTAGTGCATTCCAGTGACATAAACGTACAGTTTCCAGCCAACGGCAAGCTGCAATTGACCGATTGTGCTAAATAAACTGACTTTCTGCTTCACAACCACTATTGTACGTTCAAAGAGTTAGATCCATTTACACGCCGGGTGGCAGTAATATTTTTTGGGTGATTAGTGCATTCCAGTGACATAAACGTACAGTTTCCAGCCAACGGCAAGCTGCAATTGACCGATTGTGCTAAATAAACTGACTTTCTGCTTCACAACCACTATTGTACGTTCAAAGAGTTAGATCCATTTACACGCCGGGTGGCGGTAATATTTTTTGGGTGATTAGTGCATTCCAGTGACATAAACGTACAGTTTCCAGCCAACGGCAAGCTGCAATTGACCGATTCTGCTAAATAAACTGACTTTCTGCTTCACAACCACTATTGTACGCTCAAAGAGTTAAATCCATATACACGCCGGGTGGCGGTAATATTTTTTGGGTGATTAGTGCATTCCAGTGACATAAACGTACAGTTTCCAACCAACGGCAAGCTGCAATTGACCGATTGTGCTAAATAAACTGACTTTCTGCTTCACAACCACTATTGTACGTTCAAAGAGTTAAATCCATATACACGCCGGGTGGCGGTAATATTTTTTGGGTGATTAGTGCATTCCAGTGACATAAACGTACAGTTTCCAGCCAACGGCAAGCTGCAATTGACTGATTGTGCTAAATAAACTGACTTTCTGCTTCACAACCACTATTGTACGTTCAAAGAGTTAAATCCATATACACGCTGGGTGGCGGTAATATTTTTTGGGTGATTAGTGCATTCCAGTGACATAAACGTACAGTTTCCAACCAACGGCAAGCTGCAATTGACCGATTGTGCTAAATAAACTGACTTTCTGCTTCACAACCACTATTGTACGTTCAAAGAGTTAAATCCATATACACGCCGGGTGGCGGTAATATTTTTTGGGTGATTAGTGCATTCCAGTGACATAAACGTACAGTTTCCAGCCAACGGCAAGCTGCAATTGACCGATTGTGCTAAATAAACTGACTTTCTGCTTCACAACCACTATTGTACGTTCAAAGAGTTAGATCCATTTACACGCCGGGTGGCGGTAATATTTTTTGGGTGATTAGTGCATTCCAGTGACATAAACGTACAGTTTCCAGCCAACGGCAAGCTGCAATTGACCGATTGTGCTAAATAAACTGACTTTCTGCTTCACAACCACTATTGTACGTTCAAAGAGTTAGATCCATTTACACGCCGGGTGGCGGTAATATTTTTTGGGTGATTAGTGCATTCCAGTGACATAAACGTACAGTTTCCAGCCAACGGCAAGCTGCAATTGACCGATTGTGCTAAATAAACTGACTTTCTGCTTCACAACCACTATTGTACGTTCAAAGAGTTAGATCCATTTACACGCCGGGTGGCGGTAATATTTTTTGGGTGATTAGTGCATTCCAGTGACATAAACGTACAGTTTCCAGCCAACGGCAAGCTGCAATTGACCGATTGTGCTAAATAAACTGACTTTCTGCTTCACAACCACTATTGTACGTTCAAAGAGTTAAATCCATATACACGCCGGGTGGCGGTAATATTTTTTGGGTGATTAGTGCATTCCAGTGACATAAACGTACAGTTTCCAGCCAACGGCAAGCTGCAATTGACCGATTGTGCTAAATAAACTGACTTTCTGCTTCACAACCACTATTGTACGTTCAAAGAGTTAGATCCATTTACACGCCGGGTGGCGGTAATATTTTTTGGGTGATTAGTGCATTCCAGTGACATAAACGTACAGTTTCCAGCCAACGGCAAGCTGCAATTGACCGATTGTGCTAAATAAACTGACTTTCTGCTTCACAACCACTATTGTACGTTCAAAGAGTTAGATCCATTTACACGCCGGGTGGCGGTAATATTTTTTGGGTGATTAGTGCATTCCAGTGACATAAACGTACAGTTTCCAGCCAACGGCAAGCTGCAATTGACCGATTGTGCTAAATAAACTGACTTTCTGCTTCACAACCACTATTGTACGTTCAAAGAGTTAAATCCATATACACGCCGGGTGGCGGTAATATTTTTTGGGTGATTAGTGCATTCCAGTGACATAAACGTACAGTTTCCAGCCAACGGCAAGCTGCAATTGACCGATTGTGCTAAATAAACTGACTTTCTGCTTCACAACCACTATTGTACGTTCAAAGAGTTAGATCCATTTACACGCCGGGTGGCGGTAATATTTTTTGGGTGATTAGTGCATTCCAGTGACATAAACGTACAGTTTCCAGCCAACGGCAAGCTGCAATTGACCGATTGTGCTAAATAAACTGACTTTCTGCTTCACAACCACTATTGTACGTTCAAAGAGTTAGATCCATTTACACGCCGGGTGGCGGTAATATTTTTTGGGTGATTAGTGCATTCCAGTGACATAAACGTACAGTTTCCAGCCAACGGCAAGCTGCAATTGACCGATTGTGCTAAATAAACTGACTTTCTGCTTCACAACCACTATTGTACGTTCAAAGAGTTAAATCCATATACACGCCGGGTGGCGGTAATATTTTTTGGGTGATTAATGCATTCCAGTGACATAAACGTACAGTTTCCAGCCAACGGCAAGCTGCAATTGACCGATTGTGCTAAATAAACTGACTTTCTGCTTCACAACCACTATTGTACGTTCAAAGAGTTAAATCCATATACACGCCGGGTGGCGGTAATATTTTTTGGGTGATTAGTGCATTCCAGTGACATAAACGTACAGTTTCCAGCCAACGGCAAGCTGCAATTGACCGATTGTGCTAAATAAACTGACTTTCTGCTTCACAACCACTATTGTACGTTCAAAGAGTTAGATCCATTTACACGCCGGGTGGCGGTAATATTTTTTGGGTGATTAGTGCATTCCAGTGACATAAACGTACAGTTTCCAGCCAACGGCAAGCTGCAATTGACCGATTGTGCTAAATAAACTGACTTTCTGCTTCACAACCACTATTGTACGTTCAAACAGTTAGATCCATTTACACGCCGGCTGGCGGTAATATTTTTTGGGTGATTAGTGCATTCCAGTGACATAAACGTACAGTTTCCAGCCAACGGCAAGCTGCAATTGACCGATTGTGTACAATAAACTGACTTTCTGCTTCACAACCACTATTGTACGTTCAAAGAGTTAGATCCATTTACACGCCAGGTGGCGGTAATATTTTTTGGGTGATTAGTGCATTCCAGTGACATAAACGTACAGTTTCCAGCCAACGGCAAGCTGCAATTGACCGATTGTGCTAAATAAACTGACTTTCTGCTTCACAACCACTATTGTACGTTCAAAGAGTTAGATCCATTTACACGCTGGGTGGCGGTAATATTTTTTGGGTGATTAGTGCATTCCAGTGACATAAACGTACAGTTTCCAGCCAACGGCAAGCTGCAATTGACCGATTGTGCTAAATAAACTGACTTTCTGCTTCACAACCACTATTGTACGTTCAAAGAGTTAAATCCATATACACGCCGGGTGGCGGTAATATTTTTTGGGTGATTAGTGCATTCCAGTGACATAAACGTACAGTTTCCAGCCAACGGCAAGCTGCAATTGACCGATTGTGCTAAATAAACTGACTTTCTGCTTCACAACCACTATTGTACGTTCAAAGAGTTAAATCCATTTACACGCCGGGTGGCGGTAATATTTTTTGGGTGATTAGTGCATTCCAGTGACATAAACGTACAGTTTCCAGCCAACGGCAAGCTGCAATTGACTGATTGTGCTAAATAAACTGACTTTCTGCTTCACAACCACTATTGTACGTTCAAAGAGTTAAATCCATATACACGCCGGGTGGCGGTAATATTTTTTGGGTGATTAGTGCATTCCAGTGACATAAACGTACAGTTTCCAGCCAACGGCAAGCTGCAATTGACCGATTGTGCTAAATAAACTGACTTTCTGCTTCACAACCACTATTGTACGTTCAAAGAGTTAAATCCATATACACGCCGGGTGGCGGTAATATTTTTTGGGTGATTAGTGCATTCCAGTGACATAAACGTACAGTTTCCAGCCAACGGCAAGCTGCAATTGACCGATTGTGCTAAATAAACTGACTTTCTGCTTCACAACCACTATTGTACGTTCAAAGAGTTAGATCCATTTACACGCCGGGTGGCAGTAATATTTTTTGGGTGATTAGTGCATTCCAGTGACATAAACGTACAGTTTCCAGCCAACGGCAAGCTGCAATTGACCGATTGTGCTAAATAAACTGACTTTCTGCTTCACAACCACTATTGTACGTTCAAAGAGTTAGATCCATTTACACGCCGGGTGGCGGTAATATTTTTTGGGTGATTAGTGCATTCCAGTGACATAAACGTACAGTTTCCAGCCAACGGCAAGCTGCAATTGACCGATTCTGCTAAATAAACTGACTTTCTGCTTCACAACCACTATTGTACGCTCAAAGAGTTAAATCCATATACACGCCGGGTGGCGGTAATATTTTTTGGGTGATTAGTGCATTCCAGTGACATAAACGTACAGTTTCCAACCAACGGCAAGCTGCAATTGACCGATTGTGCTAAATAAACTGACTTTCTGCTTCACAACCACTATTGTACGTTCAAAGAGTTAAATCCATATACACGCCGGGTGGCGGTAATATTTTTTGGGTGATTAGTGCATTCCAGTGACATAAACGTACAGTTTCCAGCCAACGGCAAGCTGCAATTGACTGATTGTGCTAAATAAACTGACTTTCTGCTTCACAACCACTATTGTACGTTCAAAGAGTTAAATCCATATACACGCTGGGTGGCGGTAATATTTTTTGGGTGATTAGTGCATTCCAGTGACATAAACGTACAGTTTCCAACCAACGGCAAGCTGCAATTGACCGATTGTGCTAAATAAACTGACTTTCTGCTTCACAACCACTATTGTACGTTCAAAGAGTTAAATCCATATACACGCCGGGTGGCGGTAATATTTTTTGGGTGATTAGTGCATTCCAGTGACATAAACGTACAGTTTCCAGCCAACGGCAAGCTGCAATTGACCGATTGTGCTAAATAAACTGACTTTCTGCTTCACAACCACTATTGTACGTTCAAAGAGTTAGATCCATTTACACGCCGGGTGGCGGTAATATTTTTTGGGTGATTAGTGCATTCCAGTGACATAAACGTACAGTTTCCAGCCAACGGCAAGCTGCAATTGACCGATTGTGCTAAATAAACTGACTTTCTGCTTCACAACCACTATTGTACGTTCAAAGAGTTAGATCCATTTACACGCCGGGTGGCGGTAATATTTTTTGGGTGATTAGTGCATTCCAGTGACATAAACGTACAGTTTCCAGCCAACGGCAAGCTGCAATTGACCGATTGTGCTAAATAAACTGACTTTCTGCTTCACAACCACTATTGTACGTTCAAAGAGTTAGATCCATTTACACGCCGGGTGGCGGTAATATTTTTTGGGTGATTAGTGCATTCCAGTGACATAAACGTACAGTTTCCAGCCAACGGCAAGCTGCAATTGACCGATTGTGCTAAATAAACTGACTTTCTGCTTCACAACCACTATTGTACGTTCAAAGAGTTAAATCCATATACACGCCGGGTGGCGGTAATATTTTTTGGGTGATTAGTGCATTCCAGTGACATAAACGTACAGTTTCCAGCCAACGGCAAGCTGCAATTGACCGATTGTGCTAAATAAACTGACTTTCTGCTTCACAACCACTATTGTACGTTCAAAGAGTTAGATCCATTTACACGCCGGGTGGCGGTAATATTTTTTGGGTGATTAGTGCATTCCAGTGACATAAACGTACAGTTTCCAGCCAACGGCAAGCTGCAATTGACCGATTGTGCTAAATAAACTGACTTTCTGCTTCACAACCACTATTGTACGTTCAAAGAGTTAGATCCATTTACACGCCGGGTGGCGGTAATATTTTTTGGGTGATTAGTGCATTCCAGTGACATAAACGTACAGTTTCCAGCCAACGGCAAGCTGCAATTGACCGATTGTGCTAAATAAACTGACTTTCTGCTTCACAACCACTATTGTACGTTCAAAGAGTTAAATCCATATACACGCCGGGTGGCGGTAATATTTTTTGGGTGATTAGTGCATTCCAGTGACATAAACGTACAGTTTCCAGCCAACGGCAAGCTGCAATTGACCGATTGTGCTAAATAAACTGACTTTCTGCTTCACAACCACTATTGTACGTTCAAAGAGTTAGATCCATTTACACGCCGGGTGGCGGTAATATTTTTTGGGTGATTAGTGCATTCCAGTGACATAAACGTACAGTTTCCAGCCAACGGCAAGCTGCAATTGACCGATTGTGCTAAATAAACTGACTTTCTGCTTCACAACCACTATTGTACGTTCAAAGAGTTAGATCCATTTACACGCCGGGTGGCGGTAATATTTTTTGGGTGATTAGTGCATTCCAGTGACATAAACGTACAGTTTCCAGCCAACGGCAAGCTGCAATTGACCGATTGTGCTAAATAAACTGACTTTCTGCTTCACAACCACTATTGTACGTTCAAAGAGTTAAATCCATATACACGCCGGGTGGCGGTAATATTTTTTGGGTGATTAATGCATTCCAGTGACATAAACGTACAGTTTCCAGCCAACGGCAAGCTGCAATTGACCGATTGTGCTAAATAAACTGACTTTCTGCTTCACAACCACTATTGTACGTTCAAAGAGTTAAATCCATATACACGCCGGGTGGCGGTAATATTTTTTGGGTGATTAGTGCATTCCAGTGACATAAACGTACAGTTTCCAGCCAACGGCAAGCTGCAATTGACCGATTGTGCTAAATAAACTGACTTTCTGCTTCACAACCACTATTGTACGTTCAAAGAGTTAGATCCATTTACACGCCGGGTGGCGGTAATATTTTTTGGGTGATTAGTGCATTCCAGTGACATAAACGTACAGTTTCCAGCCAACGGCAAGCTGCAATTGACCGATTGTGCTAAATAAACTGACTTTCTGCTTCACAACCACTATTGTACGTTCAAACAGTTAGATCCATTTACACGCCGGCTGGCGGTAATATTTTTTGGGTGATTAGTGCATTCCAGTGACATAAACGTACAGTTTCCAGCCAACGGCAAGCTGCAATTGACCGATTGTGTACAATAAACTGACTTTCTGCTTCACAACCACTATTGTACGTTCAAAGAGTTAGATCCATTTACACGCCAGGTGGCGGTAATATTTTTTGGGTGATTAGTGCATTCCAGTGACATAAACGTACAGTTTCCAGCCAACGGCAAGCTGCAATTGACCGATTGTGCTAAATAAACTGACTTTCTGCTTCACAACCACTATTGTACGTTCAAAGAGTTAGATCCATTTACACGCTGGGTGGCGGTAATATTTTTTGGGTGATTAGTGCATTCCAGTGACATAAACGTACAGTTTCCAGCCAACGGCAAGCTGCAATTGACCGATTGTGCTAAATAAACTGACTTTCTGCTTCACAACCACTATTGTACGTTCAAAGAGTTAAATCCATATACACGCCGGGTGGCGGTAATATTTTTTGGGTGATTAGTGCATTCCAGTGACATAAACGTACAGTTTCCAGCCAACGGCAAGCTGCAATTGACCGATTGTGCTAAATAAACTGACTTTCTGCTTCACAACCACTATTGTACGTTCAAAGAGTTAGATCCATATACACGCCGGGTGGCGGTAATATTTTTTGGGTGATTAGTGCATTCCAGTGACATAAACGTACAGTTTCCAGCCAACGGCAAGCTGCAATTGACCGATTGTGCTAAATAAACTGACTTTCTGCTTCACAACCACTATTGTACGTTCAAAGAGTTAGATCCATTTACACGCCGGGTGGCGGTAATATTTTTTGGGTGATTAGTGCATTCCAGTGACATAAACGTACAGTTTCCAGCCAACGGCAAGCTGCAATTGACCGATTGTGCTAAATAAACTGACTTTCTGCTTCACAACCACTATTGTACGTTCAAACAGTTAGATCCATTTACACGCCGGCTGGCGGTAATATTTTTTGGGTGATTAGTGCATTCCAGTGACATAAACGTACAGTTTCCAGCCAACGGCAAGCTGCAATTGACCGATTGTGTACAATAAACTGACTTTCTGCTTCACAACCACTATTGTACGTTCAAAGAGTTAGATCCATTTACACGCCAGGTGGCGGTAATATTTTTTGGGTGATTAGTGCATTCCAGTGACATAAACGTACAGTTTCCAGCCAACGGCAAGCTGCAATTGACCGATTGTGCTAAATAAACTGACTTTCTGCTTCACAACCACTATTGTACGTTCAAAGAGTTAGATCCATTTACACGCTGGGTGGCGGTAATATTTTTTGGGTGATTAGTGCATTCCAGTGACATAAACGTACAGTTTCCAGCCAACGGCAAGCTGCAATTGACCGATTGTGCTAAATAAACTGACTTTCTGCTTCACAACCACTATTGTACGTTCAAAGAGTTAAATCCATATACACGCCGGGTGGCGGTAATATTTTTTGGGTGATTAGTGCATTCCAGTGACATAAACGTACAGTTTCCAGCCAACGGCAAGCTGCAATTGACCGATTGTGCTAAATAAACTGACTTTCTGCTTCACAACCACTATTGTACGTTCAAAGAGTTAGATCCATTTACACGCCGGGTGGCGGTAATATTTTTTGGGTGATTAGTGCATTCCAGTGACATAAACGTACAGTTTCCAGCCAACGGCAAGCTGCAATTGACCGATTGTGCTAAATAAACTGACTTTCTGCTTCACAACCACTATTGTACGTTCAAAGAGTTAAATCCATATACACGCCGGGTGGCGGTAATATTTTTTGGGTGATTAGTGCATTCCAGTGACATAAACGTACAGTTTCCAGCCAACGGCAAGCTGCAATTGACCGATTGTGCTAAATAAACTGACTTTCTGCTTCACAACCACTATTGTACGTTCAAAGAGTTAGATCCATTTACACGCCGGGTGGCGGTAATATTTTTTGGGTGATTAGTGCATTCCAGTGACATAAACGTACAGTTTCCAGCCAACGGCAAGCTGCAATTGACCGATTGTGCTAAATAAACTGACTTTCTGCTTCACAACCACTATTGTACGTTCAAAGAGTTAGATCCGTTTACACGCCGGGTGGCGGTAATATTTTTTGGGTGATTAGTGCATTCCAGTGACATAAACGTACAGTTTCCAGCCAACGGCAAGCTGCAATTGACCGATTGTGCTAAATAAACTGACTTTCTGCTTCACAACCACTATTGTACGTTCAAAGAGTTAAATCCATATACACGCCGGGTGGCGGTAATATTTTTTGGGTGATTAGTGCATTCCAGTGACATAAACGTACAGTTTCCAGCCAACGGCAAGCTGCAATTGACCGATTGTGCTAAATAAACTGACTTTCTGCTTCACAACCACTATTGTACGTTCAAAGAGTTAAATCCATATACACGCCGGGTGGCGGTAATATTTTTTGGGTGATTAGTGCATTCCAGTGACATAAACGTACAGTTTCCAGCCAACGGCAAGCTGCAATTGACCGATTGTGCTAAATAAACTGACTTTCTTCTTCACAACCACTATTGTACGTTCAAAGAGTTAAATCCATATACACGCCAGGTGGCGGTAATATTTTTTGGGTGATTAGTGCATTCCAGTGACATAAACGTACAGTTTCCAGCCAACGGCAAGCTGCAATTGACCGATTGTGCTAAATAAACTGACTTTCTGCTTCACAACCACTATTGTACGTTCAAAGAGTTAAATCCATATACACGCCGGGTGGCGGTAATATTTTTTGGGTGATTAGTGCATTCCAGTGACATAAACGTACAGTTTTCAGCCAACGGCAAGCTGCAATTGACCGATTGTGCTAAATAAACTGACTTTCTGCTTCACAACCACTATTGTACGTTCAAAGAGTTACATCCATTTACACGCCGGGTGGCGGTAATATTTTTTGGGTGATTAGTGCATTCCAGTTACAGAAACGTACAGTTTCCAGCCAACGGCAAGCTGCAATTGACCGATTGTGCTAAATAAACTGACTTTCTGCTTCACAACCACTATTGTACGTTCAAAGAGTTAGATCCATTTACACGCCGGGTGGCGGTAATATTTTTTGGGTGATTAGTGCATTCCAGTGACATAAACGTACAGTTTCAAGCCAATGGCAAGCTGCAATTGACCTATTGTGCTAAATAAACTAACTTTCTGCTTCACAACCACTATTGTGCGTTCAAACAGTTAGATCCATTTACACGCCGGCTGGCGGTAATATTTTTTGGGTGATTAGTGCATTCCAGTGACATAAACGTACAGTTTCCAGCCAACGGCAAGCTGCAATTGACCGATTGTGCTAAATAAACTGACTTTCTGCTTCACAACCACTATTGTACGTTCAAAGAGTTAGATCCATTTACACGCCAGGTGGCGGTAATATTTTTTGGGTGATTAGTGCATTCCAGTGACATAAACGTACAGTTTCCAGCAAACGGCAAGCTGCAATTGACCGATTGTGCTAAATAAACTGACTTTCTGCTTCACAACCACTATTGTACGTTCAAACAGTTAGATCCATTTACACGCCGGGTGGCGGTAATATTTTTTGGGTGATTAGTGCATTCCAGTGACATAAACGTACAGTTTCCAGCCAACGGCAAGCTGCAATTGACCGATTGTGCTAAATAAATTGACTTTCTGCTTCACAACCACTATTGTACGTTCAAACAGTAAGATCCATTTACACGCCGGCTGGCGGTAATATTTTTTGGGTGATTAGTGCATTCCAGTGACAGAAACGTACAGTTTCCAGCCAACGGCAAGCTGCAATTGACCGATTGTGTACAATAAACTGACTTTCTGCTTCACAACCACTATTGTACGTTCAAAGAGTTAGATCCATTTACATGCCGGGTGGCGGTAATATTTTTTGGGTGATTAGTGCATTCCAGTGACATAAACGTACAGTTTCCAGCCAACGGCAAGCTGCAATTGACCGATTGTGCTAAATAAACTGACTTTCTGCTTCACAACCACTATTATACGTTCAAAGAGTTAGATCCATTTACACGCCGGGTGGCGGTAATATTTTTTGGGTGATTAGTGCATTCCAATGACATAAACGTACAGTTTCCAGCCAACGGCAAGCTGCAATTGACCGATTGTGCTAAATAAACTGACTTTCTGCTTCACAACCACTATTGTACGTTCAAAGAGTTAGATCCATTTACACGCCGGGTGGCGGTAATATTTTTTGGGTGATTAGTGCATTCCAGTGACATAAACGTACAGTTTCCAGCCAACGGCAAGCTGCAATTGACCGATTGTGCTAAATAAACTGACTTTCTGCTTCACAACCACTATTGTACGTTCAAAGAGTTAAATCCATATACACGCCGGGTGGCGGTAATATTTTTTGGGTGATTAGTGCATTCCAGTGACATAAACGTACAGTTTCCAGCCAACGGCAAGCTGCAATTGACCGATTGTGCTAAATAAACTGACTTTCTGCTTCACAACCACTATTGTACGTTCAAAGAGTTAAATCCATATACACGCCGGGTGGCGGTAATATTTTTTGGGTGATTAGTGCATTCCAGTGACATAAACGTACAGTTTCCAGCCAACGGCAAGCTGCAATTGACCGATTGTGCTAAATAAACTGACTTTCTGCTTCACAACCACTATTGTACGTTCAAAGAGTTAAATCCATATACACGCCGGGTGGCGGTAATATTTTTTGGGTGATTAGTGCATTCCAGTGACATAAACGTACAGTTTCCAGCCAACGGCAAGCTGCAATTGACTGATTGTGCTAAATAAACTGACTTTCTGCTTCACAACCACTATTGTACGTTCAAAGAGTTAAATCCATATACACGCTGGGTGGCGGTAATATTTTTTGGGTGATTAGTGCATTCCAGTGACATAAACGTACAGTTTCCAGCCAACGGCAAGCTGCAATTGACCGATTGTGCTAAATAAACTGACTTTCTGCTTCACAACCACTATTGTACGTTCAAAGAGTTAGATCCATTTACACGCCGGGTGGCGGTAATATTTTTTGGGTGATTAGTGCATTCCAGTGACATAAACGTACAGTTTCCAGCCAACGGCAAGCTGCAATTGACCGATTGTGCTAAATAAACTGACTTTCTGCTTCACAACCACTATTGTACGTTCAAAGAGTTAGATCCATTTACACGCCGGGTGGCGGTAATATTTTTTGGGTGATTAGTGCATTCCAGTGACATAAACGTACAGTTTCCAGCCAACGGCAAGCTGCAATTGACCGATTGTGCTAAATAAACTGACTTTCTGCTTCACAACCACTATTGTACGTTCAAAGAGTTAGATCCATTTACACGCCGGGTGGCGGTAATATTTTTTGGGTGATTAGTGCATTCCAGTGACATAAACGTACAGTTTCCAGCCAACGGCAAGCTGCAATTGACCGATTGTGCTAAATAAACTGACTTTCTGCTTCACAACCACTATTGTACGTTCAAAGAGTTAAATCCATATACACGCCGGGTGGCGGTAATATTTTTTGGGTGATTAGTGCATTCCAGTGACATAAACGTACAGTTTCCAGCCAACGGCAAGCTGCAATTGACCGATTGTGCTAAATAAACTGACTTTCTGCTTCACAACCACTATTGTACGTTCAAAGAGTTAGATCCATTTACACGCCGGGTGGCGGTAATATTTTTTGGGTGATTAGTGCATTCCAGTGACATAAACGTACAGTTTCCAGCCAACGGCAAGCTGCAATTGACCGATTGTGCTAAATAAACTGACTTTCTGCTTCACAACCACTATTGTACGTTCAAAGAGTTAGATCCATTTACACGCCGGGTGGCGGTAATATTTTTTGGGTGATTAGTGCATTCCAGTGACATAAACGTACAGTTTCCAGCCAACGGCAAGCTGCAATTGACCGATTGTGCTAAATAAACTGACTTTCTGCTTCACAACCACTATTGTACGTTCAAAGAGTTAAATCCATATACACGCCGGGTGGCGGTAATATTTTTTGGGTGATTAGTGCATTCCAGTGACATAAACGTACAGTTTCCAGCCAACGGCAAGCTGCAATTGACCGATTGTGCTAAATAAACTGACTTTCTGCTTCACAACCACTATTGTACGTTCAAAGAGTTAGATCCATTTACACGCCGGGTGGCGGTAATATTTTTTGGGTGATTAGTGCATTCCAGTGACATAAACGTACAGTTTCCAGCCAACGGCAAGCTGCAATTGACCGATTGTGCTAAATAAACTGACTTTCTGCTTCACAACCACTATTGTACGTTCAAAGAGTTAGATCCATTTACACGCCGGGTGGCGGTAATATTTTTTGGGTGATTAGTGCATTCCAGTGACATAAACGTACAGTTTCCAGCCAACGGCAAGCTGCAATTGACCGATTGTGCTAAATAAACTGACTTTCTGCTTCACAACCACTATTGTACGTTCAAAGAGTTAGATCCATTTACACGCCAGGTGGCGGTAATATTTTTTGGGTGATTAGTGCATTCCAGTGACATAAACGTACAGTTTCCAGCAAACGGCAAGCTGCAATTGACCGATTGTGCTAAATAAACTGACTTTCTGCTTCACAACCACTATTGTACGTTCAAACAGTTAGATCCATTTACACGCCGGGTGGCGGTAATATTTTTTGGGTGATTAGTGCATTCCAGTGACATAAACGTACAGTTTCCAGCCAACGGCAAGCTGCAATTGACCGATTGTGCTAAATAAATTGACTTTCTGCTTCACAACCACTATTGTACGTTCAAACAGTAAGATCCATTTACACGCCGGCAGGCGGTAATATTTTTTGGGTGATTAGTGCATTCCAGTGACAGAAACGTACAGTTTCCAGCCAACGGCAAGCTGCAATTGACCGATTGTGTACAATAAACTGACTTTCTGCTTCACAACCACTATTGTACGTTCAAAGAGTTAGATCCATTTACATGCCGGGTGGCGGTAATATTTTTTGGGTGATTAGTGCATTCCAGTGACATAAACGTACAGTTTCCAGCCAACGGCAAGCTGCAATTGACCGATTGTGCTAAATAAACTGACTTTCTGCTTCACAACCACTATTATACGTTCAAAGAGTTAGATCCATTTACACGCCGGGTGGCGGTAATATTTTTTGGGTGATTAGTGCATTCCAATGACATAAACGTACAGTTTCCAGCCAACGGCAAGCTGCAATTGACCGATTGTGCTAAATAAACTGACTTTCTGCTTCACAACCACTATTGTACGTTCAAAGAGTTATATCCATTTACACGCCGGGTGGCGGTAATATTTTTTGGGTGATTAGTGCATTCCAGTGACATAAACGTACAGTTTCCAGCCAACGGCAAGCTGCAATTGACCGATTGTGCTAAATAAACTGACTTTCTGCTTCACAACCACTATTGTACGTTCAAAGAGTTAAATCCATATACACGCCGGGTGGCGGTAATATTTTTTGGGTGATTAGTGCATTCCAGTGACATAAACGTACAGTTTCCAGCCAACGGCAAGCTGCAATTGACCGATTGTGCTAAATAAACTGACTTTCTGCTTCACAACCACTATTGTACGTTCAAAGAGTTAAATCCATATACACGCCGGGTGGCGGTAATATTTTTTGGGTGATTAGTGCATTCCAGTGACATAAACGTACAGTTTCCAGCCAACGGCAAGCTGCAATTGACCGATTGTGCTAAATAAACTGACTTTCTGCTTCACAACCACTATTGTACGTTCAAAGAGTTAAATCCATATACACGCCGGGTGGCGGTAATATTTTTTGGGTGATTAGTGCATTCCAGTGACATAAACGTACAGTTTCCAGCCAACGGCAAGCTGCAATTGACTGATTGTGCTAAATAAACTGACTTTCTGCTTCACAACCACTATTGTACGTTCAAAGAGTTAAATCCATATACACGCTGGGTGGCGGTAATATTTTTTGGGTGATTAGTGCATTCCAGTGACATAAACGTACAGTTTCCAGCCAACGGCAAGCTGCAATTGACCGATTGTGCTAAATAAACTGACTTTCTGCTTCACAACCACTATTGTACGTTCAAAGAGTTAGATCCATTTACACGCCGGGTGGCGGTAATATTTTTTGGGTGATTAGTGCATTCCAGTGACATAAACGTACAGTTTCCAGCCAACGGCAAGCTGCAATTGACCGATTGTGCTAAATAAACTGACTTTCTGCTTCACAACCACTATTGTACGTTCAAAGAGTTAGATCCATTTACACGCCGGGTGGCGGTAATATTTTTTGGGTGATTAGTGCATTCCAGTGACATAAACGTACAGTTTCCAGCCAACGGCAAGCTGCAATTGACCGATTGTGCTAAATAAACTGACTTTCTGCTTCACAACCACTATTGTACGTTCAAAGAGTTAGATCCATTTACACGCCGGGTGGCGGTAATATTTTTTGGGTGATTAGTGCATTCCAGTGACATAAACGTACAGTTTCCAGCCAACGGCAAGCTGCAATTGACCGATTGTGCTAAATAAACTGACTTTCTGCTTCACAACCACTATTGTACGTTCAAAGAGTTAAATCCATATACACGCCGGGTGGCGGTAATATTTTTTGGGTGATTAGTGCATTCCAGTGACATAAACGTACAGTTTCCAGCCAACGGCAAGCTGCAATTGACCGATTGTGCTAAATAAACTGACTTTCTGCTTCACAACCACTATTGTACGTTCAAAGAGTTAGATCCATTTACACGCCGGGTGGCGGTAATATTTTTTGGGTGATTAGTGCATTCCAGTGACATAAACGTACAGTTTCCAGCCAACGGCAAGCTGCAATTGACCGATTGTGCTAAATAAACTGACTTTCTGCTTCACAACCACTATTGTACGTTCAAAGAGTTAGATCCATTTACACGCCGGGTGGCGGTAATATTTTTTGGGTGATTAGTGCATTCCAGTGACATAAACGTACAGTTTCCAGCCAACGGCAAGCTGCAATTGACCGATTGTGCTAAATAAACTGACTTTCTGCTTCACAACCACTATTGTACGTTCAAAGAGTTAAATCCATATACACGCCGGGTGGCGGTAATATTTTTTGGGTGATTAGTGCATTCCAGTGACATAAACGTACAGTTTCCAGCCAACGGCAAGCTGCAATTGACCGATTGTGCTAAATAAACTGACTTTCTGCTTCACAACCACTATTGTACGTTCAAAGAGTTAGATCCATTTACACGCCGGGTGGCGGTAATATTTTTTGGGTGATTAGTGCATTCCAGTGACATAAACGTACAGTTTCCAGCCAACGGCAAGCTGCAATTGACCGATTGTGCTAAATAAACTGACTTTCTGCTTCACAACCACTATTGTACGTTCAAAGAGTTAAATCCATATACACGCCGGGTGGCGGTAATATTTTTTGGGTGATTAGTGCATTCCAGTGACATAAACGTACAGTTTCCAGCCAACGGCAAGCTGCAATTGACCGATTGTGCTAAATAAACTGACTTTCTGCTTCACAACCACTATTGTACGTTCAAAGAGTTAGATCCATTTACACGCCGGGTGGCGGTAATATTTTTTGGGTGATTAGTGCATTCCAGTGACATAAACGTACAGTTTCCAGCCAACGGCAAGCTGCAATTGACCGATTGTGCTAAATAAACTGACTTTCTGCTTCACAACCACTATTGTACGTTCAAAGAGTTAGATCCATTTACACGCCGGGTGGCGGTAATATTTTTTGGGTGATTAGTGCATTCCAGTGACATAAACGTACAGTTTCCAGCCAACGGCAAGCTGCAATTGACCGATTGTGCTAAATAAACTGACTTTCTGCTTCACAACCACTATTGTACGTTCAAAGAGTTAAATCCATATACACGCCGGGTGGCGGTAATATTTTTTGGGTGATTAGTGCATTCCAGTGACATAAACGTACAGTTTCCAGCCAACGGCAAGCTGCAATTGACCGATTGTGCTAAATAAACTGACTTTCTGCTTCACAACCACTATTGTACGTTCAAAGAGTTAGATCCATTTACACGCCGGGTGGCAGTAATATTTTTTGGGTGATTAGTGCATTCCAGTGACATAAACGTACAGTTTCCAGCCAACGGCAAGCTGCAATTGACCGATTGTGCTAAATAAACTGACTTTCTGCTTCACAACCACTATTGTACGTTCAAAGAGTTAGATCCATTTACACGCCGGGTGGCGGTAATATTTTTTGGGTGATTAGTGCATTCCAGTGACATAAACGTACAGTTTCCAGCCAACGGCAAGCTGCAATTGACCGATTGTGCTAAATAAACTGACTTTCTGCTTCACAACCACTATTGTACGTTCAAAGAGTTAAATCCATATACACGCCGGGTGGCGGTAATATTTTTTGGGTGATTAATGCATTCCAGTGACATAAACGTACAGTTTCCAGCCAACGGCAAGCTGCAATTGACCGATTGTGCTAAATAAACTGACTTTCTGCTTCACAACCACTATTGTACGTTCAAAGAGTTAAATCCATATACACGCCGGGTGGCGGTAATATTTTTTGGGTGATTAGTGCATTCCAGTGACATAAACGTACAGTTTCCAGCCAACGGCAAGCTGCAATTGACCGATTGTGCTAAATAAACTGACTTTCTGCTTCACAACCACTATTGTACGTTCAAAGAGTTAGATCCATTTACACGCCGGGTGGCGGTAATATTTTTTGGGTGATTAGTGCATTCCAGTGACATAAACGTACAGTTTCCAGCCAACGGCAAGCTGCAATTGACCGATTGTGCTAAATAAACTGACTTTCTGCTTCACAACCACTATTGTACGTTCAAACAGTTAGATCCATTTACACGCCGGCTGGCGGTAATATTTTTTGGGTGATTAGTGCATTCCAGTGACATAAACGTACAGTTTCCAGCCAACGGCAAGCTGCAATTGACCGATTGTGTACAATAAACTGACTTTCTGCTTCACAACCACTATTGTACGTTCAAAGAGTTAGATCCATTTACACGCCAGGTGGCGGTAATATTTTTTGGGTGATTAGTGCATTCCAGTGACATAAACGTACAGTTTCCAGCCAACGGCAAGCTGCAATTGACCGATTGTGCTAAATAAACTGACTTTCTGCTTCACAACCACTATTGTACGTTCAAAGAGTTAGATCCATTTACACGCTGGGTGGCGGTAATATTTTTTGGGTGATTAGTGCATTCCAGTGACATAAACGTACAGTTTCCAGCCACGGCAAGCTGCAATTGACCGATTGTGCTAAATAAACTGACTTTCTGCTTCACAACCACTATTGTACGTTCAAAGAGTTAAATCCATATACACGCCGGGTGGCGGTAATATTTTTTGGGTGATTAGTGCATTCCAGTGACATAAACGTACAGTTTCCAGCCAACGGCAAGCTGCAATTGACCGATTGTGCTAAATAAACTGACTTTCTGCTTCACAACCACTATTGTACGTTCAAAGAGTTAGATCCATATACACGCCGGGTGGCGGTAATATTTTTTGGGTGATTAGTGCATTCCAGTGACATAAACGTACAGTTTCCAGCCAACGGCAAGCTCCAATTGACCGATTGTGCTAAATAAACTGACTTTCTGCTTCACAACCACTATTGTACGTTCAAAGAGTTAGATCCATTTACACGCCGGGTGGCGGTAATATTTTTTGGGTGATTAGTGCATTCCAGTGACATAAACGTACAGTTTCCAGCCAACGGCAAGCTGCAATTGACCGATTGTGCTAAATAAACTGACTTTCTGCTTCACAACCACTATTGTACGTTCAAACAGTTAGATCCATTTACACGCCGGCTGGCGGTAATATTTTTTGGGTGATTAGTGCATTCCAGTGACATAAACGTACAGTTTCCAGCCAACGGCAAGCTGCAATTGACCGATTGTGTACAATAAACTGACTTTCTGCTTCACAACCACTATTGTACGTTCAAAGAGTTAGATCCATTTACACGCCAGGTGGCGGTAATATTTTTTGGGTGATTAGTGCATTCCAGTGACATAAACGTACAGTTTCCAGCCAACGGCAAGCTGCAATTGACCGATTGTGCTAAATAAACTGACTTTCTGCTTCACAACCACTATTGTACGTTCAAAGAGTTAGATCCATTTACACGCTGGGTGGCGGTAATATTTTTTGGGTGATTAGTGCATTCCAGTGACATAAACGTACAGTTTCCAGCCAACGGCAAGCTGCAATTGACCGATTGTGCTAAATAAACTGACTTTCTGCTTCACAACCACTATTGTACGTTCAAAGAGTTAAATCCATATACACGCCGGGTGGCGGTAATATTTTTGGGTGATTAGTGCATTCCAGTGACATAAACGTACAGTTTCCAGCCAACGGCAAGCTGCAATTGACCGATTGTGCTAAATAAACTGACTTTCTGCTTCACAACCACTATTGTACGTTCAAAGAGTTAGATCCATTTACACGCCGGGTGGCGGTAATATTTTTTGGGTGATTAGTGCATTCCAGTGACATAAACGTACAGTTTCCAGCCAACGGCAAGCTGCAATTGACCGATTGTGCTAAATAAACTGACTTTCTGCTTCACAACCACTATTGTACGTTCAAAGAGTTAAATCCATATACACGCCGGGTGGCGGTAATATTTTTTGGGTGATTAGTGCATTCCAGTGACATAAACGTACAGTTTCCAGCCAACGGCAAGCTGCAATTGACCGATTGTGCTAAATAAACTGACTTTCTGCTTCACAACCACTATTGTACGTTCAAAGAGTTAGATCCATTTACACGCCGGGTGGCGGTAATATTTTTTGGGTGATTAGTGCATTCCAGTGACATAAACGTACAGTTTCCAGCCAACGGCAAGCTGCAATTGACCGATTGTGCTAAATAAACTGACTTTCTGCTTCACAACCACTATTGTACGTTCAAAGAGTTAGATCCGTTTACACGCCGGGTGGCGGTAATATTTTTGGGTGATTAGTGCATTCCAGTGACATAAACGTACAGTTTCCAGCCAACGGCAAGCTGCAATTGACCGATTGTGCTAAATAAACTGACTTTCTGCTTCACAACCACTATTGTACGTTCAAAGAGTTAAATCCATATACACGCCGGGTGGCGGTAATATTTTTTGGGTGATTAGTGCATTCCAGTGACATAAACGTACAGTTTCCAGCCAACGGCAAGCTGCAATTGACCGATTGTGCTAAATAAACTGACTTTCTGCTTCACAACCACTATTGTACGTTCAAAGAGTTAGATCCATTTACACGCCGGGTGGCGGTAATATTTTTTGGGTGATTAGTGCATTCCAGTGACATAAACGTACAGTTTCCAGCCAACGGCAAGCTGCAATTGACCGATTGTGCTAAATAAACTGACTTTCTGCTTCACAACCACTATTGTACGTTCAAAGAGTTAAATCCATATACACGCCGGGTGGCGGTAATATTTTTTGGGTGATTAGTGCATTCCAGTGACATAAACGTACAGTTTCCAGCCAACGGCAAGCTGCAATTGACCGATTGTGCTAAATAAACTGACTTTCTGCTTCACAACCACTATTGTACGTTCAAAGAGTTAGATCCATTTACACGCCGGGTGGCGGTAATATTTTTTGGGTGATTAGTGCATTCCAGTGACATAAACGTACAGTTTCCAGCCAACGGCAAGCTGCAATTGACCGATTGTGCTAAATAAACTGACTTTCTGCTTCACAACCACTATTGTACGTTCAAAGAGTTAAATCCATATACACGCCGGGTGGCGGTAATATTTTTTGGGTGATTAGTGCATTCCAGTGACATAAACGTACAGTTTCCAGCCAACGGCAAGCTGCAATTGACCGATTGTGCTAAATAAACTGACTTTCTGCTTCACAACCACTATTGTACGTTCAAAGAGTTAGATCCATTTACACCGCCGGGTGGCGGTAATATTTTTTGGGTGATTAGTGCATTCCAGTGACATAAACGTACAGTTTCCAGCCAACGGCAAGCTGCAATTGACCGATTGTGCTAAATAAACTGACTTTCTGCTTCACAACCACTATTGTACGTTCAAAGAGTTAGATCCATTTACACGCCGGGTGGCGGTAATATTTTTTGGGTGATTAGTGCATTCCAGTGACATAAACGTACAGTTTCCAGCCAACGGCAAGCTGCAATTGACCGATTGTGCTAAATAAACTGACTTTCTGCTTCACAACCACTATTGTACGTTCAAAGAGTTAAATCCATATACACGCCGGGTGGCGGTAATATTTTTTGGGTGATTAGTGCATTCCAGTGACATAAACGTACAGTTTCCAGCCAACGGCAAGCTGCAATTGACCGATTGTGCTAAATAAACTGACTTTCTGCTTCACAACCACTATTGTACGTTCAAAGAGTTAGATCCATTTACACGCCGGGTGGCAGTAATATTTTTTGGGTGATTAGTGCATTCCAGTGACATAAACGTACAGTTTCCAGCCAACGGCAAGCTGCAATTGACCGATTGTGCTAAATAAACTGACTTTCTGCTTCACAACCACTATTGTACGTTCAAAGAGTTAGATCCATTTACACGCCGGGTGGCGGTAATATTTTTTGGGTGATTAGTGCATTCCAGTGACATAAACGTACAGTTTCCAGCCAACGGCAAGCTGCAATTGACCGATTGTGCTAAATAAACTGACTTTCTGCTTCACAACCACTATTGTACGTTCAAAGAGTTAAATCCATATACACGCCGGGTGGCGGTAATATTTTTTGGGTGATTAATGCATTCCAGTGACATAAACGTACAGTTTCCAGCCAACGGCAAGCTGCAATTGACCGATTGTGCTAAATAAACTGACTTTCTGCTTCACAACCACTATTGTACGTTCAAAGAGTTAAATCCATATACACGCCGGGTGGCGGTAATATTTTTTGGGTGATTAGTGCATTCCAGTGACATAAACGTACAGTTTCCAGCCAACGGCAAGCTGCAATTGACCGATTGTGCTAAATAAACTGACTTTCTGCTTCACAACCACTATTGTACGTTCAAAGAGTTAGATCCATTTACACGCCGGGTGGCGGTAATATTTTTTGGGTGATTAGTGCATTCCAGTGACATAAACGTACAGTTTCCAGCCAACGGCAAGCTGCAATTGACCGATTGTGCTAAATAAACTGACTTTCTGCTTCACAACCACTATTGTACGTTCAAACAGTTAGATCCATTTACACGCCGGCTGGCGGTAATATTTTTTGGGTGATTAGTGCATTCCAGTGACATAAACGTACAGTTTCCAGCCAACGGCAAGCTGCAATTGACCGATTGTGTACAATAAACTGACTTTCTGCTTCACAACCACTATTGTACGTTCAAAGAGTTAGATCCATTTACACGCCAGGTGGCGGTAATATTTTTTGGGTGATTAGTGCATTCCAGTGACATAAACGTACAGTTTCCAGCCAACGGCAAGCTGCAATTGACCGATTGTGCTAAATAAACTGACTTTCTGCTTCACAACCACTATTGTACGTTCAAAGAGTTAGATCCATTTACACGCTGGGTGGCGGTAATATTTTTTGGGTGATTAGTGCATTCCAGTGACATAAACGTACAGTTTCCAGCCAACGGCAAGCTGCAATTGACCGATTGTGCTAAATAAACTGACTTTCTGCTTCACAACCACTATTGTACGTTCAAAGAGTTAAATCCATATACACGCCGGGTGGCGGTAATATTTTTTGGGTGATTAGTGCATTCCAGTGACATAAACGTACAGTTTCCAGCCAACGGCAAGCTGCAATTGACCGATTGTGCTAAATAAACTGACTTTCTGCTTCACAACCACTATTGTACGTTCAAAGAGTTAGATCCATATACACGCCGGGTGGCGGTAATATTTTTTGGGTGATTAGTGCATTCCAGTGACATAAACGTACAGTTTCCAGCCAACGGCAAGCTCCAATTGACCGATTGTGCTAAATAAACTGACTTTCTGCTTCACAACCACTATTGTACGTTCAAAGAGTTAGATCCATTTACACGCCGGGTGGCGGTAATATTTTTTGGGTGATTAGTGCATTCCAGTGACATAAACGTACAGTTTCCAGCCAACGGCAAGCTGCAATTGACCGATTGTGCTAAATAAACTGACTTTCTGCTTCACAACCACTATTGTACGTTCAAACAGTTAGATCCATTTACACGCCGGCTGGCGGTAATATTTTTTGGGTGATTAGTGCATTCCAGTGACATAAACGTACAGTTTCCAGCCAACGGCAAGCTGCAATTGACCGATTGTGTACAATAAACTGACTTTCTGCTTCACAACCACTATTGTACGTTCAAAGAGTTAGATCCATTTACACGCCAGGTGGCGGTAATATTTTTTGGGTGATTAGTGCATTCCAGTGACATAAACGTACAGTTTCCAGCCAACGGCAAGCTGCAATTGACCGATTGTGCTAAATAAACTGACTTTCTGCTTCACAACCACTATTGTACGTTCAAAGAGTTAGATCCATTTACACGCTGGGTGGCGGTAATATTTTTTGGGTGATTAGTGCATTCCAGTGACATAAACGTACAGTTTCCAGCCAACGGCAAGCTGCAATTGACCGATTGTGCTAAATAAACTGACTTTCTGCTTCACAACCACTATTGTACGTTCAAAGAGTTAAATCCATATACACGCCGGGTGGCGGTAATATTTTTTGGGTGATTAGTGCATTCCAGTGACATAAACGTACAGTTTCCAGCCAACGGCAAGCTGCAATTGACCGATTGTGCTAAATAAACTGACTTTCTGCTTCACAACCACTATTGTACGTTCAAAGAGTTAGATCCATTTACACGCCGGGTGGCGGTAATATTTTTTGGGTGATTAGTGCATTCCAGTGACATAAACGTACAGTTTCCAGCCAACGGCAAGCTGCAATTGACCGATTGTGCTAAATAAACTGACTTTCTGCTTCACAACCACTATTGTACGTTCAAAGAGTTAAATCCATATACACGCCGGGTGGCGGTAATATTTTTTGGGTGATTAGTGCATTCCAGTGACATAAACGTACAGTTTCCAGCCAACGGCAAGCTGCAATTGACCGATTGTGCTAAATAAACTGACTTTCTGCTTCACAACCACTATTGTACGTTCAAAGAGTTAGATCCATTTACACGCCGGGTGGCGGTAATATTTTTTGGGTGATTAGTGCATTCCAGTGACATAAACGTACAGTTTCCAGCCAACGGCAAGCTGCAATTGACCGATTGTGCTAAATAAACTGACTTTCTGCTTCACAACCACTATTGTACGTTCAAAGAGTTAGATCCGTTTACACGCCGGGTGGCGGTAATATTTTTTGGGTGATTAGTGCATTCCAGTGACATAAACGTACAGTTTCCAGCCAACGGCAAGCTGCAATTGACCGATTGTGCTAAATAAACTGACTTTCTGCTTCACAACCACTATTGTACGTTCAAAGAGTTAAATCCATATACACGCCGGGTGGCGGTAATATTTTTTGGGTGATTAGTGCATTCCAGTGACATAAACGTACAGTTTCCAGCCAACGGCAAGCTGCAATTGACCGATTGTGCTAAATAAACTGACTTTCTGCTTCACAACCACTATTGTACGTTCAAAGAGTTAAATCCATATACACGCCGGGTGGCGGTAATATTTTTTGGGTGATTAGTGCATTCCAGTGACATAAACGTACAGTTTCCAGCCAACGGCAAGCTGCAATTGACCGATTGTGCTAAATAAACTGACTTTCTTCTTCACAACCACTATTGTACGTTCAAAGAGTTAAATCCATATACACGCCAGGTGGCGGTAATATTTTTTGGGTGATTAGTGCATTCCAGTGACATAAACGTACAGTTTCCAGCCAACGGCAAGCTGCAATTGACCGATTGTGCTAAATAAACTGACTTTCTGCTTCACAACCACTATTGTACGTTCAAAGAGTTAAATCCATATACACGCCGGGTGGCGGTAATATTTTTTGGGTGATTAGTGCATTCCAGTGACATAAACGTACAGTTTTCAGCCAACGGCAAGCTGCAATTGACCGATTGTGCTAAATAAACTGACTTTCTGCTTCACAACCACTATTGTACGTTCAAAGAGTTACATCCATTTACACGCCGGGTGGCGGTAATATTTTTTGGGTGATTAGTGCATTCCAGTTACAGAAACGTACAGTTTCCAGCCAACGGCAAGCTGCAATTGACCGATTGTGCTAAATAAACTGACTTTCTGCTTCACAACCACTATTGTACGTTCAAAGAGTTAGATCCATTTACACGCCGGGTGGCGGTAATATTTTTTGGGTGATTAGTGCATTCCAGTGACATAAACGTACAGTTTCAAGCCAATGGCAAGCTGCAATTGACCTATTGTGCTAAATAAACTAACTTTCTGCTTCACAACCACTATTGTGCGTTCAAACAGTTAGATCCATTTACACGCCGGCTGGCGGTAATATTTTTTGGGTGATTAGTGCATTCCAGTGACATAAACGTACAGTTTCCAGCCAACGGCAAGCTGCAATTGACCGATTGTGCTAAATAAACTGACTTTCTGCTTCACAACCACTATTGTACGTTCAAAGAGTTAGATCCATTTACACGCCAGGTGGCGGTAATATTTTTTGGGTGATTAGTGCATTCCAGTGACATAAACGTACAGTTTCCAGCAAACGGCAAGCTGCAATTGACCGATTGTGCTAAATAAACTGACTTTCTGCTTCACAACCACTATTGTACGTTCAAACAGTTAGATCCATTTACACGCCGGGTGGCGGTAATATTTTTTGGGTGATTAGTGCATTCCAGTGACATAAACGTACAGTTTCCAGCCAACGGCAAGCTGCAATTGACCGATTGTGCTAAATAAATTGACTTTCTGCTTCACAACCACTATTGTACGTTCAAACAGTAAGATCCATTTACACGCCGGCTGGCGGTAATATTTTTTGGGTGATTAGTGCATTCCAGTGACAGAAACGTACAGTTTCCAGCCAACGGCAAGCTGCAATTGACCGATTGTGTACAATAAACTGACTTTCTGCTTCACAACCACTATTGTACGTTCAAAGAGTTAGATCCATTTACATGCCGGGTGGCGGTAATATTTTTTGGGTGATTAGTGCATTCCAGTGACATAAACGTACAGTTTCCAGCCAACGGCAAGCTGCAATTGACCGATTGTGCTAAATAAACTGACTTTCTGCTTCACAACCACTATTATACGTTCAAAGAGTTAGATCCATTTACACGCCGGGTGGCGGTAATATTTTTTGGGTGATTAGTGCATTCCAATGACATAAACGTACAGTTTCCAGCCAACGGCAAGCTGCAATTGACCGATTGTGCTAAATAAACTGACTTTCTGCTTCACAACCACTATTGTACGTTCAAAGAGTTAGATCCATTTACACGCCGGGTGGCGGTAATATTTTTTGGGTGATTAGTGCATTCCAGTGACATAAACGTACAGTTTCCAGCCAACGGCAAGCTGCAATTGACCGATTGTGCTAAATAAACTGACTTTCTGCTTCACAACCACTATTGTACGTTCAAAGAGTTAAATCCATATACACGCCGGGTGGCGGTAATATTTTTTGGGTGATTAGTGCATTCCAGTGACATAAACGTACAGTTTCCAGCCAACGGCAAGCTGCAATTGACCGATTGTGCTAAATAAACTGACTTTCTGCTTCACAACCACTATTGTACGTTCAAAGAGTTAAATCCATATACACGCCGGGTGGCGGTAATATTTTTTGGGTGATTAGTGCATTCCAGTGACATAAACGTACAGTTTCCAGCCAACGGCAAGCTGCAATTGACCGATTGTGCTAAATAAACTGACTTTCTGCTTCACAACCACTATTGTACGTTCAAAGAGTTAAATCCATATACACGCCGGGTGGCGGTAATATTTTTTGGGTGATTAGTGCATTCCAGTGACATAAACGTACAGTTTCCAGCCAACGGCAAGCTGCAATTGACCGATTGTGCTAAATAAACTGACTTTCTGCTTCACAACCACTATTGTACGTTCAAAGAGTTAGATCCATTTACACGCCGGGTGGCGGTAATATTTTTTGGGTGATTAGTGCATTCCAGTGACATAAACGTACAGTTTCCAGCCAACGGCAAGCTGCAATTGACCGATTGTGCTAAATAAACTGATTTTCTGCTTCACAACCACTATTGTACGTTCAAAGAGTTAGATCCATTTACACGCCGGGTGGCGGTAATATTATTTGGGTGATTAGTGCATTCCAGTGACATAAACGTACAGTTTCCAGCCAACGGCAAGCTGCAATTGACCGATTGTGCTAAATAAACTGACTTTCTGCTTCACAACCACTATTGTACGTTCAAACAGTTAAATCCATTTACACGCCGGCTGGCGGTAATATTTTTTGGGTGATTAGTGCATTCCAGTGATAGAAACGTACAGTTTCCAGCCAACGGCAAGCTGCAATTGACCGATTGTGTAAAATAAACTGACTTTTTGCTTCACAACCACTATTGTACGTTCAAACAGTTAGATCCATTTACACGCCAGGTGGCGGTAATATTTTTTGGGTGATTAGTGCATTCCAGTGACATAAACGTACAGTTTCCAGCCAACGGCAAGCTGCAATTGACCGATTGTGCTAAATAAACTGACTTTCTGCTTCACAACCACTATTGTACGTTCAAACAGTTAGATCCATTTACACGCCGGGTGGCGGTAATATTTTTTGGGTGATTAGTGCATTCCAGTGACATAAACGTACAGTTTCCAGCCAACGGCAAGCTGCAATTGACCGATTGTGCTAAATAAACTGACTTTCTGCTTCACAACCACTATTGTACGTTCAAAGAGTTAAATCCATATACACGCCGGGTGGCGGTAATATTTTTTGGGTGATTAGTGCATTCCAGTGACATAAACGTACAGTTTCCAGCCAACGGCAAGCTGCAATTGACCGATTGTGCTAAATAAACTGACTTTCTGCTTCACAACCACTATTGTACGTTCAAAGAGTTAAATCCATATACACGCCGGGTGGCGGTAATATTTTTTGGGTGATTAGTGCATTCCAGTGACATAAACGTACAGTTTCCAGCCAACGGCAAGCTGCAATTGACCGATTGTGCTAAATAAACTGATTTTCTGCTTCACAACCACTATTGTACGTTCAAAGAGTTAGATCCATTTACACGCCGGGTGGCGGTAATATTATTTGGGTGATTAGTGCATTCCAGTGACATAAACGTACAGTTTCCAGCCAACGGCAAGCTGCAATTGACCGATTGTGCTAAATAAACTGACTTTCTGCTTCACAACCACTATTGTACGTTCAAACAGTTAAATCCATTTACACGCCGGCTGGCGGTAATATTTTTTGGGTGATTAGTGCATTCCAGTGATAGAAACGTACAGTTTCCAGCCAACGGCAAGCTGCAATTGACCGATTGTGTACAATAAACTGACTTTTTGCTTCACAACCACTATTGTACGTTCAAACAGTTAGATCCATTTACACGCCAGGTGGCGGTAATATTTTTTGGGTGATTAGTGCATTCCAGTGACATAAACGTACAGTTTCCAGCCAACGGCAAGCTGCAATTGACCGATTGTGCTAAATAAACTGACTTTCTGCTTCACAACCACTATTGTACGTTCAAACAGTTAGATCCATTTACACGCCGGGTGGCGGTAATATTTTTTGGGTGATTAGTGCATTCCAGTGACATAAACGTACAGTTTCCAGCCAACGGCAAGCTGCAATTGACCGATTGTGCTAAATAAACTGACTTTCTGCTTCACAACCACTATTGTACGTTCAAAGAGTTAAATCCATATACACGCCGGGTGGCGGTAATATTTTTTGGGTGATTAGTGCATTCCAGTGACATAAACGTACAGTTTCCAGCCAACGGCAAGCTGCAATTGACCGATTGTGCTAAATAAACTGACTTTCTGCTTCACAACCACTATTGTACGTTCAAAGAGTTAAATCCATATACACGCCGGGTGGCGGTAATATTTTTTGGGTGATTAGTGCATTCCAGTGACATAAACGTACAGTTTCCAGCCAACGGCAAGCTGCAATTGACCGATTGTGCTAAATAAACTGACTTTCTGCTTCACAACCACTATTGTACGTTCAAAGAGTTAAATCCATATACACGCCGGGTGGCGGTAATATTTTTTGGGTGATTAGTGCATTCCAGTGACATAAACGTACAGTTTCCAGCCAACGGCAAGCTGCAATTGATCGATTGTGCTAAATAAACTGACTTTCTGCTTCACAATCACTATTGTACGTTCAAAGAGTTAGATCCATTTACACGCCGGGTGGCGGTAATATTTTTTGGGTGATTAGTGCATTCCAGTGACAGAAACGTACAGTTTCCAGCCAACGGCAAGCTGCAATTGACCGATTGTGCTAAATAAACTGACTTTCTGCTTCACAGCCACTATTGTACGTGCAAAGAGTTAGATCCATTTACACGCCGGGTGGCGGTAATATTTTTTGGGTGATTAGTGCATTCCAGTGACATAAACGTACAGTTTCCAGCCAACGGCAAGCTGCAATTGACCGATTGTGCTAAATAAACTGACTTTCTGCTTCACAACCACTATTGTACGTTCAAAGAGTTAGATCCATTTACACGCCAAGTGGCGGTAATATTTTTTGGGAGATTAGTGCATTCCAGTGACAGAAACGTACAGTTTCCAGCCAACGGCAAGCTGCAATTGACCGATTGTGCTAAATAAACTGACTTTCTGCTTCACAACCACTATTGTACGTTCAAAGAGTTAGATCCATTTACACGCCGGGTGGAGGTAATATTTTTTGGGTGATTAGTGCATTCCAGTGACATAAACGTACAGTTTCCAGCCAACGACAAGCTGCAATTGACCGATTGTGCTAAATAAACTGACTTTCTGCTTCACAACCACTATTGTACGTTCAAAGAGTTAGATCCATTTACACGCCGGGTGGCGGTAATATTTTTTGGGTGATTAGTGCATTCCAGTGACAGAAACGTACAGTTTCCAGCCAACGGCAAGCTGCAATTGACCGATTGTGCTAAATAAACTGACTTTCTGCTTCACAACCACTATTGTACGTTCAAACAGTTAGATCCATTTACACGCCGGGTGGCGGTAATATTTTTTGGGTGATTAGTGCATTCCAGTGACATAAACGTACAGTTTCCAGCCAACGGCAAGCTGCAATTGACCGATTGTGTACAATAAACTGACTTTCTGCTTCACAACCACTATTGTACGTTCAAAGAGTTAGATCCATTTACATGCCGGGTGGCGGTAATATTTTTTGGGTGATTAGTGCATTCCAGTGACATAAACGTACAGTTTCCAGCCAACGGCAAGCTGCAATTGACCGATTGTGCTAAATAAACTGACTTTCTGCTTCACAACCACTATTATACGTTCAAAGAGTTAGATCCATTTACACGCCGGGTGGCGGTAATATTTTTTGGGTGATTAGTGCATTCCAGTGACATAAACGTACAGTTTCCAGCCAACGGCAAGCTGCAATTGACCGATTGTGCTAAATAAACTGACTTTCTGCTTCACAACCACTATTGTACGTTCAAACAGTTAGATCCATTTACACACCGGGTGGCGGTAATATTTTTTGGGTGATTAGTGCATTCCAGTGACATAAACGTACAGTTTCCAGCCAACGGCAAGCTGCAATTGACCGATTGTGCTAAATAAACTGACTTTCTGCTTCACAACCACTATTGTACGTTCAAAGAGTTAAATCCATATACACGCCGGGTGGCGGTAATATTTTTTGGGTGATTAGTGCATTCCAGTGACATAAACGTACAGTTTCCAGCCAACGGCAAGCTGCAATTGACCGATTGTGCTAAATAAACTGACTTTCTGCTTCACAACCACTATTGTACGTTCAAAGAGTTAAATCCATATACACGCCGGGTGGCGGTAATATTTTTTGGGTGATTAGTGCATTCCAGTGACATAAACGTACAGTTTCCAGCCAACGGCAAGCTGCAATTGACCGATTGTGCTAAATAAACTGACTTTCTGCTTCACAACCACTATTGTACGTTCAAAGAGTTAAATCCATATACACGCCGGGTGGCGGTAATATTTTTTGGGTGATTAGTGCATTCCAGTGACATAAACGTACAGTTTCCAACCAACGGCAAGCTGCAATTGACCGATTGTGCTAAATAAACTGACTTTCTGCTTCACAACCACTATTGTACGTTCAAAGAGTTAGATCCATTTACACGCCGGGTGGCGGTAATATTTTTTGGGTGATTATTGCATTCCAGTGACATAAACGTACAGTTTCCAGCCAACGGCAAGCTGCAATTGACCGATTGTGCTAAATAAACTGATTTTCTGCTTCACAACCACTATTGTACGTTCAAAGAGTTAGATCCATTTACACGCCGGGTGGCGGTAATATTATTTGGGTGATTAGTGCATTCCAGTGACATAAACGTACAGTTTCCAGCCAACGGCAAGCTGCAATTGACCGATTGTGCTAAATAAACTGACTTTCTGCTTCACAACCACTATTGTACGTTCAAACAGTTAAATCCATTTACACGCCGGCTGGCGGTAATATTTTTTGGGTGATTAGTGCATTCCAGTGACATAAACGTACAGTTTCCAGCCAACGGCAAGCTGCAATTGACCGATTGTGCTAAATAAACTGACTTTCTGCTTCACAACCACTATTGTACGTTCAAAGAGTTAAATCCATATACACGCCGGGTGGCGGTAATATTTTTTGGGTGATTAGTGCATTCCAGTGACATAAACGTACAGTTTCCAGCCAACGGCAAGCTGCAATTGACCGATTGTGCTAAATAAACTGACTTTCTGCTTCACAACCACTATTGTACGTTCAAAGAGTTAAATCCATATACACGCCGGGTGGCGGTAATATTTTTTGGGTGATTAGTGCATTCCAGTGACATAAACGTACAGTTTCCAGCCAACGGCAAGCTGCAATTGACCGATTGTGCTAAATAAACTGACTTTCTGCTTCACAACCACTATTGTACGTTCAAAGAGTTAAATCCATATACACGCCGGGTGGCGGTAATATTTTTTGGGTGATTAGTGCATTCCAGTGACATAAACGTACAGTTTCCAGCCAACGGCAAGCTGCAATTGATCGATTGTGCTAAATAAACTGACTTTCTGCTTCACAACCACTATTGTACGTTCAAAGAGTTAGATCCATTTACACGCCGGGTGGCGGTAATATTTTTTGGGTGATTAGTGCATTCCAGTGACAGAAACGTACAGTTTCCAGCCAACGGCAAGCTGCAATTGACCGATTGTGCTAAATAAACTGACTTTCTGCTTCACAGCCACTATTGTACGTGCAAAGAGTTAGATCCATTTACACGCCGGGTGGCAGTAATATTTTTTGGGTGATTAGTGCATTCCAGTGACATAAACGAACAGTTTCCAGCCAACGGCAAGCTGCAATTGACCGATTGTGCTAAATAAACTGACTTTCTGCTTCACAACCACTATTGTACGTTCAAACAGTTAGATCCATTTACACGCCAAGTGGCGGTAATATTTTTTGGGAGATTAGTGCATTCCAGTGACAGAAACGTACAGTTTCCAGCCAACGGCAAGCTGCAATTGACCGATTGTGCTAAATAAACTGACTTTCTGCTTCACAACCACTATTGTACGTTCAAAGAGTTAGATCCATTTACACGCCGGGTGGAGGTAATATTTTTTGGGTGATTAGTGCATTCCAGTGACATAAACGTACAGTTTCCAGCCAACGGCAAGCTGCAATTGACCGATTGTGCTAAATAAACTGACTTTCTGCTTCACAACCACTATTGTACGTTCAAAGAGTTAGATCCATTTACACGCCGGGTGGCGGTAATATTTTTTGGGTGATTAGTGCATTCCATTGACATAAACGTACAGTTTCCAGCCAACGGCAAGCTGCAATTGACCGATTGTGCTAAATAAACTGACTTTCTGCTTCACAACCACTATTGTACGTTCAAAGAGTTAGATCCATTTACACGCCGGGTGGCGGTAATATTTTTTGGGTGATTAGTGCATTCCAGTGACATAAACGTACAGTTTCCAGCCAACGGCAAGCTGCAATTGACCGATTGTGCTAAATAAACTGACTTTCTGCTTCACAACCACTATTGTACGTTCAAAGAGTTAGATCCATTTACACGCCGGGTGGCGGTAATATTTTTTGGGTGATTAGTGCATTCCATTGACATAAACGTACAGTTTCCAGCCAACGGCAAGCTGCAATTGACCGATTGTGCTAAATAAACTGACTTTCTGCTTCACAACCACTATTGTACGTTCAAAGAGTTAGATCCATTTACACGCCGGGTGGCGGTAATATTTTTTGGGTGATTAGTGCATTCCAGTGACATAAACGTACAGTTTCCAGCCAACGGCAAGCTGCAATTGACCGATTGTGCTAAATAAACTGACTTTCTGCTTCACAACCACTATTGTACGTTCAAAGAGTTAGATCCATTTACACGCCGGGTGGCGGTAATATTTTTTGGGTGATTAGTGCATTCCAGTGACATAAACGTACAGTTTCCAGCCAACGACAAGCTGCAATTGACCGATTGTGCTAAATAAACTGACTTTCTGCTTCACAACCACTATTGTACGTTCAAAGAGTTAGATCCATTTACACGCCGGGTGGCGGTAATATTTTTTGGGTGATTAGTGCATTCCAGTGACAGAAACGTACAGTTTCCAGCCAACGGCAAGCTGCAATTGACCGATTGTGCTAAATAAACTGACTTTCTGCTTCACAACCACTATTGTACGTTCAAACAGTTAGATCCATTTACACGCCGGGTGGCGGTAATATTTTTTGGGTGATTAGTGCATTCCAGTGACATAAACGTACAGTTTCCAGCCAACGGCAAGCTGCAATTGACCGATTGTGTACAATAAACTGACTTTCTGCTTCACAACCACTATTGTACGTTCAAAGAGTCAGATCCATTTACATGCCGGGTGGCGGTAATATTTTTTGGGTGATTAGTGCATTCCAGTGACATAAACGTACAGTTTCCAGCCAACGGCAAGCTGCAATTGACCGATTGTGCTAAATAAACTGACTTTCTGCTTCACAACCACTATTATACGTTCAAAGAGTTAGATCCATTTACACGCCGGGTGGCGGTAATATTTTTTGGGTGATTAGTGCATTCCAGTGACATAAACGTACAGTTTCCAGCCAACGGCAAGCTGCAATTGACCGATTGTGCTAAATAAACTGACTTTCTGCTTCACAACCACTATTGTACGTTCAAAGAGTTAGATCCATTTACACGCCGGGTGGCGGTAATATTTTTTGGGTGATTAGTGCATTCCAGTGACATAAACGTACAGTTTCCAGCCAACGGCAAGCTGCAATTGACCGATTGTGCTAAATAAACTGACTTTCTGCTTCACAACCACTATTGTACGTTCAAACAGTTAGATCCATTTACACGCCGGGTGGCGGTAATATTTTTTGGGAGATTAGTGCATTCCAGTGACAGAAACGTACAGTTTCCAGCCAACGGCAAGCTGCAATTGACCGATTGTGCTAAATAAACTGACTTTCTGCTTCACAACCACTATTGTACGTTCAAACAGTTAGATCCATTTACACGCCAAGTGGCGGTAATATTTTTTGGGAGATTAGTGCATTCCAGTGACAGAAACGTACAGTTTCCAGCCAACGGCAAGCTGCAATTGACCGATTGTGCTAAATAAACTGACTTTCTGCTTCACAACCACTATTGTACGTTCAAAGAGTTAGATCCATTTACACGCCGGGTGGAGGTAATATTTTTTGGGTGATTAGTGCATTCCAGTGACATAAACGTACAGTTTCCAGCCAACGGCAAGCTGCAATTGACCGATTGTGCTAAATAAACTGACTTTCTGCTTCACAACCACTATTGTACGTTCAAAGAGTTAGATCCATTTACACGCCGGGTGGCGGTAATATTTTTTGGGTGATTAGTGCATTCCATTGACATAAACGTACAGTTTCCAGCCAACGGCAAGCTGCAATTGACCGATTGTGCTAAATAAACTGACTTTCTGCTTCACAACCACTATTGTACGTTCAAAGAGTTAGATCCATTTACACGCCGGGTGGCGGTAATATTTTTTGGGTGATTAGTGCATTCCAGTGACATAAACGTACAGTTTCCAGCCAACGGCAAGCTGCAATTGACCGATTGTGCTAAATAAACTGACTTTCTGCTTCACAACCACTATTGTACGTTCAAAGAGTTAGATCCATTTACACGCCGGGTGGCGGTAATATTTTTTGGGTGATTAGTGCATTCCATTGACATAAACGTACAGTTTCCAGCCAACGGCAAGCTGCAATTGACCGATTGTGCTAAATAAACTGACTTTCTGCTTCACAACCACTATTGTACGTTCAAAGAGTTAGATCCATTTACACGCCGGGTGGCGGTAATATTTTTTGGGTGATTAGTGCATTCCAGTGACATAAACGTACAGTTTCCAGCCAACGGCAAGCTGCAATTGACCGATTGTGCTAAATAAACTGACTTTCTGCTTCACAACCACTATTGTACGTTCAAAGAGTTAGATCCATTTACACGCCGGGTGGCGGTAATATTTTTTGGGTGATTAGTGCATTCCAGTGACATAAACGTACAGTTTCCAGCCAACGACAAGCTGCAATTGACCGATTGTGCTAAATAAACTGACTTTCTGCTTCACAACCACTATTGTACGTTCAAAGAGTTAGATCCATTTACACGCCGGGTGGCGGTAATATTTTTTGGGTGATTAGTGCATTCCAGTGACAGAAACGTACAGTTTCCAGCCAACGGCAAGCTGCAATTGACCGATTGTGCTAAATAAACTGACTTTCTGCTTCACAACCACTATTGTACGTTCAAACAGTTAGATCCATTTACACGCCGGGTGGCGGTAATATTTTTTGGGTGATTAGTGCATTCCAGTGACATAAACGTACAGTTTCCAGCCAACGGCAAGCTGCAATTGACCGATTGTGTACAATAAACTGACTTTCTGCTTCACAACCACTATTGTACGTTCAAAGAGTCAGATCCATTTACATGCCGGGTGGCGGTAATATTTTTTGGGTGATTAGTGCATTCCAGTGACATAAACGTACAGTTTCCAGCCAACGGCAAGCTGCAATTGACCGATTGTGCTAAATAAACTGACTTTCTGCTTCACAGCCACTATTGTACGTGCAAAGAGTTAGATCCATTTACACGCCGGGTGGCGGTAATATTTTTTGGGTGATTAGTGCATTCCAGTGACATAAACGTACAGTTTCCAGCCAACGGCAAGCTGCAATTGACCGATTGTGCTAAATAAACTGACTTTCTGCTTCACAACCACTATTGTACGTTCAAACAGTTAGATCCATTTACACGCCGGGTGGCGGTAATATTTTTTGGGAGATTAGTGCATTCCAGTGACAGAAACGTACAGTTTCCAGCCAACGGCAAGCTGCAATTGACCGATTGTGCTAAATAAACTGACTTTCTGCTTCACAACCACTATTGTACGTTCAAAGAGTTAGATCCATTTACACGCCGGGTGGAGGTAATATTTTTTGGGTGATTAGTGCATTCCAGTGACATAAACGTACAGTTTCCAGCCAACGGCAAGCTGCAATTGACCGATTGTGCTAAATAAACTGACTTTCTGCTTCACAACCACTATTGTACGTTCAAAGAGTTAGATCCATTTACACGCCGGGTGGCGGTAATATTTTTTGGGTGATTAGTGCATTCCAGTGACATAAACGTACAGTTTCCAGCCAACGGCAAGCTGCAATTGACCGATTGTGCTAAATAAACTGACTTTCTGCTTCACAACCACTATTGTATGTTCAAAGAGTTAAATCCATATACACGCCGGGTGGCGGTAATATTTTTTAGGTGATTAGTGCATTCCAGTGACAGAAACGTACAGTTTCCAGCCAACGGCAAGCTGCAATTGACCGATTGTGCTAAATAAACTGACTTTCTGCTTCACAACCACTATTGTACGTTCAAAGAGTTAGATCCATTTACACGCCGGGTGGCGGTAATATTTTTTGGGTGATTAGTGCATTCCAGTGACATAAACATACAGTTTCCAGCCAACGGCAAGCTGCAATTGACCGATTGTGCTAAATAAACTGACTTTCTGCTTCACAACCACTATTATACGTTCAAAGAGTTAGATCCATTTACACGCCGGGTGGCGGTAATATTTTTTGGGTGATTAGTGCATTCCAGTGACATAAACGTACAGTTTCCAGCCAACGGCAAGCTGCAATTGACCGATTGTGCTAAATAAACTGACTTTCTGCTTCACAACCACTATTGTACGTTCAAACAGTTAGATCCATTTACACGCCGGGTGGCGGTAATATTTTTTGGGTGATTAGTGCATTCCAGTGACATAAACGTACAGTTTCCAGCCAACGGCAAGCTGCAATTGACCGATTGTGCTAAATAAACTGACTTTCTGCTTCACAACCACTATTGTACGTTCAAAGAGTTAAATCCATATACACGCCGGGTGGCGGTAATATTTTTTGGGTGATTAGTGCATTCCAGTGACATAAACGTACAGTTTCCAGCCAACGGCAAGCTGCAATTGACCGATTGTGCTAAATAAACTGACTTTCTGCTTCACAACCACTATTGTACGTTCAAAGAGTTAAATCCATATACACGCCGGGTGGCGGTAATATTTTTTGGGTGATTAGTGCATTCCAGTGACATAAACGTACAGTTTCCAGCCAACGGCAAGCTGCAATTGACCGATTGTGCTAAATAAACTGACTTTCTGCTTCACAACCACTATTGTACGTTCAAAGAGTTAAATCCATATACACGCCGGGTGGCGGTAATATTTTTTGGGTGATTAGTGCATTCCAGTGACATAAACGTACAGTTTCCAGCCAACGGCAAGCTGCAATTGACCGATTGTGCTAAATAAACTGACTTTCTGCTTCACAACCACTATTGTACGTTCAAAGAGTTAGATCCATTTACACGCCGGGTGGCGGTAATATTTTTTGGGTGATTAGTGCATTCCAGTGACATAAACGTACAGTTTCCAGCCAACGGCAAGCTGCAATTGACCGATTGTGCTAAATAAACTGATTTTCTGCTTCACAACCACTATTGTACGTTCAAAGAGTTAGATCCATTTACACGCCGGGTGGCGGTAATATTATTTGGGTGATTAGTGCATTCCAGTGACATAAACGTACAGTTTCCAGCCAACGGCAAGCTGCAATTGACCGATTGTGCTAAATAAACTGACTTTCTGCTTCACAACCACTATTGTACGTTCAAACAGTTAAATCCATTTACACGCCAGCTGGCGGTAATATTTTTTGGGTGATTAGTGCATTCCAGTGATAGAAACGTACAGTTTCCAGCCAACGGCAAGCTGCAATTGACCGATTGTGTACAATAAACTGACTTTTTGCTTCACAACCACTATTGTACGTTCAAACAGTTAGATCCATTTACACGCCAGGTGGCGGTAATATTTTTTGGGTGATTAGTGCATTCCAGTGACATAAACGTACAGTTTCCAGCCAACGGCAAGCTGCAATTGACCGATTGTGCTAAATAAACTGACTTTCTGCTTCACAACCACTATTGTATGTTCAAACAGTTAGATCCATTTACACGCCGGGTGGCGGTAATATTTTTTGGGTGATTAGTGCATTCCAGTGACATAAACGTACAGTTTCCAGCCAACGGCAAGCTGCAATTGACCGATTGTGCTAAATAAACTGACTTTCTGCTTCACAACCACTATTGTACGTTCAAAGAGTTAAATCCATATACACGCCGGGTGGCGGTAATATTTTTTGGGTGATTAGTGCATTCCAGTGACATAAACGTACAGTTTCCAGCCAACGGCAAGCTGCAATTGACCGATTGTGCTAAATAAACTGACTTTCTGCTTCACAACCACTATTGTACGTTCAAAGAGTTAAATCCATATACACGCCGGGTGGCGGTAATATTTTTTGGGTGATTAGTGCATTCCAGTGACATAAACGTACAGTTTCCAGCCAACGGCAAGCTGCAATTGACCGATTGTGCTAAATAAACTGACTTTCTGCTTCACAACCACTATTGTACGTTCAAAGAGTTAAATCCATATACACGCCGGGTGGCGGTAATATTTTTTGGGTGATTAGTGCATTCCAGTGACATAAACGTACAGTTTCCAGCCAACGGCAAGCTGCAATTGATCGATTGTGCTAAATAAACTGACTTTCTGCTTCACAACCACTATTGTACGTTCAAACAGTTAGATCCATTTACACGCCGGGTGGCGGTAATATTTTTTGGGTGATTAGTGCATTCCAGTGACATAAACGTACAGTTTCCAGCCAACGGCAAGCTGCAATTGACCGATTGTGTACAATAAACTGACTTTCTGCTTCACAACCACTATTGTACGTTCAAAGAGTTAGATCCATTTACACGCCGGGTGGCGGTAATATTTTTTGGGTGATTAGTGCATTCCAGTGACATAAACGTACAGTTTCCAGCCAACGGCAAGCTGCAATTGACCGATTGTGCTAAATAAACTGACTTTCTGCTTCACAACCACTATTATACGTTCAAAGAGTTAGATCCATTTACACGCCGGGTGGCGGTAATATTTTTTGGGTGATTAGTGCATTCCAGTGACATAAACGTACAGTTTCCAGCCAACGGCAAGCTGCAATTGACCGATTGTGCTAAATAAACTGACTTTCTGCTTCACAACCACTATTGTACGTTCAAACAGTTAGATCCATTTACACGCCGGGTGGCGGTAATATTTTTTGGGTGATTAGTGCATTCCAGTGACATAAACGTACAGTTTCCAGCCAACGGCAAGCTGCAATTGACCGATTGTGCTAAATAAACTGACTTTCTGCTTCACAACCACTATTGTACGTTCAAAGAGTTAAATCCATATACACGCCGGGTGGCGGTAATATTTTTTGGGTGATTAGTGCATTCCAGTGACATAAACGTACAGTTTCCAGCCAACGGCAAGCTGCAATTGACCGATTGTGCTAAATAAACTGACTTTCTGCTTCACAACCACTATTGTACGTTCAAAGAGTTAAATCCATATACACGCCGGGTGGCGGTAATATTTTTTGGGTGATTAGTGCATTCCAGTGACATAAACGTACAGTTTCCAGCCAACGGCAAGCTGCAATTGACCGATTGTGCTAAATAAACTGACTTTCTGCTTCACAACCACTATTGTACGTTCAAAGAGTTAAATCCATATACACGCCGGGTGGCGGTAATATTTTTTGGGTGATTAGTGCATTCCAGTGACATAAACGTACAGTTTCCAGCCAACGGCAAGCTGCAATTGACCGATTGTGCTAAATAAACTGACTTTCTGCTTCACAACCACTATTGTACGTTCAAAGAGTTAGATCCATTTACACGCCGGGTGGCGGTAATATTTTTTGGGTGATTAGTGCATTCCAGTGACATAAACGTACAGTTTCCAGCCAACGGCAAGCTGCAATTGACCGATTGTGCTAAATAAACTGATTTTCTACTTCACAACCACTATTGTACGTTCAAAGAGTTAGATCCATTTACACGCCGGGTGGCGGTAATATTATTTGGGTGATTAGTGCATTCCAGTGACATAAACGTACAGTTTCCAGCAAACGGCAAGCTGCAATTGACCGAATGTGCTAAATAAACTGACTTTCTGCTTCACAACCACTATTGTACGTTCAAACAGTTAGATCCATTTACACGCCGGGTGGCGGTAATATTTTTTGGGTGATTAGTGCATTCCAGTGACATAAACGTACAGTTTCCAGCCAACGGCAAGCTGCAATTGACCGATTGTGCTAAATAAACTGACTTTCTGCTTCACAACCACTATTGTACGTTCAAACAGTTAGATCCATTTACACGCCGGGTGGCGGTAATATTTTTTGGGTGATTAGTGCATTCCAGTGACATAAACGTACAGTTTCCAGCCAACGGCAAGCTGCAATTGACCGATTGTGCTAAATAAACTGACTTTTTGCTTCACAACCACTATTGTACGTTCAAACAGTTAGATCCATTTACACGCCAGGTGGCGGTAATATTTTTTGGGTGATTAGTGCATTCCAGTGACATAAACGTACAGTTTCCAGCCAACGGCAAGCTGCAATTGACCGATTGTGCTAAATAAACTGACTTTCTGCTTCACAACCACTATTGTACGTTCAAACAGTTAGATCCATTTACACGCCGGGTGGCGGTAATATTTTTTGGGTGATTAGTGCATTCCAGTGACATAAACGTACAGTTTCCAGCCAACGGCAAGCTGCAATTGACCGATTGTGCTAAATAAACTGACTTTCTGCTTCACAACCACTATTGTACGTTCAAAGAGTTAAATCCATATACACGCCGGGTGGCGGTAATATTTTTTGGGTGATTAGTGCATTCCAGTGACATAAACGTACAGTTTCCAGCCAACGGCAAGCTGCAATTGACCGATTGTGCTAAATAAACTGACTTTCTGCTTCACAACCACTATTGTACGTTCAAAGAGTTAAATCCATATACACGCCGGGTGGCGGTAATATTTTTTGGGTGATTAGTGCATTCCAGTGACATAAACGTACAGTTTCCAGCCAACGGCAAGCTGCAATTGACCGATTGTGCTAAATAAACTGACTTTCTGCTTCACAACCACTATTGTACGTTCAAAGAGTTAAATCCATATACACGCCGGGTGACGGTAATATTTTTTGGGTGATTAGTGCATTCCAGTGACATAAACGTACAGTTTCCAGCCAACGGCAAGCTGCAATTGATCGATTGTGCTAAATAAACTGACTTTCTGCTTCACAACCACTATTGTATGTTCAAAGAGTTAGATCCATTTACACGCCGGGTGGCGGTAATATTTTTTGGGTGATTAGTGCATTCCAGTGACAGAAACGTACAGTTTCCAGCCAACGGCAAGCTGCAATTGACCGATTGTGCTAAATAAACTGACTTTCTGCTTCACAGCCACTATTGTACGTGCAAAGAGTTAGATCCATTTACACGCCGGGTGGCGGTAATATTTTTTGGGTGATTAGTGCATTCCAGTGACATAAACGTACAGTTTCCAGCCAACGGCAAGCTGCAATTGACCGATTGTGCTAAATAAACTGACTTTCTGCTTCACAACCACTATTGTACGTTCAAACAGTTAGATCCATTTACACGCCAAGTGGCGGTAATATTTTTTGGGAGATTAGTGCATTCCAGTGACAGAAACGTACAGTTTCCAGCCAACGGCAAGCTGCAATTGACCGATTGTGCTAAATAAACTGACTTTCTGCTTCACAACCACTATTGTACGTTCAAAGAGTTAGATCCATTTACACGCCGGGTGGAGGTAATATTTTTTGGGTGATTAGTGCATTCCAGTGACATAAACGTACAGTTTCCAGCCAACGGCAAGCTGCAATTGACCGATTGTGCTAAATAAACTGACTTTCTGCTTCACAACCACTATTGTACGTTCAAAGAGTTAGATCCATTTACACGCCGGGTGGCGGTAATATTTTTTGGGTGATTAGTGCATTCCAGTGACATAAACGTACAGTTTCCAGCCAACGGCAAGCTGCAATTGACCGATTGTGCTAAATAAACTGACTTTCTGCTTCACAACCACTATTGTACGTTCAAAGAGTTAGATCCATTTACACGCCGGGTGGCGGTAATATTTTTTGGGTGATTAGTGCATTCCAGTGACATAAACGTACAGTTTCCAGCCAACGGCAAGCTGCAATTGACCGATTGTGCTAAATAAACTGACTTTCTGCTTCACAACCACTATTGTACGTTCAAAGAGTTAGATCCATTTACACGCCGGGTGGCGGTAATATTTTTTGGGTGATTAGTGCATTCCAGTGACATAAACGTACAGTTTCCAGCCAACGACAAGCTGCAATTGACCGATTGTGCTAAATAAACTGACTTTCTGCTTCACAACCACTATTGTACGTTCAAAGAGTTAGATCCATTTACACGCCGGGTGGCGGTAATATTTTTTGGGTGATTAGTGCATTCCAGTGACAGAAACGTACAGTTTCCAGCCAACGGCAAGCTGCAATTGACCGATTGTGCTAAATAAACTGACTTTCTGCTTCACAACCACTATTGTACGTTCAAACAGTTAGATCCATTTACACGCCGGGTGGCGGTAATATTTTTTGGGTGATTAGTGCATTCCAGTGACATAAACGTACAGTTTCCAGCCAACGGCAAGCTGCAATTGACCGATTGTGTACAATAAACTGACTTTCTGCTTCACAACCACTATTGTACGTTCAAAGAGTTAGATCCATTTACATGCCGGGTGGCGGTAATATTTTTTGGGTGATTAGTGCATTCCAGTGACATAAACGTACAGTTTCCAGCCAACGGCAAGCTGCAATTGACCGATTGTGCTAAATAAACTGACTTTCTGCTTCACAACCACTATTATACGTTCAAAGAGTTAGATCCATTTACACGCCGGGTGGCGGTAATATTTTTTGGGTGATTAGTGCATTCCAGTGACATAAACGTACAGTTTCCAGCCAACGGCAAGCTGCAATTGACCGATTGTGCTAAATAAACTGACTTTCTGCTTCACAACCACTATTGTACGTTCAAAGAGTTAGATCCATTTACACGCCGGGTGGCGGTAATATTTTTTGGGTGATTAGTGCATTCCAGTGACAGAAACGTACAGTTTCCAGCCAACGGCAAGCTGCAATTGACCGATTGTGCTAAATAAACTGACTTTCTGCTTCACAGCCACTATTGTACGTGCAAAGAGTTAGATACATTTACACGCCGGGTGGCGGTAATATTTTTTGGGTGATTAGTGCATTCCAGTGACATAAACGTACAGTTTCCAGCCAACGGCAAGCTGCAATTGACCGATTGTGCTAAATAAACTGACTTTCTGCTTCACAACCACTATTGTACGTTCAAACAGTTAGATCCATTTACACGCCAAGTGGCGGTAATATTTTTTGGGAGATTAGTGCATTCCAGTGACAGAAACGTACAGTTTCCAGCCAACGGCAAGCTGCAATTGACCGATTGTGCTAAATAAACTGACTTTCTGCTTCACAACCACTATTGTACGTTCAAAGAGTTAGATCCATTTACACGCCGGGTGGAGGTAATATTTTTTGGGTGATTAGTGCATTCCAGTGACATAAACGTACAGTTTCCAGCCAACGGCAAGCTGCAATTGACCGATTGTGCTAAATAAACTGACTTTCTGCTTCACAACCACTATTGTACGTTCAAAGAGTTAGATCCATTTACACGCCGGGTGGCGGTAATATTTTTTGGGTGATTAGTGCATTCCAGTGACATAAACGTACAGTTTCCAGCCAACGGCAAGCTGCAATTGACCGATTGTGCTAAATAAACTGACTTTCTGCTTCACAACCACTATTGTACGTTCAAAGAGTTAGATCCATTTACACGCCGGGTGGCGGTAATATTTTTTGGGTGATTAGTGCATTCCAGTGACATAAACGTACAGTTTCCAGCCAACGGCAAGCTGCAATTGACCGATTGTGCTAAATAAACTGACTTTCTGCTTCACAACCACTATTGTACGTTCAAAGAGTTAGATCCATTTACACGCCGGGTGGCGGTAATATTTTTTGGGTGATTAGTGCATTCCAGTGACATAAACGTACAGTTTCCAGCCAACGGCAAGCTGCAATTGACCGATTGTGCTAAATAAACTGACTTTCTGCTTCACAACCACTATTGTATGTTCAAAGAGTTAAATCCATATACACGCCGGGTGGCGGTAATATTTTTTAGGTGATTAGTGCATTCCAGTGACAGAAACGTACAGTTTCCAGCCAACGGCAAGCTGCAATTGACCGATTGTGCTAAATAAACTGACTTTCTGCTTCACAACCACTATTGTACGTTCAAAGAGTTAGATCCATTTACACGCCGGGTGGCGGTAATATTTTTTGGGTGATTAGTGCATTCCAGTGACAGAAACGTACAGTTTCCAGCCAACGGCAAGCTGCAATTGACCGATTGTGCTAAATAAACTGACTTTCTGCTTCACAACCACTATTGTACATTCAAAGAGTTAAATCCATATACACGCCGGGTGGCGGTAATATTTTTTGGGTGATTAGTGCATTCCAGTGACATAAACGTACAGTTTCCAGCCAACGGCAAGCTGCAATTGACCGATTGTGCTAAATAAACTGACTTTCTGCTTCACAACCACTATTGTACATTCAAAGAGTTAAATCCATATACACGCCGGGTGGCGGTAATATTTTTTGGGTGATTAGTGCATTCCAGTGACATAAACGTACAGTTTCCAGCCAACGGCAAGCTGCAATTGACCGATTCTGCTAAATAAACTGACTTTCTGCTTCACAACCACTATTGTACATTCAAAGAGTTAAATCCATATACACGCCGGGTGGCGGTAATATTTTTTGGGTGATTAGTGCATTCCAGTGACATAAACGTACAGTTTCCAGCCAACGGCAAGCTGCAATTGACCGATTGTGCTAAATAAACTGACTTTCTGCTTCACAACCACTATTGTACGTTCAAAGAGTTAGATCCATTTACACGCCGGGTGGCGGTAATATTTTTTGGGTGATTAGTGCATTCCAGTGACATAAACGTACAGTTTCCAGCCAACGGCAAGCTGCAATTGACCGATTGTGCTAAATAAACTGACTTTCTGCTTCACAACCACTATTGTACGTTCAAACAGTTAGATCCATTTACACGCCGGGTGGCGGTAATATTTTTTGGGTGATTAGTGCATTCCAGTGACATAAACGTACAGTTTCCAGCCAACGGCAAGCTGCAATTGACCGATTGTGCTAAATAAACTGACTTTCTGCTTCACAACCACTATTGTACGTTCAAACAGTTAGATCCATTTACACGCCGGCTGGCGGTTATATTTTTTGGGTGATTAGTGCATTCCAGTGACAGAAACGTACAGTTTCCAGCCAACGGCAAGCTGCAATTGACCGATTGTGCTAAATAAACTGACTTTCTGCTTCACAACCACTATTGTACGTTCAAAGAGTTAGATCCATTTACACGCCGGGTGGCGGTAATATTTTTTGGGTGATTAGTGCATTCCAGTGACAGAAACGTACAGTTTCCAGCCAACGGCAAGCTGCAATTGACCGATTGTGCTAAATAAACTGACTTTCTGCTTCACAACCACTATTGTACATTCAAAGAGTTAAATCCATATACACGCCGGGTGGCGGTAATATTTTTTGGGTGATTAGTGCATTCCAGTGACATAAACGTACAGTTTCCAGCCAACGGCAAGCTGCAATTGACCGATTGTGCTAAATAAACTGACTTTCTGCTTCACAACCACTATTGTACGTTCAAAGAGTTAGATCCATTTACACGCCGGTTGGCGGTAATATTTTTTGGGTGATTAGTGCATTCCAGTGACATAAACGTACAGTTTCCAGCCAACGGCAAGCTGCAATTGACCGATTGTGCTAAATAAACTGACTTTCTGCTTCACAACCACTATTGTACGTTCAAAGAGTTAAATCCATATACACGCCGGGTGGCGGTAATATTTTTTGGGTGATTAGTGCATTCCAGTGACATAAACGTACAGTTTCCAGCCAACGGCAAGCTGCAATTGACCGATTGTGCTAAATAAACTGACTTTCTGCTTCACAACCACTATTGTACGTTCAAAGAGTTAAATCCATATACACGCCGGGTGGCGGTAATATTTTTTGGGTGATTAGTGCATTCCAGTAATATAAACGTACAGTTTCCAGCCAACGGCAAGCTGCAATTGACCGATTGTGCTAAATAAACTGACTTTCTGCTTCACAACCACTATTGTACGTTCAAAGTGTTAAATCCATATACACGCCGGGTGGCGGTAATATTTTTTGGGTGATTAGTGCATTCCAGTGACATAAACGTACAGTTTCCAGCCAACGGCAAGCTGCAATTGACCGATTGTGCTAAATAAACTGACTTTCTGCTTCACAACCACTATTGTACGTTCAAAGAGTTAGATCCATTTACACACCGGGTGGCGGTAATATTTTTTGGGTGATTAGTGCATTCCAGTGACATAAACGTACAGTTTCCAGCCAACGGCAAGCTGCAATTGACCGATTCTGCTAAATAAACTGACTTTCTGCTTCACAACCACTATTGTACGTTCAAAGAGTTAGATCCATTTACACGCCGGGTGGCGGTAATATTTTTTGGGTGATTAGTGCATTCCAGTGACATAAACGTACAGTTTCCAGCCAACGGCAAGCTGCAATTGACCGATTGTGCTAAATAAACTGACTTTCTGCTTCACAACCACTATTGTACGTTCAAAGAGTTAAATCCGGTTTTATTTTTGGGATGCTTATTGAATTAAAGAGTATGTCAGACAACACGCAGAGGAGTGGCAGAGGAGGCAATGTTTCAGGAGCGAGCAGACGTGGCAGCAGAGGAAGGGGTCGAGGCAGCACTAGTCGCAGCCAGAGGCCAGTGCTCCCATTGTTATCCAGCGGTCGTGTCTCCACCGACAACCCTGCCGTCATCGATTGGTTGACTCGGTCGTCTTCCTCTTCCCAGGTCACCTCTGACACCTACAGCCAACGGTCGGTGGGTACGTCAGACACAACCGTTAGTTGGCATGGCCCGGGAGCAAGCCCACTGAAATCACGTGTCCTCGACCTGCCCCTGTCCTTTGGTGTTCCCTCACCAAGCAAAGTATCGCATGCTGTGGGCTCAGCCCCACTGTACAGTGAGGAAGAGCTAACAGAGGGCGGTCAGGAACGGGGGGAGACATCCACCTCTTCAGCAGCCAGGCGAAGAAGTACTGGCGAGGAGAGTGGCTCGGTAGCCGGTCTAGAGACAGGTCTGTCTCCTGACCCACACGCAGCCGAGGGGGCTAGTAGTGACGCGGAGACCCTAATTGATGATGATGAGGCTGATCGCACTTGGCAGCCTCGTCGTCATCAGGCTATTGCTTCCGCATCATCAGGAGAAGAGGGTGCCAGCTTGCCAGCGAGCAAAACAGTCGGTGGGTTGCCCAGGAGGCAGCAGGGTTGCAGCAGTGTCAGTGGAGCCAAACGGCCACGGAGTAGAGCACCAGCTCCACTGCAGCCTACCACCACGGCCAGTAGTGGTGCCGGTGTGCACGGAGGAAGTAGCAGTCAGCCAGTGAGGAGTAGCGGGGGCAAAGTTTCCTACTCGGCGGTGTGGCATTTTTTTGTTAAGCCGCCCGAGGAAGTAAACGTAGCCGTATGTCGACTATGTGGCCAGAAAGTCAAGCGTGGCCAGGGGGCCAATGTTGGGACTACAGCGTTGCGTCAGCATATGCAGCATCGCCATTCGGTGGCCTTGGAAAACCGTGATAAAGATACGGCGGTTCTGCCTGCCCCAGCCCCCGCTCCATCACCCGCTCCGTTACTTGCTCCGTCACCCGACGTCAATCGCCCTCTATCAGCCAGTCAAGGCTCCAACACCTCTGCTGAGGGGAGTTGTCGCTTGTTGGCATCTTCCGCTCGTTCAGATGCTCCTTCTCCTGCTACTCCTCTTCACGGATTCCGTCAGCAGTCTTTCTTGCAATCCGTTTCCAAGAGACAACAGTTTGCGAGCACGCACCAGACGGTGCAGAAGCTGAACGTCCTCCTGTCCAATTTGCTGGTGCTGCAGTCCCTCCCTTTCCAAGTGGTGGACTCAGCACCTTTCCGAGAAATGATGGCTTGTGCCGAGCCACGGTGGAGAGTGCCAAGCCGGCATTTCTTCGCCAAAAAGGCAGTGCCAGCCCTGCATTCACATGTAGAAGAGATGGTGGGCCAGTCTTTGAGCATGTTGGTCTCTGCCAAAGTGCACGGCAGCGCCGACGTGTGGAGCTGTAACTACGGTCAGGGACAGTACATGTCATTTACGGCCCACTGGGTGAACGTGGTGCCGGCACAGCCGCACCAGCAACTTGGACAGGTCACGCCGCTTTTGCCTCCACGTTTGCACGTCCTTGGTCCAGCAAAGATGTCCGCCTCTACCACCTCTTCTTCCGCCGTGTCCTCAGCCGCCACCCCCGTGCCAAGTCCCATTACCCGACCGGCATATCACATGTGCAGGGCGCAACGGTGTCACGCTGTGCTGCACCTGGTATGCCTTGGCGAACGTAGTCACACAGGGGAGGAACTTCTGAGTGTAATGAACAGAGAAATCGACAGATGGCTGTCTCCGCGCAAACTGAAAATCGGAACCATGTTGACCGACAACGGAAAGAACATGGTGTCTGCTCTGTGTCAAGGAAGGTTGTGCCATGCGCCATGCATGGCTCACGTGTTCAATCTGGTTGTCAAGCGGTTCCTAAAATCCACCATCCCACTGCAAGACATCCTTAAAATGTCACGTAAACTTTGCATGCATTTCAGCCATTCCTACACCACAAAGCACACCCTCCTTGAGCTGCAGCGGCAGAACGGAATTCCACAGCATCGCCTGATCTGCGACGTTGCAACAAGGTGGAATTCAACCCTACATATGTTAGACCGCCTTTACGAACAGCGAAAGGCCATCACCGATTTCCTGATGTTACAAGCGGATAAAGGTACTCCCCTGTGTAACTTAGATGTCAGCCATTGGCAGCTCATGCTTGACACCTGCCGCTTGCTCAGGCCCTTTGAGGAGGCCACGCTATTCGTGAGTCGGCAGGACTATGGGATGAACGACGTCATTCCTCTGTTGCACGTCCTGGAACAAATGCTGTTAACAATGGCTGGTCAGGGTGCGGTAGACGTGGCGCACAGATCTCAACGCCACATGACCCCTGTGGGGGCAGGACAGAAAGAAGAGGAGGAGGTAGAGGAGGACATTGGTGCTCAGGAATTATTGAGTGAAATGGGTGGTTTTTCCACTCAGCGGACAGGAGTGGAGGAGCAGGAGCATCTGGTAGAGGAGGAGACAGAGGACCCAGACGCACCGTGGCAGTATGCTGTGGAGATGGGGGCAGGGAGTCCCTCGCATTCCTTGGCACAAATGGCCCATAGCATGCTCGGTTGCTTGCGTAGCGACAGCTGAATAATAACCATCAGACAGAGGGATGACTTTTGGCTGTCCACCTTGTTGGACCTTCGCTACCGTTCAAAAATGGTGGCCTTTTTCACACCTGCTGAGAGGGAGGCCAAAATAAAATACTATAAAAACCACCTATGTAGTCATGCAGTATATAGCCCTATCGGCCACTTTCTGGCATCCAGTTGCTGTAGCCCCCATCACCACACTGTGCCACTGGCCCCTGTACCGCCTTCTCATACTGCTGCCAGATCCATCCTCTGCCATGTGCGTCTTTGTCGTCTGCTCACGCTGCTGGGTTCCAGTTTTAAACCTAGGCCTGTGTATGGCTTCCGAATACTGCTGCCTCCACCGCCACCCTGCGCCATGTGCCTCTGTCGTCTGCTCACGCTGCTGACGGCTTCCGCTTTTTAACCTAGGCCTGTGTATGGCTTCCGAATACTGCTGCCTCCACCGCCACCCTGCGCCATGTGCCTCTGTCGTCTGCTCACGCTGCTGACGGCTTCCGCTTTTTAACCTAGGCCTGTGTATGGCTTCCGAATACTGCTGCCTCCACCGCCACCCTGCGCCATGTGCCACTTTCAGGTCTCCTTACACTGTTGGTGAATTCCATTTTGTGATAGGGTGCTGTATGGCCTTCCATTGCTGCTGCCTCCACCGCCACCCTGCGCCATGTGCCTCTGTCGTCTGCTCACGCTGCTGACGGCTTCCGCTTTTTAACCGAGGCCTGTGTTTGGCTTCCGAATACTGCTGCATCCACCGCCACCCTGCGCCATGTGTCTCTGTCGTCTGCTCATGCTGCTGACGGCTTCCGCTTTTTAACCTAGGCCTGTGTATGGCTTCCGAATACTCCTCCCTCCACCGCCACCCTGCGCCATGTGCCACTTTTAGGTCTCCTTACACTGTTGGTGGGTTCCATTTTGTGATAGGGTGCTGTATGGCCTTCCATTGCTGCTGCCTCCACCGCCACCCTGCACCATGTGCCTCTGTCGTCTGCTCACGCTGCTGACGGCTTCCGCTTTTTAACCGAGGCCTGTGTTTGGCTTCCGAATACTGCTGCATCCACCGCCACCCTGCGCCATGTGTCTCTGTCGTCTGCTCACGCTGCTGACGGCTTCCGCTTTTTAACCTAGGCCTGTGTATGGCTTCCGAATACTGCTGCCTCCACCACCACCCTGCGCCATGTGCCTCTGTCGTCTGCTCACGCTGCTGACGGCTTCCGCTTTTTAAACTAGTCCTGTGTATGTCTTCCAAATACTGCTGCCTCCACCGCCACCCTGCGCCATGTGCCACTTTCAGGTCTCCTTACACTGTTGGTGGGTTCCATTTTGTGATAGGGTGCTGTATGGCCTTCCATTGCTGCTGCCTCCACCGCCACCCTGCGCCATGTGCCTCTGTCGTCTGCTCACGCTGCTGACGGCTTCTGCTTTTTAACCGAGGTCTGTGTTTGGCTTCCGAATACTGCTGCATCCACCGCCACCCTGCGCCATGTGTCTCTGTCGTCTGCTCACGCTGCTGACGGCTTCCGCTTTTTAACCTAGGCCTGTGTATGTCTTTCGAATACTGCTGCCTCCACCGCCACCCTGCGCCATGTGCCACTTTCAGGTCTCCTTACACTGTTGGTGGGTTCCATTTTGTGATAGGGTGCTGTATGGCCTTCCATTGCTGCTGCCTCCACCGCCACCCTGCGCCATGTGCCTCTGTCGTCTGCTCACGCTGCTGACGGCTTCCGCTTTTTAACCGAGGCCTGTGTTTGGCTTCCGAATACTGCTGCATCCACCGCCACCCTGCGCCATGTGTCTCTGTCGTCTGCTCACGCTGCTGACGGCTTCCGCTTTTTAACCTAGGCCTGTGTATGGCTTCCGAATACTGCTGCCTCCACCGCCACCCTGCGCCATGTGCCTCTGTCGTCTGCTCACGCTGCTGACGGCTTCCGCTTTTTAAACTAGTCCTGTGTATGTCTTCCGAATACTGCTGCCTCCACCGCCACCCTGCGCCATGTGCCACTTTCAGGTCTCCTTACACTGTTGGTGGGTTCCATTTTGTGATAGGGTGCTGTATGACCTTCCATTGCTGCTTCCTCCACCGCCACCCTGCGCCGTGTGCCTCTGTCGGCTGCTCACACTGCTGACGGCTTCCGCTTTTTAACCGAGGCCTGTGTTTGGCTTCCGAATACTGCTGCATCCACCGCCACCCTGCGCCATGTGTCTCTGTCGTCTGCTAACGCTGCTGACGGCTTCCGCTTTTTAACCTAGGCCTGTGTATGGCTTCCGAATACTGCTGCCTCCACCGCCACCCTGCGCCATGTGCCACTTTCAGGTCTCCTTACACTGTTGGTGGGTACCATTTTGTGATAGGGTGCTGTATGGCCTTCCATTGCTGCTGCCTCCACCGCCACCCTGCGCCATGTGCCTCTGTCGTCTGCTCACGCTGCTGACGGCTTCTGCTTTTTAACCGAGGCCTGTGTTTGGCTTCCGAATACTGCTGCATCCACCGCCACCCTGCGCCATGTGTCTCTGTCGTCTGCTCACGCTGCTGACGGCTTCCGCTTTTTAACCTAGGCCTGTGTATGGCTTCCGAATACTGCTGCCTCCACCGCCACCCTGCGCCATGTGCCTCTGTCGTCTGCTCACGCTGCTGACGGCTTCCGCTTTTTAAACTAGTCCTGTGTATGTCTTCCGAATACTGCTGCCTCCACCTCCACCCTGCGCCATGTGCCACTTTCAGGTCTCCTTACACTGTTGGTGGGTTCCATTTTGTGATAGGGTGCTGTATGGCCTTCCATTGCTGCTGCCTCCACCGCCACCCTGCGCCATGTGCCTCTGTCGTCTGCTCACGCTGCTGACGGCTTCCGCTTTTTAACCGAGGCCTGTGTTTGGCTTCCGAATACTGCTGCATCCACCGCCACCCTGCGCCATGTGTCTCTGTCGTCTGCTCACGCTGCTGACGGCTTCCGCTTTTTAACCTAGGCCTGTGTATGGCTTCCGAATACTGCTGCCTCCACCGCCACCCTGCGCCATGTGCCACTTTCAGGTCTCCTTACACTGTTGGTGGGTTCCATTTTGTGATAGGGTGCTGTATGGCCTTCCATTGCTGCTGCCTCCACCGCCACCCTGCGCCATGTGCCTCTGTTGTCTGCTCACGCTGCTGACGGCTTCCGCTTTTTAACCGAGGCCTGTGTTTTGCTTCCGAATACTGCTGCATCCACCGCCACCCTGCGCCATGTGTCTCTGTCGTCTGCTCACGCTGCTGACGGCTTCCGCTTTTTAACCTAGGCCTGTGTATGGCTTCTGAATACTGCTGCCTCCACCGCCACCCTGCGCCATGTGCCTCTGTCGTCTGCTCACGCTGCTGACGGCTTCTGCTTTTTAACCGAGGCCTGTGTTTGGCTTCCGAATACTGCTGCATCCACCGCCACCCTGCGCCATGTGTCTCTGTCGTCTGCTCACGCTGCTGACGGCTTCCGCTTTTTAACCTAGGCCTGTGTATGGCTTCCGAATACTGCTGCCTCCACCGCCACCCTGCGCCATGTGCCTCTGTCGTCTGCTCACGCTGCTGACGGCTTCCGCTTTTTAAACTAGTCCTGTGTATGTCTTCCGAATACTGCTGCCTCCACCGCCACCCTGCGCCATGTGCCACTTTCAGGTCTCCTTACACTGTTGGTGGGTTCCGTTTTGTGATAGGGTGCTGTATGGCCTTCCATTGCTGCTGCCTCTACCGCCACCCTGCGCCATGTGCCTCTGTCGTCTGCTCACGCTGCTGACGGCTTCCGCTTTTTAACCGAGGCCTGTGTTTGGCTTCCGAATACTGCTGCATCCACCGCCACCCTGCGCCATGTGTCTCTGTCGTCTGCTCACGCTGCTGACGGCTTCCGCTTTTTAACCTAGGCCTGTGTATGGCTTCCGAATACTGCTGCCTCCACCGCCACCCTGCGCCATGTGCCACTTTCAGGTCTCCTTACACTGTTGGTGGGTTCCATTTTGTGATAGGGTGCTGTATGGCCTTCCATTGCTGCTGCCTCCACCGCCACCCTGCGCCATGTGCCTCTGTCGTCTGCTCACGCTGCTGACGGCTTCCGCTTTTTAACCAAGGCCTGTGTTTGGCTTCCGAATACTGCTGCATCCACCGCCACCCTGCGCCATGTGTCTCTGTCGTCTGCTCACGCTGCTGACGGCTTCCGCTTTTTAACCTAGGCCTGTGTATGGCTTCCGAATACTGCTGCCTCCACCGCCACCCTGCGCCATGTGCCACTTTCAGGTCTCCTTACACTGTTGGTGGGTTCCGTTTTGTGATAGGGTGCTGTATGGCCTTCCATTGCTGCTGCCTCTACCGCCACCCTGCGCCATGTGCCTCTGTCGTCTGCTCACGCTGCTGACGGCTTCCGCTTTTTAACCGAGGCCTGTGTTTGGCTTCCGAATACTGCTGCATCCACCGCCACCCTGCGCCATGTGTCTCTGTCGTCTGCTCACGCTGCTGACGGCTTCCGCTTTTTAACCTAGGCCTGTGTATGGCTTCCGAATACTGCTGCCTCCACCGCCACCCTGCGCCATGTGCCACTTTCAGGTCTCCTTACACTGTTGGTGGGTTCCATTTTGTGATAGGGTGCTGTATGGCCTTCCATTGCTGCTGCCTCCACCGCCACCCTGCGCCATGTGCCTCTGTCGTCTGCTCACGCTGCTGACGGCTTCTGCTTTTTAACCAAGGCCTGTGTTTGGCTTCCGAATACTGCTGCATCCACCGCCACCCTGCGCCGTGTGTCTCTGTCGTCTGCTCACGCTGCTGACGGCTTCCGCTTTTTAACCTAGGCCTGTGTATGGCTTCCGAATACTGCTGCCTCCACCGCCACCCTGCACCATGTGCCTCTGTCGTCTGCTCACGCTGCTGGCGGCTTCTGCTTTTTAACCGAGGCCTGTGTTTGGCTTCCGAATACTGCTGCATCCACCGCCACCCTGCGCCATGTGTCTCTGTCGTCTGCTAACGCTGCTGACGGCTTCCGCTTTTTAACCTAGGCCTGTGTATGGCTTCCGAATACTGCTGCCTCCACCGCCACCCTGCGCCATGTGCCACTTTCAGGTCTCCTTACACTGTTGGTGGGTTCCATTTTGTGATAGGGTGCTGTATGGCCTTCCATTGCTGCTGCCTCCACCGCCACCCTGCGCCATGTGCCTCTGTCGTCTGCTCACGCTGCTGACGGCTTCCGCTTTTTAACCGAGGCCTGTGTTTGGCTTCCGAATACTGCTGCATCCACCGCCACCCTGCGCCATGTGTCTCTGTCGTCTGCTCACGCTGCTGATGGCTTCCGCTTTTTAACCTAGGCCTGTGTATGGCTTCCGAATACTGCTGCCTCCACCGCCACCCTGCGCCATGTGCCACTTTCAGGTCTCCTTACACTGTTGGTGGGTTCCATTTTGTGATAGGGTGCTGTATGGCCTTCCATTGCTGCTGCCTCCACCGCCACCCTGCGCCATGTGCCTCTGTCGTCTGCTCACGCTGCTGACGGCTTCCGCTTTTTAACCTAGGCCTGTGTATGGCCTTCAATTGAAGCTGCTTTTGCTCCGCCACTCTGCCATTGGACTCTTGATAGTCGTCTCCCCACGCTGCTGCTGGGGGGACTTTTTAACATAGGCCTCTGTATGGCCTTCAATTTTAGCTGCTTACGCTCCGCCACTCTGCCATGGGCCCCTGTACCGCCTCCTCATGCTGCTGCCAGGCCCGTAATCTGCCATGGGCCCCCGTACCGACTCCTCATGCTGCTGCCAGGCCCGTAATCTGTCATGGGCCCCTGTACCGCCTCCTCATGCTGCTGCCAGGTCCAGAGTGTGTCATGGGTCCCTGTACGGCCTCCCATTGCTGCTGTCTCCATCGCCACACTCTGCCATGTGCCACTTTCAGGTCTCCTCACACTCCTGGTGGGTTCCATTTTGTCATAGGGTGCTGTATGGCCTCCCATTGCTGCTGCCTCCACCGCCACACTGTGGCTCCACACTCTGGTTTTGGCCCCGTGACTGCCCAAATGAGTGAAGTGTGCGGTGATTCTAAGATCGACGGCACTCATCTGCATGTCATACTGACTGACAGTATTATTTCTCTTCCCCAGCAGACTCCAAGGGCATTTAAATTAAAGGTACAGTGTTCTGCACTAATATAAAGGCTCTCTGAAGCCTAGAAACACCCTTTTTATAAGTTAAATTCGCAGCGAATATATTCGGCACGAAGCGAATTTAATCGGCGAATTCGGCGAATCAGCCGAACCGAATTTTTGAATAATTCGCTCATCTCTAATGTTCATGTTAAGTGCTCCCATGGGTTTCAGGTGAATCTTGTGAATTTGAGATGTGCTGTCTTTGCGAATGTATGTGCTTGAGGTGATTGTAGCCGTATTAGTGCATTTGCGACAGAAACAATTGAGTACTGATGTGATACTTTTTTTATTTGCACTAACATACAATTTGAGGACAAGCTTTTGGGTATGTCCCCTTCTTCAAGGTCTAAGCAGTACTATTACAAATCACAAGGAATGTATGTGCAAATTCACCTGGGAGAAGTTCATTAAACCATAGTGCACTGCATGAAGCACCACAAGTGCAATTGTACTAATTTTTCCCAGAGTGCACTCATTCTTACCACATTTACTAAGCTCTGGGAAAAAAAGTGCAACTGCATTTGCAAAGTTCACAGTCTGTTTTCCTTTAGTAAATCAACCCCGAAGTGTCAGCATAGTGGAAGCTGCTGTAGGGAAAGAATAGGAAAAGATTAGGGTCAGTTAGAGAGATATACTTTATCAGAAATGATAGCTAGCTCTTTGGGAAATCAACCCCTTTACTTCTTGTTATTGGGGGCTTTTTTGTCTTTAATTTTGTTTTGTGGTTTATTTGAGGTCAGCATTTTTTTTCAGGCTTTCCTTTGTGTCCCCTTTGTGGGGATGGTATATTGGAGTTTTCTTCTTTTTTTTTTTTTGTTTTGTTGCATTTTAGGTTAAACTGGTTTTTTAGGCAACCTTTACTTTAAATTTATTTCCTAAACAAGTACATTGATCAAAAAAATTAAAGGAACACTTTCAAAACACATCAGATCTCAATAGGGAAAAATATCATGCTGGATATCTATACCGATATGGACTGGGTAATGTGTTAGGAGTGTAAGGCTGCCGCATCGCTTGATGGAAATGAAAATGATCAACCTACAGAGGACTGAATTCAAAGACACCCCAACAATCAAAGTAGTCTGTAGTTTGTATGCCCCCCACGTGCTTGTATGCATGCCTGACAACGTCGGGGTATGCTCCTAATGAGATGACGGATGGTGTCCTGGGGTTTATTTCCTCCCAGATCTGGACCAGGGCATCACTGAGCTCCTGAACAGTCTGAGGTGCAACCTGACAGTGTCGGATGGACCGAAACATGATATCCCAGAGGTGTTCTATTGGATTTAGGTCAGAAGAGCATGGGGGCCATTCAGTGGTATCAATTCCTTCATCCTCCAGAAACTGCCTGCATTCTCTCTCCACATGAGGCCGGGCATTGCCGTGCACCAGGAGGAACCCAGGACCCACTGCACCAGCATAGGGTCTGACAATGGGTCCAAGGATTTCATCCCGATACCTAATGGCAGTCAGGGTGCCATTGTCTAGCCTTCAGGCCTCCCTCATGAAGTCTGTTTCTGATTGTTTGGTCTGAGACTTTCACACCAGTGGCCTGCTGGAGGTCATTTAGTAGGGATCTGACAGTGCTCATACTGTTCCTCCTTGCACAAAGGAGCAGATACCAGTCCTGCTGATGGGTTACAGACCTTCTACAGCCCTGTCCAGCTCTCCTAGAGTAACCGCCTGTTTCCTGGAATCTCCTCCATGCTCTTCAGACTGTGCTTGGAGACACGGCAAACCTTCTGGCAATGGCACATATTGATGTGGCATCCTGGAGGAGTTGGACTGCCTGTGCAACCTCTGTATGGGCCAGGTATCACCTCATGCTACCAGTAGTGACACTGACCCTAGCCAAATGCAAAACTAGTGAAAAATAGTCACAAAAGAGGAGAAGGAAAAAAATATCAGTGGCTTCAACCTGTAAAATAATTCCTGTTTTGGCCATTGTTGCCCATCTAGTGCACCTGTTGTTAATTTCATTAACACCAAAGCAGCTGAAAATGATTAACAACCCCTTCCGCTACTTAACTGACCAGACCAATATCCCAAGAGTTTAATTGACTTGATGCTATACTCTGATTAAAAAGTGTTCCTTTAATTTTTTTTGAGCTGTGTACATGTTGCATGGGACTTTTTAGATAGTTAAATTTTAGCTCAACATTCAACATTCAACATTCAACAATGCAGTTATAAAAATTCTCAATATTCATTAAACAAATATATAAAAACATATCATAGAATAAAAAGGAGATATACAGGTTTCCCAAATTGATACATAAATGTAAATGTCTCTATGTAAGAAGTGATCTCAGAGCAAATGTGAAAGAGGACCTAGTTGATGGAGAGTGTGATGAGGCTGAAGTATTATGGGTGGAACTGCACATGGGGGTGCGTACTACAAGGTAATCGGAGTTTGTTATAGGCCTCCCAGTGTTAATGAGGAGGTGGAGATACAGCTCCTTGCACAGATCGAAAGGGCTGCAAGGGCTGGGACAGTGAAAATAATGGGGAATTTTAACTACCCGGAAATTGACTGGAGTAATGGTACTGCAGGAACATTTAAAGGGCAAAAATGTATAAACCTACTTCAGGGCAATTTTATAGTAAAGTTCATAGAGGCCCAAACTAGGAATGATGCTCTGCTGGACCTGGTAATCTAAAATCATTATGACTGTCCATATAAAAAGAACATCTGGATAGCAGTAACAATAACATGATTTAATTTATTGTTAGCTGTAAACAGCGAGCACATACGGGAAAAATAAAAACGATGAACTTTAAGAGCTAATTTTCCAAGGCTGAGAGCTGCCCTCCAAGACTTAGACTGGGAGGGAATATTGGCATCAATGAACACAACACAGAAATGGGAGTTCTTCAAATACCGTATGTGAACACACTGCAAAATATATTCCCATTGGCAACAAGTTTAAAAGGTTAAAAATCAAACCTATGTGGCTTACGGCCAATGTTAAAAAAGCTATAGATAAGAAAGAAGCTTTTATTAAGTATAAAAATGAAGGAACACTATTATCCTTTACGAGTTACAAAGAATATAAACAGAATATGCAAAAAGGAAATAAAAGCCGCAAAATTTGAAAATGAATGACAGATTGCAAAAGATAGCACGATGACTGGGGACAAAGAGAAGGCAAATTTATTAACCACGTGAGCTCCTGAGGATTTACCCCCCTTAATGACCAGGTCTCTTTTTGCTACTCGGCGCTGCACTAATTCAACTGATAATTGTGCGGTCATGCAATTCTGCACCTAAACGAAATTTACGTCCTTTTTTTCACATAAATAGAGCTTTCTTTCGGTGGTATTTGATCACCTGTGTGCTTTTTATTTTTCACGCTATAAACAAAAAAAGACCAAATATTTTTAAGAAAAACTATATTTTTTACTTTCAGCTATAAAAAATATATAGTAAACTCAAAGTTAGTTATACATTTAGGCCAAAATGTATTCTGCTCCATGTTTTTGGTAAAAAAAATCCCAATAAGTGTATATTGATTACTTTGTGTGAAAGTTATAGCGTCTACAAGCTATGGTATAGATACTGCAATTTACGCCATTTTTTTGCTATACAGCACTGCGCTAGTTTAACGGACAATTGCACGGTCATGCAGTACAGTACATAAATGAAATTTATGTCCTTTTTTTTAACACAAATAGAGCATTCTTTTGGTGGTATTTGATCACCTTTCCCCTTTTATTTTTGGTGCTATAACCAGAAAAACTTTTTTGAAAAAAAATATTTTTTGAAAAAAACAATATTTTCTCATTTTGGTCATAAAAAATATCTAAAAAAACAAAAATTTCATCATAAATTTAGGCCAAAATGTTTTCTGCTGTATGTTTTTGGTTAAAAAAAATCCCAATAAGTGTATATTGATTGCTTTTTGTGAAAGTTATAGCGCCTACAATCTATGGTATAGATAATGGAATTTACACAGCTTTTACTTTCTGACTGCCCATCACATTTCTTGAGGTGCTAAAATACCAGGATAATACAAACACCCTCAAATGACCCCTTTTCGGAAATTAGACACCCTAAGCTATCTGCTGAGAGGCATATTGAGTCCATGGAAGATTTACTTTTTTTCCACAAGTTTCTGGAAAATGACAAAAACTGTTTTTTCTTTACACAAAGTTGTCATTTAAATATGGGGATACCACATGTGTGAGACTTTTTGGGAGCCTAGCTACATACAGGAGCCTGAAATCCAATGACCACTTTGAAAGCCTGAAGGTGCATAACTTCCTCATTACACTTCCTCACTACCTATCACAGTTTCGAAGGCCCTGACATGCCAGGATAGCCCCAAACCCCCCTAAATGACCCCTTTCTGGAAAGTAGACACCCCAAGGAAATTAAAATGAGGCATGGTATTTTGCAGATCTCATTTTTTCTCACAAGGTTTTGAAATATAAAAAAAATAGAAAAAATATGTTTTTATTTTTTTCTTTATTTTCCAAAAACTTGTGGCAACAAATGAGATCTGCAAAATACTTACCGTGCTTTTTATCAAATTCCTTGGGGCGTCTACTTTCCAAAAAGGGTTAATTTGGGGGGGGGGGGGTTAGGTGCTATCCTGGCATTTCAGGGCATCTGAAACTGTGATAGGTAGTCTGGAAGTGTAATGAGGAAATAAAGCCCTTTAAAAGCCTGAAGGTGCTTATTGGATTTTGGGGTCCTGTACTTGGCTAGACTGCCAAAAAGTCTCTCACATGTGGTACCCCCATACTCGGGAGAAGTCGCAAAATGTATTTTGGGGAGTAATTCCACATATACCCATGGCATGTGTGAGCAGTAAATCATTTAAGTGACAATTTTGTGTAAAAAAAAAATATATTTTTTTTTTTGTCATTTTCCAAAAACTTGTGGTAAAAAAATAAATTCTTCTATTGATTCAACATGCCTCTCAGCAAATAGTTTGGGGTGACTACTTTCCAAAAAGGGGTCGTTTTGGGGGGTGGGGGCGTTTTATGCCCAGCATTAGACGTTTATGCCACACATCATTCACTCTTCTAACCACCAAGCCTTTTTGTTCACAAGAAACAAATCTGTATTTTTTGCTAGGAAATTAATTTAAACCCCAAAACATTATATTTTTTTTAAAGCAGACACCCTAGTGAATAAAATGGTGAGTACTACAATTTTTTATGGCACATATTACTTGCGCAGAGATTTTTCAAATGCAAATGAAAAAAAAAATACACTTTTTTTACTTTTAATTCACAAAAACACAATATATTGGCCAATTGTTTGGTAAAATATAAAAGATAATGGTATGCCGAGTAAATAGATACCCAACATGACATGCTTTAAAACTTTTTTTTTTAGTTATTTTGATTTTTTTTTTTATTATTTTTACATTGTACCTTTCATTTTTTTTTTTTTATCACTTTTAATGCTATAACAGGGAATGCAAATAACCCCTATAACTTCAATGGGTATTGTCATTTATTCTTTTTTGAGAAATCTGGGGTCTATCAGACTCTAGATATCTCCTCTGCCCTTACATTATCTAATCAAACCAAAATCGGTGTGATCAGATGCTTTCCCAATTTACAAATGGCGCTGTTTATATCCTGCAAAACTGAAGTGATGAAATGCTTGTAGCTTCTGAATTCTTAGACTATAGAGATGATTGGCACCATTCTGGTCTCCAATCAGCTTTATGGTCAGCTGGCAGAAACACAAGCTGCATTCTCAGGTTCCCCTGATGGCACGGGACTGCCCGAGAAGGCCGCGGAAGGCAGCGGGGGAGGGGGGACATCATCTCCCACTGCTTGAAAAAGCAATCTTGCAGCTAATTAGCCACTAGGATTGCTTTTACATGAAAGTCGATCGCCGGCTGAAAAAAACGATACCAGGATGATGCCTGCAGCTGTAGGCATCATCCTGGCATAACCATTCAAATCCAGTGATGTACCAGTACGTCGCTGGTCCTTGTTGGTTATATATGCTATGTTCTTTTTTTTTTGTATGCAGCCTGTGGAATGAATGAAAAAATGAGAAGAAATCTCTGCCAGAAAAAGTGTGTGGTATGCCCACCATTAGAATATACCGCCCTGCATCCACCCACTTCTAATGGTGGGCACACATTAGGTCACACTTTGCCACAAGCGCCAGTTCCAACATTGAATAAATATCTGGCACGCTTGCAGGGGAGAAATTGTTTGAATGCAAGGCGGCCAGAAAAATTAATAAGGGACTCCTCAACGCAGATGTTTTGCTGGGGAATATAGACATCTGCAAATTTTAGGTTAAGGTGATTTGCGAGGGGCTGAATTTTTTGGAGCCGGGCAAATTCAGGGTCACCCCGAGGATGACAGAGTGTATTGTCGCTGAAATGCATAAAACACATTATAGTCTCATATCTATGCCTGGCCATGGCAGCAGAGAACACGGGCATATGATGAATCGGGTCTGCGGACCAATACAAGTGCAATTCATTTCTTTTAGTAATGCCCATGTTGAGGGTTAGGCCCCAAAAAAATGTAAATTTGAAAACCGTAATGAGTTTTCATGCGAATGGTCTGGCAAGGTTTGAATTTGGGTTGGCGGATACAGATATTCCGTGAAAAACAGCTCCAAAAATCAAGGAGGTATGTGAAAGACCAGGATGTACTAGACCGCTGGTACTCGCCAGTTCACCAAAAGGTAGAGCGGCACTAGTACTGGCACTCTGCTGCATATGAGAGTCATCAAAATTTACCGGCAAGTGCTAACAGAGGTCAGGCCTGATTCTGCCAACACTGCGGTTTTGTGTGCAATGTATCAAGTGACAGTGACCTACTGACACTGTACTTGCTGAGGGAGAAGGGGGGGTAAGCGTAGGGGCTAAACGCAGGTGCTGTCAGGTGTGGGGGCTGATCCCGCTAACGCTGCATTTTTGGGGATGCTATATTAATGTGAACGCTGGTATAGTGCTGATCTGATCAAAGATATTGACCAGTTCAGACGCTATACTAGCAATGGAGGTTTATTGTACATGAGTGTGTTCCTGGCAATCAAGGGGTTAAATGTGATGACTGGTGTACTGACGGACACTCTGAAGGTATCTGGGAGGTGTGTGAAAACCACGGGAGTGCGAATCATGTATATATATATATATATATATATATATATATATGTGATTTTGCGCACCCGTGCCGCCCTGTAGCAGTATTTCTGCTGTAGGGTGGTCAGGAAGCGGTTACAGAAGAGGTTTGTGTTACGGCGCTGCGTTACTTTAACTGACAATTGCGCGGTCATGCAACACTGCACCCAAATTAAATTTACATCCTTTTTTTCCCACAAATTGAGCTTTCTTTCCGTGGTATTTGTTCGCCTGTGCGTTTTTAATTTTTTGCGCTACAAAAAAAAGCTGACAATTTTGAGAAAAAAAAACAATATTTTGGACATTTTGCTATAAAACATATCCAGTAAAAAAATTAAAAAATCTAATTTTGTCACACATTTCATTCAAAATGCATTCTGCGACATGTCTTTGCTAAAAAAAATCCCAATATGTGTAAATTAATTGGTTTACATGAAAGTTATAGCGTTTACAAATGGCGGGAAAGATACTGGGATTTTAAATTTTTTTTATACTAATAATAGCGCCGATCAGCGACATATGGCGGCGATCAGCGACTTATGGCAGGACTGCGGGATTGCGGCGGACATTTTGACACTGGGGGGGAACTGGCTTGGGGTCACTGACATCCCCAGTGACACCAATACAGTGATCAGTGCAAAAAAAACGCACTGACACTGTACTAATGGCACTGGGGAGGAAGGAGTTAACATTTTTATTCACTGAAAGGGTTAACTGCGCACGCCCCCTACCTGATTTGCAAAACCACGTTTTAAAACATGGTTTTGCGCAGCCGTGCCACCCTGCAAACGTTTTAATGTAGTGGCTGGGGCTCAAGAGGTTACATACCTTCTTCAGCTATGTGTATACAAAGGAGCATCGGGGAGCTCTTGTCCATAATGGTCATGGTATTGACACAGCTCCAGATGATCCACATTGGCTCACAACTGATATGATCCAGAAATATTTAGACAGAATAAAGGTGAATAAAGCACCTGGACCGGATGGCATACACCCACGGGCCCTTAAAGAATTGAGCTCTGCCATTTCAAAGCCATTGTTTCTAATTTTTAGAGACTCTTTAATGACTGGCATAGTACCACTGGATTGGCGTAAGGTCAATGTGGTGCCAATATTTAAAAAGGGGTCAAAATCTTTACCAAGTAATTACAGACCTGTTAGTTTTACTTCTATAGTTGGTTAAGATACTGGAGAGTTTAATAAAAGACCACATAGATGAGTTCTTGCTAGAAAAAAATCTGATTTCTTTTTATGAGGAGGTGAGCAAAACCTTGGACAGAGGGGTGGCGGTGGACATGGTATACTTGGATTTTGCAAAAGCGTTTGATACAGTTCTCTACACATGGCTAATGTGTAAGGTAAAGTCTACAGGCTTCGAAAAATCTGTATGTAAATGGATAGAAAACTGGCTAAAAGATCGTATTCCGAGAGTAGTGGTTAATGATTCATACTAGGGTCTAGGGTTGTCAGTGGTGTACCCCAAGGTTCAGTGTTGGGACCCTTACTTTTTAATATATCTATAAATGATATAGGGTCTGGGATTACAAATCCCATTTCAGGTGTCCGTTTATGACACAGAGAATAGTTGCGATTCAACAGATCTCAGCTATTCTCTGGTCATTCACAGTTTTTGACACTCAGGAGATCATGTCAGCCCTTCACTGGAGATCTGTGTTCTCCCTCCAGATTCTCCAGCCCAAAGCTGGAGAATCAGAGGGACCGAAAACTAAGCAGAGATAATTTACCTCTGTTTAGTAAACTGATCTTTTACTATAATCTCGAGAGATTATAGCAAAATGAGCCGTTTTCCAGAGTTTGTAGACTGTTCTCCAGTGTTTGGAGACCATTCTCCCTTCGTTTGGAGAACTGCTTCATAAACTGCATTCACAGGAGAACTGTGTTCTCCGAGAATGCCGGAGAACTGAGCAGCGATCTATTACCGCTGGTTCATAAACGGACACCTCAGTCTTTGCAGATGACACCAAGCTGTGCAGTAGAATAACGTCCTTACAGGATGTCTCCAATTTACAAGCTGACCTCAATGCACTGTTTAATTGGGCAACTATGTGAAAAATGAGGTTTAATGTTGATAAATGTAAGGTTATGCACTTGGGGGCTAAGAATATGCATGAATCATACATACTAGGGGGAGTACAACTGGGGGAACCAATGTTGGAGAAGGATTTGGGGTTTCTGGTAGATCATGAGCCTAATAATGGCATGCAATGTCAAGCTGCGGTTTCTAAAGTGAGCAATATCCTCTCTTATATTAAGAGGTATAGACTCCAGAGAGAGAGATATCATATTACCCCTGTACAAATCATTAGTAATACCTCATCTGGAATATGCAGTTCAGTTTTGGGCACCAATTCACAAAAAGAACATTGGGGAACTGGAGAAAGTACAGGGAAGGGCAACCAAACTGATAAGAGGCATGGAGGAGCTCAGCTATGAGGAAAGATTAAAGGAACTGAATTTATTGTCTTTTGAGAAGAGGAGATTAAGGGGGGATATGATCAACATGTATAAATACATCAGTGATTCATACAGTGAACTCGGTGAAGAGTTATTCACCCTGAGGTCATCACAGAGGACAAGGGGGCACTCTTTATGTCTGGAGGAAAAGAAATTTAATCTCCAAACATGGAAAGGTTTCTTCATTGTAAGAGCTGTGAAAATGTGGAATAGATTCCCTCAAGAGTTGGTTCTGGCCAGCTCAGTGGATTGCTTTAAAAAAGGCCTGGATTATTTCCTAGATACACAGAATATAACTGGTTACTTACATTTATAGGTAAAGTTGATCCAGGGAATATCTGATTTCCTCTCGGGGGATCAGGAAGGACATTTTTTCCCTACAGGAGCAAATTGGATCATGCATTGCTGGGTTATTTTGCCTTCCTCTGGATCAACTGTGGGTGTAGGATTATAAAAGTATTCTTGTACAGGATAAACTACCCTTTCCCAGTCACTGCTAGTATATGCAGTCCAAAAGATGTTACAATGCTTGCATGTGGTTAGTGGTAGACTCTTGACATGTTTTGCAGATGACCTGTACTCTGCTTCCACAGGAGTTCTGTAGGGTGGATATCGATACAAAATATCAAGACATATATAAATATACCACAAATGGACCCAAATAGTTTCATTTCTTATTTGTACCATAAGTACTTACAGATGACATCATATGACGACAACAATGGCAAAGGGGAGACTGCAGAGGATATACAGATGCCACCAGATAATTCACAGCCCCACAGAGGCAATAGTTCCAAACCATCCATAATATCAAATAATAAATACTGTTGTATAGGCACATGCTTCAATATTACTGCTGAGAGTAGGAATTCAATTATGAACTAACTTTGTTTATATAAAGAAATTATGGTGAAAAGATCTCTCATAAGAGTACAACCCTCTTGCTTCTATGGCAAAGGTAAGTTCTATTGCTCTAAATTTATATAAATATTTTTTGAAAGAATTATATGTCTACCAAGAAAGCCTACAGGCTGAGAGCTCCTTCAAACTCCCAGATATTTCAGTTAAATTATCAAAAATAATACCTTTTAGTATAGTATTTAAAATGCCCCAGGATGAAGTGATTTCTCAGATGTGAAAAAGGAAACGCGATATCAATGGTCCTACCTTGATTAGAAAGGACACTTCTGTATCTTTGAATTTGATTGTGGATTTTTTTAACGTTTGGGTGCTCAAAACGCAGCATTCACCTGTTACTGACCATCCATTCTTGGAGCTATATTGTTTTGTATATTTCACAGTATCCTTCGCACATGTATACTTCCTGAAGGAGCCATATTGGTAAAACATGTAGAAAACAGACAATGTAGAAGACACTGTGTAAATATATTTTATATTTTAACTGGTTAATTGGTTTGGATAAAATTAAGGCACCTTGAAAATCCCATTCCTATCTATTTTACTGTCTGTTTATTTAGGGATGTGGTTCAACTTAACTATACCTTCCACCCAAACATAGACAATTTTATATGTTAGAACAGTGTGCATCTAAACATCCTCACAATATACCACTAACATTTACCGCAACCCCTATCCCATAGATAAAATTAAAGTTCATCATTAAAACACCTATTTGTACTCTTTTTCTCTAGCACATTTTATCCAATTCTCCCTCAATAAAAATGTCCTGCTACCAGGGGCGGGGTCAGTAGGGGGCCCGTGAGAGGATCACTGTCCAGTGACAGTGTGGGGAGCGGAGAAGGAGGCAGTCTCAGTTCCTGACCCAGAAGTAGCTCACCTGTCACTTCACGTGGTGGCAGAGTGAGTGTGGTGACGGGAGGGGAGGCTTCCAGATGCCTTGTTGAAATTCATGAAGGGAGATCGGTGCTGTCACTGTCCCTCCCCTGCACCGGTTATCCCTGACTGTGCATCGGATTTCCCTCCTGCCCCCCCCCCCCGTGCTCCTCAGTGCCCCCCCCGCTGGGTCTCTGATGCCTTGTCTTCTCTGACAGTGTCCAGCCCCTCCCCCCATCCTCCACGGCAGAGCAGAGGAGAGAGAATCTTCTCTGCCTCCCCTGTCCAGATCAGCCGACAGCTTTGTGATGCTTCTGAATATACATTCTCTCTCACTCACCACCTCTCCCTTTTCCTCCCCCCTCTCTCTCCCTCTCCGCTCTCTCTCCCTCCCTCCCCCCTCCCTCTCTCCCCCTCTCTCTGTTCCCCTCTCTCTCCCCCTTCCCCTTCTCTCTCTCTCCCCTCCTCTCCCTTCCTCTCTCTCTTCCCTCCCCCCTCCCTCCCTCCCTCTTCTTCCTTCCTTCCTCCATCCATTCGCTCCCTCCCTTTTCTTCCTTCCTCCATCCCCTCCCTTCATCCCTCCCCTCCTTTCATTCTTTCCTTTCATTTCCTTCATTCTTTCCCTCTCTCCCTCTCTCTTTCCCTCCCCCTCTCTCTCTCCCCCCTTCCCACTCTCTCTATCTCCCCCCTCTCTCTCTCCCTCCCTCTCTCTCTCCCTCCCTCTCTCTCTCCCCCCTCTCTCCCATCCATTGACTTCCTTCCTTCCTCCATCCATTCCCTCCCTCTTCTTCCTTCCTCCATCCCCTCCCTTCATTCTTTCCTCCCTCCCCTTCTTTCATTCTTTCCTGTCATCCCTCCTTTCATTTCCTTCATTCCTTCTCCCCTTCCTTAATTATTTCCTTCCTCCTTCCCACCCCCTCCTTCATTCCTTCTTTCCTCCATCCATTCCTTCCCTCCCTTCTTTCCTTTCTTTCTTCATCCATTCCCTCCCTCCCTCCCTTTTCTTCCTTCCTCTCTTCCTTTCCTTTCCTCTCCTTCCTTCATCCATTTCCTTCCTTCCTGCATCCATTCCCTCCCTCCCTCCCTTTTCTTCCTCCCTCCATCCCCTCCCTTTATTCTCTCCTTCCTTCCCTCTTTCCCTCCCTTCCTTCCTTTCACCCTCCCTCCCCTTCTTTCCTACCTTCATTTTATCCGTCCTTTTTCTTCCTTCCTTCCCTCCCCTTCCTTCATTCCTTCCTCCATCCATTTTCTTCTTTCCTCCCTTCCTCCATTCCCTCCCTCCCTTTTCTTCCTTACCTTCATTCCTTCCTCTATCCCCTCCCTTAATTGTTTCCTTCCCTCCCTCCTTATCCTTCAGTCATTCCTTCCTTCTTTCCCCCTTCCCTCCCCTTCCTCCAATCCCTCCTTCCTTTCTCCCTTCCTCCCTTCATTCCTTCCTTCCTCTATCCCCTTCTTTTCTTCATTCTTTCCTCCCTCCCTCCCCTCCTTTCATTTCCTTCCTTCCTCCCTCCCATCCTTCCTTCCTCTCCTTTTCCTTCATTATTTCCTCCATCCATTTCCTCCCTCCTTTCCTTTCTCTATCCATTCCCTTTTCTTCCTTCCTTCTTCCCTCCCCTCCCCTCCCCTCCTTTCTTCCTTCCTTCCCTCCCCTTCCTCCGTCCATTCCTTCCTTCATCCATTCCCTCCCTCCCTCATTCCCTCCCTTTTCTTCCTTCCTTCCTCCCTTCCTTCCCTTCCTTCATTCCTTCCTCCATCCATTTTCTTCCTTCTTCCATCCATTCCCTCCCTCCCTCCCTCCCTCCCTCCCTTTTCTTCCTTCCTCCATCTATTCCCTCTCTTTTCTTCCTTCCGTCCTTCCTGCCTCCCTCCCCTCCTTTAATTTCCTTCCTTCCTCCCTCCTCTCCTTCCTTTCCTTCATTCTTTCCTCCATCCATTTCCTTCCTTCCTTCATCCATTCCCTCCCTCCCTTTTCTTCATTCCCTTCTCTTCCCTTCCTTTCTCTATCCATTCACTTTTATTTTTTCCTCCCTCCCCTCCTTCCTTCTTTCCCTCCCCTTCCTTCATCCCTTCCTCCATCCACTCCCTTCATTCTTTCCTCGCTTCCTTCTTTCTTTTCTTCCCTCTCCTTCCTCCCCTTCCTTCCTTCCTTCCTTCCTTCATTTCTTCCTTCCATTCCCTCCCTTTTCTTACTTCCTTTCCTTCCTTCCTTCCTTCCTCCATCCATTCCCTTCCTCCCTTTCCTTCCTTCCTTCCTTCCTTCCTTCCTTCCTCCCTTCAGTCTTTCCTCCCACCCTTCCTTCCTTCCCTCTCCTTCCTTCATCCATTCCCTCTCTCCTTTTTCCTTCCTCCCTCCCTCCCCATCCATCTATTCCCTCCCTTTTCTTCCTTCCTTCCTTCTTTCCTCCTCTTTCTTCCTTCCCTCCCCTTTCTTCCTCCATCCATTCCCTTCCTCCCTAACTTCCTCCCTTCCCTCCTTTTGCTTCATTTCTTCCAACATCCATTTTCTCTCCTTCCTTCCTCCATCCATGCCCTCCCTCCCTTTTCTTCTTTCCCTTCCTTCCTCCATCCCCCCCCTTCAGTCTTTCCTCCCACCTCTCCTTCCTTCCCTCCTCTTTTTTCATCTATTCCCTCTCTCCCTTTTCCTTCATTCCTTCCTCCATCCTTTTTAATTCTTTCTTTCATTCCTTCCTCCCTCCATTCCCTCCCTCCCTTTTCTTCCTTCCTCCATCCCCTTCCTTCATTCTTTCCTCCCACCCATCCTTCCTTCCCTCCCCTTCCTTCCTCCATCCATTCCCTCCCTCCCTTTTCTTTCTTTCTTCCTTCCTTCCCTCCATCCATTCCCTTCCTTCCGATATAAGAGGGTACAGGTTATGTTTATTCATCCCAATCTAATGACAGCCCAACATATACTAGTGCTCCATGTTCACTCCCTACTGACACTGTCCATCATTGTGAAAAAATAATACAGAAATAAATTGTAAAAAATAATGAAAAATTAGATAATAAAAATTTAAAAATTCTGACACCCACACCATTGCTCTACTGACACCAGCCACTGGCCACCCAAAAGCATTTTGAAAAAAATGATAACAATAATAAAACATTAATTTAAAATAAAAATCATAAAATTGTAAAATAAAAAATAATACTAATATAAATGAAGAACTACTGACACCACCTATTGACACCATCCTACACATACTACCCACAGCCATACACTCCGCACTCCTCTTCCTGTACATACTACAAACTGCCATACACTCCGCACTCCTCTCCCTGTACATACTACCCACAGCCACACACTCCGCACTCCTCTCCCTATACATACTACCTACTGTCATACACACCACACTGTACATTCCTTGTTTAACATTACCTCATTCTGCACTATATAAGTCATCTCAGACACTATTTAACCACACTCCTTTTAAGCCACGCCCAATTTTTAGCGCAATTTAAAACACACCACTCCTGTCTCATCCCTTTCGCTCTCTCTCACTCCTCCTCCTCCTCTCTCTCTCTTTCTCTCACACCCCTCCTCTTTTTCACCCTCTTACTCCCCTCTCTCTTTCACTTCCCCCACATGGCAGCCATCTTTATACCTGTAAGTGCCCAGTGGCTTCTACAGAAAGAAGCTGGGAACATTAATGCAGTCTTTGCTGCAGTAAATATTTAAGATGCAATATGTAGGTAGGGTGTTGTGTGGGTGTGGCTTGAGTGTAGGCAGGGGAACAGGGGGCCCCATTATCTTACTGCCCGGGGGCCTCATGAGTTGTCAGTCCGCCCCTGCCTGCTGCTCACCAGTTTTACACTGCTGTCTCATCTGCAGTCTGTTAAGTGATTCTAAATGTTCTTTTTTTTAAAATATCATGGCATACTTACCTGCTCTGTACAATAGTTTTGCACAGAACAGGCCCAGTCTTCCTCTTCTTGGGTCCCCTGCCGGCACACCTGGCCCCTCTCCTCTGCCAAGTGCCCACCATAGCAAGCTGCTTGGTATGAGGGCACTAGTGCAGGCTAGCTCCCGAGCCACCTCTTTGTGTCCATAAGATACACAGAGTGTGGCATGGCCCCACCTCCCCACTCCCTTCTCACTGGCTGTGATTGACAATGACTCCAAGCCAATGAGAATTGAGAGAGCTGAAAGAGCCTTGGCTCTCGTGCGCATCGCTGGATCAAGACTGGGCTCAGGTGAGTATAATGGCAGGTTGGGGGAGAGCTGCACACATAGAATGCACAAAGGCAAAATAACCTTCAGCCATTACTTTACTTTAACTCTCCATGAAATTGGACAGAAGTAGAACATGTTTTGCATCAGCGAGAACAGGGTCAGCCTACTGGTTAATTTTTAATTGCCGCTCCATGTGTGGCTACTACAATTTGATAAAAATCACGTGTCAATGCTAAAACTATCTAAAAAAGAAATTTTTTTAAAACTGAAATAAATTGGGCTGCTGCTGCAGTATGTAAGCCAAGCGTTTTGTAACAAGAGTAAAATCAATTCCACAGCTAACTATGCACTGCCAGAGTACACTCTTGCTGAGACTCTCTGTGAAAATCATTCTAATCCATAACACTACGTTCAGCCTAAAGGCATCCCCCGAACATGTTCTTTAAAGGATTTGTGGTGTTTCAAAGTAGCACATGAAAATACCTTCTCTATGCTGTCCAGTATCTTTTGTTGCATTGGTACATGTCCCCTATAACATTGCCCAGCTTCCCATTACTTTAAGTAGTTTGCCTATTATCTCAAAACACGGCCAGAATGTAACTGCTTTCAGACCGCCCTATAGCAGAAGTATTGCTACAGGGCAGCAGGACTACACAAAATCACAGTAGGGGGCGTGCACACGCACGTTGCCCTGCCCGCGCCACCATTGTCAGCTACAAACCAGGCCCCGGCTGGAGATACCTGGCGAACAGTGACAGAGTAGAGGTCTTTATGTAAACAATACAAGTCTCTTCCCTATCAGCACCAGCAGTCTGCTTTGTATTGCTCTGCATAGCAGAGTAATACAAAGCACCGTGCTTACACAGTAAAGCACACACAGACAACACAGTAAAACAGCAAACAGTTAACCCTTGCCCAGTGCCATTAGTACAGTGTCAATGCTTTTTGTTAGCACGTTAGAGTCTGGCACTTTTTGCTGGCTGATAGCTAAAGAGTGGGAAATTTGAGTGGAGCGTGAAAAACAGTTTTACTTTTGACTGCTGGTGATTGCTGGTGCTTGTAGTTATTTTCTTCTTTGGGGTCTTGCTAAAAGCTTTTAATTTTTTAAAATCACTTTTTCTGTCACTTTTTAAATAGCATTTTTTTCTTCCTTTCCTTGCCTTCCTTCAGTGTGCTAATTAAGGGGAGGAGTTAATTGGTCACAGGTGCTCCAGGTCCTATATAACTTGCTGTAGCTTTTTCTTGAGCTTGCCTGTATTTTGCTTGCTGGACCTTTGACTAAGTGGACATTTGATAAGTGGAGTTAAAAAAGTGGAAAACAGAAGATTATATACAGGTCTACTAACCTGTAAGTGACAACTGATATTTCCTATTAGTAATATTAATATTGTAACTGGAATAATGTGTGTTAGCAGGGTGGAAGGTTTTGTGCAGTGCACAGTGTGCTGTATGTATGCAACAATGGAGCAACAGCTCCAGGATGGATACCGCTGCGACAGATGTGAGTGGTTTGCCCTTCTGGAAATGCACGTTAGAGATCTGGAGGAGCAAGTTGCAACACTTGGTGGAACCGACAACCTTGAAAGGGGTCTTCTGCTCTCTGAGCAGGTAGCTAATGGGATTGATGTGGTGGGTGGAGGGGCTAATCAGTAGGAAGGTAGGAAGATGGGTTACTGTAATGAAAGGAAGTGGTAGGGGCTCACAGAAAAGGAAGGCCGGCCCTGGGTTTGTGCAACTAAACAGATTTGCCAAGTCGAGTGAAGATGTGGGGGTGGCAAGCTCAGGGGTGGCAGCCCTGGATGTCACTGCTATGCCTAACAGCCGGGAGGGCAGATCACCTGGGAGGGGTGGTGAGGGTAGTGCAGGAAGGCCTAGACAGTTGGTGGTTATTGGGGATTCTATAATCAAAAGGACTGATAGAATACTTTGTATCCCCTCAACCGAATGGTTTGCTGTCTCCCTGGTGCCAGGGTTTGGCATGTGGTGGACCAGGTTGATAAATTACTGGGAGGGACTGAGCATGACCCAGCTGTCTTGGTCCACGTTGGAACCAATGACAGAATACATGGAAGGGTGAGGCTCCCTAAGAATCAATTTAAAGAAGTAGGCTGTAAATTGAATGGAAGGACCTTCAAGGTGTTATTCTCTGAAATATTGCCTGTGCCATGCACAACTCAGGAAAGACAGGAAGCGATTAGAAAACTAAATGCATGGCTAAAGACCTGGTGTAAGAGGGAAGGATTTGAGTTTCTAGAGCACTGGGTTGAATATTCATTGGGGTACAACCTATATGCTAGAGTTGATTTGCACCTAAATGGAAGGGGGTCTGCTGTGCTTGGGGAGAGGTTTATGGGGAGGCTGGAGGAGTATTTAAACTAGGATGGATTGGGGAGGGAGAATTAGATTATAATGGGGTAGACAGGTCAGACAGGGGTCAGTTCTTATTGGTGGGTGGAATGGGGAAAGATGGGGGGAGGGCTAAGGCAGATGATACGAAGGTTCCCATGCTGCAAACAACCATTGGAATTGGTACCATTTGTACGAAAATAAAAAATATGCAAAATACGTGTGCACAAGTTCAAGAGAACTATGATTTAATTTGTATAATAAATTATAGGGTGCCGCGCTCTGTTAAATATCTTAATCTATATATTAGACAAAACTCTGTACATGATTCCAAGTATATGGTAGTCTGATATCTGCATGAACTTCCACCATAAACGTGCATATATATAAATTATTCATGTAATCCAAATTAATGCAAAATAAATAAATATTATTGGTGTAAGCATAAAAGTGAAAATTATATGAATCAATATAAACATAAAAGTGAGAAAGTCCAATTGTGATCTTTATATAAAAAATATAGCAATATGTAAATCCAATGTGCACTTGTGCAAAATCAAACTGGGTAAAAGTTCAGCAGATAGCTGGTTTCAGTATACTCTCCTTGTGAACAGCCTGTGGTTGTATAGCTGGAGTTGTGTAGAGAGGAAGCTGCACTGTGAGCCTGTGTGGATACAGGGATCTCTCCCTCCTCAAAGTACTCCTCAATCCAGTTCTCTATATTTCCTTGTATGGATCATAGAAAAAAGAAAGATATATAGTGTCTTATCCAAGATAAAAAGACTTTATTGTGCGCCCATTATGCACTCACATTATGATAAAACAGTATGCGCTTTCATATAAATAGCCGCTATTTGTGGTGAGGATCAGCCTCGTGGGTGTGCTTGCGCACACTGTCAGTACTCGCCGTATCAGATGCGTGGTGACGTCACTGCCCCTCCCCAACGCGTTGCGCCACAGGGGCTCGTAGCTTCGTCTGGGGGATGTAGTAAACCGATCACCCTGCCTCAATTCCTTATATAGTGTTATGGCGCCATTTTGTTGTAGTCCTAATAGGTGCTACCATCTTTTTGGGGTTAAGATGTAATAGACAACACCGCTGATATTGTTTATATTTATGTTAAATTGTTACTATACAATACATATTAGCTACAATGTGTCCCAGCATCCTATGGCTTGAATAACAGTGTGAGCATTACACACCCTCAAGGTGGTACAACAAATAATGCGCTTTGTTAAAAACATGTTTAAAATTACAGATTATTACTGATTTGTAACATATACTCATACTCATACATATTTTATAACCGTATTATTCAATATATACTCAAATACAAAAATAGAAAAATAATAATAATAATCCCTCTAGGGATGTTTCTGATCCATGGTCTGTGATGGCAGCTGTGGGTGGGTATATATGCATTCCTGTTTGTGTTTTTGAAATAATTTTAAGTATGTATATGTGGTCCTTTTTTGATTAACCATATATCTAAGAAGTTTATCGCCTTGTTACTTATATTCCAACTAAGTGTTATATTATTTTGTTATTTAAATCCTCATAAAAGTTTACTAATGAGCTTTCATCTCCATTCCATATTAGTACTAAGTCATCTATGAATCTACAGTATAGTGTCAATTCTTGTCTTTGGTTATGGAATACTCTTTCTTCCTCCCACTGTGCCATATAAAGATTAGCTATACTGGGGGCAAAACGAGCCACCATGGCTACTCACTTTAGTTGTAAATAGTATGTATTTTGGTACCAGAAGTAGTTATGGTTAAGACAAAATATTATGCATTTAATTAAGAATTTTTGCTGTTTCTTATGCAAATTAGAATATTTCCTTAAGGCCCATTTTGCCGCTTTATAACGAGGACACATCTGCTGTACTAAGTATAATATTTTCATTAAGGTGTAAGTTCTGTGTTAATTGGATAATATGCCTGGTATCCTTTAAATAAGCTGTAGTTTGTGCAACTAGTGGCTGAAGATATTGATCAATGTATTCTCCCATCCTTGCTGTCAACGAGTCAATACCGTTGATAATAGGTCTTATTGGTGGGTTCAATGGGTCCTTATGAATTTTGGGTACTGAATAAATTATAGGTAGTTTACATGTCGAGGGCACTAGATACTACAATTCCCCCCCCCCCCCCCCCTTGTCAGCAGGTCTGACCACTATGTTTTTCCTGTCATTAAGACTTTTAATATCTTTCTTCAGAGTATAGTCTTCCTTGAGGTTTTGTGTTTTGAGTGTATCTAGATCTTTTGTGACCACTTTTTTAAAAAATATTAATATATGTACTGTCAATATTTTTGAGGTTAAACGTGGATTTGTTTTTGAGATTGCTATGTTGAAATTAGATGATTAATTAAGGTAATTTTGTTCTATAGGGTTTTGAGCATAATATTTTTTAATATTTAATTTTCTAATGAGTTTTTGCAAACTAATGTAAGTTTCAAATTTGTTTAATCCTTTATTGGGGCAAATTTTAGACCTTGATCCAGTACATGAATTTCTTCCTGTTTTAGAGGTGTTCCACTAAGGTTGAAAATCCCTTCTCCTTTTACTTTCTTCTCCTTTTTTTGTTTGTGTTTTCTTCCTCCTCTGTTTCCTCTCTTTCTCCATTTTCTCTGCTCTGATTTTCTATTGCTGGGTTTTGGTTCCATTCTAAAAAAGGATTAGGTTACCTAATCCACACAGGCTCACAGTGGAGCTTGCTCTCTACACAACTCCAGCTATACAACCACAGGCTGTTCAGAAGGAGAGTGTACTGAAACCAGCTATCTGCTGAATGTTTACCCAGTTTGATTTTGCACAAGTGCACATTGGATTTACATATTGCTATATTTTTTATATAGATAAAGATCACGATTGGACATTCTCACTTTTATGTTTATGTTGATTCATATAATTTTCACTTTTATGCTTCCACCATTAATATTTATTTATTTTGCATTATTTTGGATTACATGAATAATTTATATATATGCACGTTTATGGTGGAAGTTCATGTAGATATAAGACTACCATATACTTGGAATCAGTAAGATATTTAACAGAGCACGGCACCCTATAATTTATTATTCATTTTGTTGGCACACATTTTGTGAGGGTGAGCAAGGGAGCCTGCGAAGCAATAAATATCAATTGTTTATAATATATACTCCAGTGGCTCACAAGTAAACTCATAATATGATTTCATTTGTATTGCTGAATCTTGGCTTCATCCGTCACATGACTGGGCTATTAATATTCCTGTTTATGTTCTCTTTCGGAGAGACAGGGTAAAAAGGAAAGGTGGAGGTGTCTGTCTCTATGTGAGAAGTGATCTCAGAGTGAGTGTGACATAGGACCTAGTTGATGGAGAGTGTGATGAGGCTGAAGCATTATGGGTGGAACTGCACATGGGGGTGCGTACTACAAAGGGAATCATTGGAGTTTGTTATAGGCCTCCCAGTGTTAAGGAGGAGGTGGAGACTCAGCTCCTCGCAGAGATTGAAAGTGTTGCAAGGCCTGGGACAGTGATAATAATGGGGGATTTTAACTACCCGGAAATTGACTGGAGCAATGGTACTGCAAGAACAGTTAAAGGGGAAAACATTTTAATCCTGCTACAGGACAATTTTATGGTACAGTTCATACAGGCATGAACTAGGAATTATGCTCTGCTGCACCTGGTAATCTCAAATCATGCAGAGCTTATTACGAATTTCCCTTTAAAAGAACATCTGGGTAGCAGTGACCATAACATGATTTCATTTACTGTTAGTTGTAAACAGCAAGCATGTTACAGGGGAAAAAAATGCTCAGTTTTAAGAGAGCTAATTTTCCAAGGCTGAGTGCTGCTCTCCAAGACTTAGACTGGGAGGGAATATTTGCATCAATGAACACAACACAGAAAGGAGTTCTTCAAATAGACTATGTGAACACATTGCAAAATATATCCCCATTGGCAACAAGTTTAAAAGGCTAAAAATCAAACCTATGTGGCTTACAGCCAAAGTTAAAAAAGCTATAGATAATAAGAAAAGAGCTTTTATTAAATATAAAAATGAAGGAATGCTATCATCGTATAAACATTACAAAGAATATAACAGAATATGCAAAAAGGAAATAAAGGCTGCAAAAATTGAAAATGAACATCAAATTGCAAAAGATAGCAAGACAACCCCCCAAAAATTCTTTAAATATATTAATAGTAAAAAGGTTCGGTCCGAGCATGTAGGCCCTTTACAAAATAATCTAGAGTGGGTGACTGGGGACAAAAAGAAGGCAAATTTATTAAATATCTTCTTCAGCTCTGTGTATACAAAGGAGCAAGGAGGAGTTCTTGTCCATTATGGACATGGTATTGACACAGCTCCAGATGTTCCACATTGGCTCACAATTGATATGATTAAGAAATATTTAGACAGAAAAAAGGTGAATAAAGCACCTGGACCAGATGGCATACACTCATCATACACTTGAAGAATTGAGCTCGGTCATTTCAAAGCCATTGTTTCTAATTTTTAGGGACTCTTTAATGACTGGCATAGTACCACTGGATTGGCGTAAGGCCAATGTGGTGCCAATATTTAAAAAGGGGTCAAAATCTTTACCAAGTAATGATAGACCTGTTAGTTTAACATCTATAGTTGGGAAGATACTGGAGAGTTTAATAAAAGACCACATAGATGAGTTCTTGCTGGAAAAAAATATTTTAAGCAACAGACAGCATGGATTCATGAAAGACAGAAGTTGTCAAACAAATCTGATTTCTTTTTATGAGGAGGTGAGCAAAACGTTGGACAGAGGGGTGGCGGTGGATGTGGTATACTTGGATACTGCAAAAGCGTTTGACACAGTTCCCCACACACGGCTAATGTGTAAGGTAAAGTCTACAGGCTTGGAAACATTCGTATGTAAATGAATAGAAAACAGGCTAAAAGATCGTATTCAGAGAGTAGTGGTTAATGATTCATACTCTGAATGGTCTAGGGTTGTCAGTGGTGTACCCCAAGGTTCAGTGTTGGGACCCTTACTTTTTAATATATTTATAAACAATATAGGGTCTGGGATTAAAAATAACATTTCAGTCTCTGCAGATGACACCAAGCTGTGCAGTGGAATAACGTCCTTACAGGATGTCTCCAATTTACAAGCTGACCTCAATGCACTGTTTAATTGGGCAACTATGTGGCAATTGAGGTTTAATGTTGATAAATGTAAGGTTATGCACTTGGGGGCTAAGAATATGCATGCATCATACATACTAGGGGGAGTACAACTAGGGGAATCAATGGTGGAGAAGGATCTGGGGGTTCTGGTAGATCACAAGCTTAACAATGGCATGCAATGCCAAACTGCGGTTTCTAAAGTGAGCAAAATCCTCTCTTGTATTAAAAGAGGTATAGACTCCAGAGAGAGAGATATCATATTACCCCGGTACAAATCATTAGTAATACCTCATCTGGAATATGCAGTTCAGTTTTGGGCACCGATTCACAAAGAACATTGGGGAACTGGAGTAAGTACAGAGGAGCTCAGCTATGAGGAAAGATTAGAGAAACTGAATTTATTCTCTCTTGAGAAGAGGAGATTAAGGGGGGATATGATCAACATGTATAAATACATCAGTGGTTCATATTGTGAACTCGGCGTAGAGCTATTCACCCTGAGGTCATCACAGAGGAAAAGGGGGCACTCTTTACGTCTGGAGGAAAAGAAATGTAATCTCCAAACACGGAAAGGTTTCTTTACAGTGAGAGCTGTGAAAATGTGGAATAGACTCCATCAAGAGTTGGTTCTCGCCAGCTCAGTGGATTGCTTTAAAAAAGGCCTGGATTCTTTCTTGAATACACAGAATATAACTGGATACTAACATTTATAAGTAAAGTTGATCCAGGGAAAATACAATTGCCTCTCGAGGGATCAGGAAGGAATTTTTTCCCCTGCAGGAGAAAACTGGATCATGGTTTGCTGGTTTTTTTGCCTTCATCTGGATCAACTATGGGTGTAGGATTATAACTTTTTTTTTTATGGGTGACCTGGGTGGACTTTTGCCTTTTTTCAGCCAGACTAACTATGTAACTACAATCACTGTATTAGTGTCAGTGAGGATGTCAGTGAATGTATCACTAATTTTGGGTGTGCTGTATTTTAAACCAGATTCACCAAACCCTTGGTGAATTGAACTGGGAAAGATTCACCCATCACTTTTAGTGTATAGGGGGAAGATACAGTGTGTGTGTGTGTCTGTGTGTATCTTGCTGAGCACTTGGCAAGGCCAATTAGGCACATCCCACAGCAATGGTTTCTGTCTTGTTTTCTTTTCCCTAGACTCCAGTAATGGGTTGGTTGTGAAGGGCATACATTCTCTTTTCTTCCTGGAAGTTCAGCCCCCCAAAAAGGCCAGGTGAGCAGCAGAAGGTTAATCCTACTAGACCTCTGTTGAATTCCTTTTTCCCAAACCCTCCTAAAATAGTGATAGTCAATTTGAAAATTATAGAGGGCCTCAAGTGAATTTTCATGTGTTCAGATGCATTACATCTAGTTAGGCATTCCATTTAAAGTGAATGGGCAATAACTCACCTTAACACACAGAATTTTTGTTCCTGCTGTATTATTTGCAGAGTACCACAGCATACACAAAAAAGAAAAAGTGGGAGTTACACAAGCTTCATCGATGTTGTCAGTGGCAGTATTATTAACTCCCAGCCTTGGTGTTATTGGCCACAATAAAAACCCCCAGCATCAGTGCCACAACAGTAACAGTAACTCTCAGCATTGGTGTCAGTGTCAGTAATAGTAACTCCCAGAATTCATGTCAAGTAGCAGTAATAGTATTTTACAGCATTGGTGTCAGTAGCCAAAATAATAACCCCCAGCATTGGTGTCACTAACCGCAATAATAACCTTTTGAAGACAGCAATATGCAGTTTTTAAGTGGTTTACCGAGGTTATGGCTAAAAAATCAGCCATAACCCTGATATTCTTGCTTTCAGCCGGCGGCCAGCTTTCTATTGCAATTCCTAGAGGCTCTTCAGCCACTGGATTGCTTTCCGTAGCGGCGGGAGGGGATGTCCCCCCACCCTCTCATCAATGTTTCTTGAGCTTACCGTTAAAACTGGAGCACACGAGAAATGATCCTATGGTGTGGCCAGCTGAAGATGGAGGGGATGAGAGACTGTATGGTCTCTGATCGCCTCTATCATGATGGAAAACAGGAGAGACATCATGACGTCACATCCGGTCAGCGGCAGATGTAAACAATTTTTTAAATCTTTTTAAAGCAAGTTAAAAAAAATCTTTTAGATCTTTTGCTTTTAAAAGGTAAAAGGAGAAATTTTGGGTCTTTGTGACCCCAGATCTCTCTTTAAAGAGCACCTGTCATGTATATTTATATTACAAGGGATGTTTACATTCTATCTAATAGGAATACAAGGGATAAAAAATAAAGGGACAGTGTAAAAATAAATAAATAAGAAAAAAATGTTTAATGTGCTCCCTCCGTGCTCGCACGCAGAAGCGAATGCATACGTAAATTGTGTACACATATATAAATGGTGTTTGCAGCACACATGTGAGATAACTGCTAACTTTAGAGTGAGAGCAATAATTCTAACACTAGACCTCCTCTGTAACTCTAAACAGGTAACCTGTAAACATTTTTAAAGTGACACCTAATGGAGATTTTTAAGTACCGTGGTTTGTCGCCATTCCACAAGAGTGTGCAAATTTAAAGCATGACATGTTAGGTATCTATTTACTTGCTGTAACATCCTCTGTCATATTTTACTAAAACAATTGGGGTATATGTTGTGTTTTGTTTTTAATTCACTAAAGTGTACTTTTTCCAAAAAAATCGCAAATACTATGTGACATAAAAAATTGCAATGATCACCATTCCATTTTCTAGGGTCTTTGCTAAAAAAATATATATGTATATTATATATATATATATATATATACAGTTGTGACCAAAATTATTCAACCCCCAATGCTGTAAAGGGGTTTAGGGACTATAGTGTACATTTGGAATTGTATTCAGAATCAAATCCTACAAGGACGTTGTAACTACCCAAATGCAACTAAAATGACATCAATTGTTTATGTAATACAGTAGTAAATGGTTCTTATGTGGTTTCTTCATTGCCACAATTATTCAACCCCTTAAAGACTACCACTCTGAAGAACAGAGGTTCATACAGGTGCTTTCCATCAGGTATTGAAAACACCTGTGGATGTCACCGAGCAGCAATCAAGCATAATAAGCACCAATTAGGCAGCTTTAAAATGACTGTGATACTCAGCTCCTTCTAGACATTTACTGGTGTGGTTACAAACATGGTGAAGGCAAGAGAATGGTCCAGGAAGACAAGAGAAGAGGTGATTTCTCTTCACAGGAAGGGCAATGGCTATAAGAAGATTGCAAAGATGTTAAACATACCAAGAGACACCTTAGGAAGCATCATTCGCAAATTCAAGGCAAAGGGCACTGTTGAAACGCTACCTGGTCGTGGCAGAAAGAAGATGCTGACTTCGACTGCTGTGCGCTACCTGAAGCGTAGAGTGGAGAGAAGTCCCCGTGTGACTGCTGAGGAACTGAGAAAAGATTTGTCAGATGTGGGTACAGAAGTTTCAGCCCAGACAATAAGACGCACACTGCGTAATGAAGGCCTCCGTGCCAGAACTCCCAGGCGTACCCCCTTGCTGTCTCCAAAGAATAAGAAGAGTCGACTGCAGTATGCCAAAAGCCATGTGGACAAACCACAAAAGTTGTGGGATAGTGTTCTGTGGACTGATGAAACAAAATTAGAACTGTTTGGGCCCATGGATCAACGCTATGTTTGGAGGAGGAAGAACAAGGCCTATGATGAAAAGAACACCTTGCCTACTGTGAAGCATGGTGGAGGGTCAATCATGCTTTGGGGCTGTTTTGCTTCTGCAGGTACAGGGAAGCTTCAGCGTGTGCAAGGTACCATGAATTCTCTTCAGTACCAGGAGATATTGGATGGAAACGTGATGCAGTCCGTCACACACCTGAGGCTTGGGAGACGTTGGACCTTTCAACAGGACAATGATCCCAAGCATACCTCCAAGTCCACTAGAGCATGGTTGCAGAGGAAAGGCTGGAACATTTTGGAGTGGCCATCGCAGTCACCAGACTTAAATCCGATTGAGAACCTCTGGTGGGACTTAAAGAAAGCAGTTGCAGTGCGCAAGCCTAAGAATGTGACTGAACTGGAGGCCTTTGCCCATGAAGAATGGGCGAAGATACCCGTAGATCGCTGCAAGACACTTGTGTCAAGCTATGCTTCACGTTTAAAAGCTGTTATAACTGTAAAAGGATGCTGTACTAAGTACTAAGATTGAATGTCACTTGGGGGTTGAATAAAACTGATAATGCTGTGAGCACAGAAAAGACATTTGTGGTTATTTCATTATAACTGTTATGTTATATTTGTCTGACCTACAAGTGCCTCTTTAATGTAAATGTAAGCAAGATGACTGAATGATCAAAAGCAATGTCAAACTGGCCAAAACACTCAATTTCAGTGGGGGTTGAATAATTTTGGTCACAACTGTATATATATATATATATATATATATATATAATATATATATATATATATATATATATATATATATATGTATATTGAGAACTAGCATCAGATGGTAGAGTTTTTCCAGCACACAGCCACTCACTTTACTCTTTTTTAAAGGCCTTTTAGCCCACTTTTATTTAAAAGAAAATTCCACAACATGCTTCCCACACAGGGGTATCCACCATCAAACAAATGAAACAAATAATAAGCCTCCTGGCTTGTACACAGATTTCTGCCGCTCTGGCCTTCCACTTCAGGCTTACGTCTGTCACCTGCAGACTCTTTTCTAAATGGCTGTTTCGCACACAGCTAACCACTAGCACACAGCTACTCTGGCTTCCACCTTTCCTAGGTGAAGCCCTCCTGACTCCAAGGCAGTGACCTCCCGTCTGCCGGGGTGGAGCCCAGAACCCTGGTCCTGACTCTAGAAAAAGGCCTGCACACACCTGTGCAATGAGTGTGCTGGCTACTTTCAAAACATGGTCCCAGGATTGGAGATTTCATCCCTCCCAAATCACTTAGAAATCTCCAGGCCACAGGTCCCAAAACGGGCTTTACAAACCAAAGAGGAAACTGATAAACCAGTTTCCTCTGCATTGAGAACTGCCTGGAGCCCCTCAACCTGTATAGTTGAGAATCCTGGGTTATTACTGTAATTTTCACCGTGACAAGATACCGCACTGCCACAATATATATATATATATATATATATATATATATATATATATATATATATATATAAATTTTCTAACAAAAACTATGGATTTAAACTTGTAAGCAAAACATCGCCAAAATGCTTGGTCTTCAAGTGGATAGCCCCAGCATTATTGTCAAGGAAGGCAAAAGAATCCTAGCATTGGTGTCAGTGGCAGTAACAATAACCACAGCATTGGTGTCAGTAGCTTAGACTTGAGGGGTGAGAAGCAACACAAGGAGTCAACTTGTTGTAGTGGATCAACCATGGAGTATGTTGACAGAAAGAGATGTCAGAGCGACAGAGAGATGAGTCATCAGTCTTCTGCTTCTCTCTTTCTTGCCAAGTCACAGGCTGAGGGTGGCGAGATGACTTTCAGATAAAGCAGATACAAATTAGGTCTCCACTGTTAGGCAGGCCTGTGCAGTGTGACAGCTGTGTAAATCTCACAACTGGATGGACAAAAATGATATGAATGCATTAATAGATGAAAAAGCCCCTTGTAATATATATCATTTTTGTATTTAACTGTTTGCCTGCAATTTAATGAACCACTAGAAAGGTCCCTAGAATCATCAGCCTAAAACCTTCATTGCACATCAAGGAGCATAAAGACATTGAATAACCAGGACAGGGTTTGGCCTTCGATCGTACCACAAATAGTGTGGATGGACCCTGGCTTACACTACCAAGCCAGGGCTAGTAATGCATGAACAGTTAGAAGATAAATAGTGGTCAGACTTAGGTTATCAACAGGTGATCAAAATTATGAGTCAAAGTCAAAGCCAGGGTCAAAGTTGTAGACAAAAATGAAACAAAGTGCAAACAAAGCACTGAGCTCATGTTCTGGTGTCCCTTAAATGTTTTTCATTGCACATCAAGGACTATACAAACATTAAGTAACTAGGACAGGGTTTGGCCTTTCCTAGTACTACAGATAATGTGAATAGACCTTGTACACTGCTTGGGACAATCATAAGTACATGTATAAGGATCTGGAAGAAAGGCAGAGCCAAGACATAATCAGTAATGGGCGGAAGGTAAGGAGATAGATCATGATCAGGCTAACGTTATTAACAGGTGAGTAGAGCCAGGAACAAAGTAGTCAAAGCCAGGGTCAAAATTGTAGAACAGGAATTTAAACAAGGTGCAGCCTACACACTGAGCTCATGTTCTGGTGCCCCTTAAATGACTGGACTGTGGGCAATTGCAATGTGTAGAATTTTAGGCATGCAGTGCATGGCTCCACACATATGTATGTAGCACTACCCCCTTAGGAGTCGCTGAGTTTTGGGTCCCCCTACATTTTTGCACAGCCAGGCAACATGAATTTTCTTCCACACCTGCACACTGAAGTCAGTAAACAGTCTTGAGCTTGGTTTTGATGTTTAATTAAGGGGTTTTGAACTTGGATGGGGTTGAGGGATGCATGGGATGCCCAAGAGAACTGCAAATTTGAGGACAAACTCTTTAGGAACTATGCAAAGATATGGACAAAATAGTCTCTCCTCTGAGAGCATTCCAGATCTCTGGTGTACCTCCTCAGACCCCAGATCAATCCTCCTCTTTGCCCAGCTGCCTTATTGTATCCCTGGGCAATGGGACCCAGAAACTGCCGCTTAGCAAAACAGCCCCAGATGAGTAGCTAGTTGGGTTTTCCACCTGACTTATTCTCCCCTTATCTGGCCAAGGTAGTGTAGGATTACTCACTCTGTCTCTCCTGTGAGCTTGGTGGAGTGGTGGCTGCCTTCAGGTCTTATGCTAGCTTGGCTCCTTCCCTGCTCCACAGGTTGTCCTCTCTCTGGGGACGATGAGGCAGAGAGATCCTCCTTTCAGCTCCTGCCTATAGGTAGGCTCCTCTCCTGGGCCCCCTCCCAGGTTCCACACTCCAGCCTTCCCTCCATCTTCCACCCAACACACTACTCTCCTGTTGATCAGGCTCTCTTATACTTAAGGGCCATCCTGATCCCATGCCAAGCCTCCTATTTGGGGATTATTCAGACTCCCTTAAGCATGCAGATCAGCCCCTCCTCACCCCACCCACTGCCTTCCAGAAACATCTCAAGCTTCCAGAGCAGGGGGAGACATCAGGAAACTGCCCTAGTGTCAGAGCCTGGGATTGAACCTGGTCCTTCTGCAGTGGGAGGCAATGTCTCTTCTCACTGAGCTATCCGGAATGCTGGACAGCTCCCTTGACAATTCTTGGATAATCCTGCCTTGTGCCTTGAAAACTCTTGAACCTTGAACTCCTTGCTCCACCCATGAACTTCCTTATAAAAGCCATGTCCATGCACTTCCTCCTTGCCAGATTATTGTGCCTTTCCAGCCAATATCCCGCTACTGTTCCTGCTGCTGTCTACACCTCCGCTACTGACCTTTGGCTTGTTCCTGACCACGATTTCGTCTCATCCTAACGTACTACGATTGATCTGCTACCATTTGTGACCGACCCTTGGCTTGTGACTGACTCTGCTTTCATCTGATCCCTAACCTGATTGATCCGCTATCGGTTACCAGTCTGCTCATTCCCTGGTGGGGTGATCCTGAGATCTGCGACCTGGTATTAACACGCAGCCCAATCCATCTCCACCATTAGGAGCTCTGGTGAATACCGGTTAATACTTAGACCCCGCACCTCAGGTGAGCCTGTGTCATTCCCAGGGGGATCCGCTGGTGTACCTATCCTGCTGGTTCCAGGTAAGCCTTTTACTGCTATAGCAACTGGTCTCTGAACCTGACCTTACACCGTGACACCTAGAGTCATCTGGCTGACTCATCCCAGGCTGCTACTCAACCTCTGCTTAAAGAGAAAAAAAACAAACCAGCCTATCTGGCTTACCTGGTGGGTGTTACATGTGTGTTTCTGTTCACATTCATGGGCATGGGCATGTACATGTGTGGTTGATAAGAATTCTCCTTATCCTTCTACTTCTCTCTCTCAGAACTCTCTTAGTTTGTATCCTCTTGAATTGAAACCTATAGCTTAATAATATATTCCTAAACAAATACTCTCTGTTGTTTAATCACACTCATCATCTGGTCTCCCATTCTTGCCAATTGTGGACCGGCCTGATTTGTCCTTGGCCAGAGAAGGAAACCTACAGCTCATTGTACTAGTCCAGAATAGGGATTAGTTTTGGGTTCGCTGCTACCATTGGTTTACAGTGAAACCCCAGGGTCTGTCAGATGTGAACTTTTGGCTGAAACCCAGTGGCATCGCTATGTCTGAACCCGGGCGACAGCTGCCAGAGGGCTGACACCATCAAGTAGGGTGTTGTCGAGCCAGTGAAGCGTTGACAGCAGGCTCTTTCCTCCCCTCCACTAAGTCCGCCAGAGAAATCAGGCTGTGACTGGGGAGGCAAGCTGTGGGCTGTCAGTGTTTCGCCCACTCGCCCCACCCTCTCCAGCAAAGTTGAAGAAGTGATAGGTTCGCCACTCAACTTACTGCCCACTCTGTTTCCTTCCCCATTGACCACAGCTGAGGGCCAATCAGAAAAGACTAGGGGGACATTATGGGGCATGTAGTCCCGGAAGATTGGCGGCCCCATTGTTGGCCACATGGAACAGACTACAACTCCCAGCATACACTCTGCTAGGGAGAGAGAGAAAGCCTGGAGCCTGGGAAAAAGCTGAGGGACTGAATGCCACAGGACACAGGAAAAAGAAAGATAGGACTGCGCTGGGGGAAGGCAGAGAGAGAGAGCCACACTGCCCAGCACCATCAGAGAGAGAGCCACACTGCCCAGCACCATCAAAGAGAGAGAGAGAGAGACACTGCCCAGCACCATCAAAGAAAGAGAGAGAGACACACTGCCTAGCACCATCAGAGAGAGAGAGCCATGATGGCCAACACTACCAGAGAGAGAGAGCCATGCTGCCAAGCACCACCAGAAAGAGAGAGCCACACTGTCCAGCACCACCAGAAAGAGAGAGCCACACTTCCCAGCACCACCAGAGAGAGAGAGAGAGAGCCATTTTGTTCAGCACCACCAGAGAGAGTGAGAGCCATGCTGCCCAGCACCACCAGAGAGAGAGAGAGAGAGTCACAATGATGAACACCACCAGAGAGAGAGAGAGAGAGCCACGGTGCCCAGCACCACCAGAGAGAGAGAGAGAGAGAGAGCCATGATGTTCAGCACTACCAGAGAGAGAGAACCACACTGCCCAGAACCACCAGAGAGAGAAATCCACGCTGCTCAGAACCACCAAAGAGAGAGGGCCACACAGCACAGCACCACCAGAGAGAGAGCCATGCTGTCCAGCACCACCAGAAAGAGAGAGCCACGCTGCCCAGCACCACCAGAGAGAGAGAGCCACTATGTTCAGCACCACCAGAGAAAGAGAGAGCCACACTGCCCAGAACCACCAGAGAGAAAGCCACACTGCTCAGAACCACCAGAGAGAGAGGTCAATACTGCACAGCACCACCAAAGAGAGAGACGGAGCCATGATGGCCAGCACTACGAGAGAGAGAGCCACGCTGCTAAGCACCACCAGAGGGAGAGAGCCACGTTGCCCAGCACCACCAGAGGGAGAGAGCCACGTTTCCCAGCACCACCAGAGGGAGAGCGCCACGTCGCCCAGCACCACCAGAGGGAGAGAGCCACGCTGTCCAGCACCACCAGAAAGAGAGAGCCACGCTGTCCAGCACCACCAGAAAGAGAGAGCCACGCTGTCCAGCACCTCCAGAAAGAGAGAGCCACGCTGTCCAGCACCTCCAGAAAGAGAGAGCCACGCTGTCCAGCACCTCTAGAAAGAGAGAGCCACGCTGCCCAGGACCACCAGACAGAGAGAGCCACGTTGCCCAGCACCACCAGACAGAGAGAGCCACGTTGCTCAGCACCACCAGAAAGAGAGAGCCATGATGCCCAGCACCACCAGAGAGAGAGAGAGAGCCACGCTGCCAAGCACCACCAGAGAGAGAGCCACGCTGCCCAGCACCACCAGAAACAGAGAGCCACGCTGTCCAGCACCGCCAGAAAGAGAGAGACACGCTGCCCAGCACCACCAGAGGGAGAGAACCATGATGTTCAGCACCACCAGAGAGGGAGCCATGCTGCCCAGTACCACCAGAGAGAGGGAGCCACTTTGCCCAGCACTACCAGAGAGAGAATCACGATGATGAACACCACCAGAGAGAGAGAGCCACGATGCCCAGCACCACTAGGGGGAGAGAGAGCCATGATGTTCAGCACCACCAGAGAGAGAGAGCCACACTGCCCAGAACCACCAGAGAGAGAGCCACACTGCTCAGAAACACCAGAAGGAGAGGGCCACACTGCACTGCACCACCAGAGAGAGAGCCATGATGCCCAGAACCACCAGAGAGAGAAAGCCATGATGTTGAGCACCACCATATAGAGAGAGAGCCACACTGCCCAGAACCACCAGAGAAAGAGCCACACTGCTCAGAACCACCAGAAGGAGAGGGCCACACTGCACTGCACCACCAGAGAGAGAGCCATGATGCCCAGAACCACCAGAGAGAGAAAGCCATGCTGCCTAACATCACTAGAGAGAGAGAGACAGAGAGCCATGATGCCCACCACAACCAGAGAAAGAGAGCCACGATGACCAGTACAACCAGAGAGAGAGAGACACGCTGCCCAGAACCACCAAAGAGGGAGAACCACACTGCCCAGAACCACCAGAGAGAGAGTCACGCTGCTCCGAACCACCAGAGAGAGAGAGTCATGCTGCCGAGCACCACCAGGGAGAGAGAGACTGAGCCACTGCCGGGATACAGAAATACTGCACTACTGACCAGAGTTGCCCTGGGCAACCCAGAGTGAGCGAGCGGCCCTGTTGGCCATTATCCATTACTGCTCCTAGGGACTGAGGCATTAGGAACTGCCTAACCTTCTATCCTATAGCCCTAATACTGCTTGCAGGCCTTATTTATGGCTGCAAAGCACGCTAACGAACTCCAACGCTGGGCTGGATGGTGACACCATGTCTTTGTTTCTGGTTAGCCAATCCTGGAAAGCAAATAATCTGAAGGAATGGATAACCTAACCATCTCACTTTGCCATTGGTACATGTCCCCTTTGATAGTGTTCTGCTTCCCATGCAGGGCCTACAAATGGCTAGAATAAATAACAAGATTTCCCCTCTATGAACTTCAAAATTTATGAACTTTCAGCAAAATTCACAAAACTGTTTGCAAACTGAAACTAAGCAGATTTGCTTATTTCCAGTCAATAGGAAGATTAGGTGAGAATCAGAACTGGCATTTTGATACCCACACAGCCCAGATTTGACCCGTATGTTACTGTTTGACATTTATTACATAGTCATGGATATATGGTTTACAAGAGCCACTTTAATTTTCATTGTCCTGTCTACATCTGAATGTGTACCTGTAAAATTTGTGCACCTTTACAAATTAAGAGGAAAAAGCTTTCTCAGTGTTCAGAAATTACCTCTAAAAAATATCCTCTCCCTTATATTAATGCAGTGCATAAAAGATTTTAGCACAATTTAATATGTTCATTTTGGGTGACGCTTGGTGGTTTGAATTAACTTCTGACTTTTTATAAGGCTCATGGGGGTTGATTTGCTAAAATTGGAGAGTGCAAAATCTGGTGTAGCTCTGCATAGAAACCAATCAGCTTCCAGGTTTGATTGCCAAAGCTTAATTGAAGAAACTGAAGTTAGGCTGGCCATACATTATACAATTATCTGCAGATTTTTGGTTTAGATTTACCAAAAACCATATAATAGGAGGACAAACCTAAACAACACTTTCAGTTGTATCCAATTAGGCAGGCCCTTGCACTACATAGTTGAAGGTAAATCTAAAGGAAATTGGGCAGAAAATCTGCAGATAATTGTATAATGTATGGCCAGCCTTAGAAGCTGGATGGCTATCATGCACAGCTGCACCGGATTTTGCACTCTCCAGTGGTTTGATCTTTGGACTGGCATCACCAGCGAAAGCGGAATTCATACTTCCTTTAGTATGAATAATTAATTTGTTTTGCAAGATGGAGTATACATCAGAAGAAATGAGACTTTGTAACTCAAGAAAGTCCTCTGAGTATAACTATAAACAATAAAAGATAGTGGCAATTAAAGTATATGTAAATTGATTTACTAACCTCTTATAAAAGCTTCAATGTTGACATAATTTTCAATACTTTTATATCTGCAGGTTTTATTAAAATAATACCTGGTGATCTTGATCAAAGTCCTTGTTGAGGAGCTTGCTGTCATAAGGTAACAGTGTTCTGTCCCTGTCTCCCTATTGTGCTGCTGCATTATCACCTTGTCACATGGGTTTCCAATGTCTCATACAAGAAGCTGTTTCAGCATATATTCATGCAGGCATGGACCGCTGTTGTCGCTATCATAAAACCTACCCTGAGATATGCCATGTAACCATTTGTAGTGCATGTAGACTGGAAGTGATTGCAAAGAGTCTGCAGAAGATCAGCAGCACACAGATTATGAATGTTAGAGATTCTCTATATAGCCCTACAGAACAGACGGTGCACAGTCCACATGTGTTTATCTGCTGCTTCTCTGCTAACAGGAAACAAGAACTTTATCATGGAGAAAAAACATAGTTTACCCATAGATGCAGCCACAGACCTATAAACACTGCCATCTACTGGTTGAAGAATATATATCAGCTGAATACTTATACTGATGTAGTTGTTGTACAAAAGCACATGAACACTGTATTCCAACAATGAAAATAATTTAAAAGGAATATAATTTAAAACGTGCAAACCAGTTATGGGTATACTTTAGACCCTTTCCAGAATCTAATTAAATATGAATCTAATCTACTAAGTATGACATTTATCTAAATATGGGTTGACTTTGAACAGATTAGACTAGTTTAAACAATAGCAAACCTGTGAGCAATACTTAATGAATGCCTTCATGGCATTTTAGTGTGTGGCCAAACCTTTCTGTTTTCCTTGGCGCAATCTGTAAGCTTTGCATAAGCACTAAATGCCTGGCATTTTTGGGGCCATATTAGTACATGGTCAAACAAGAGCATGCTCAGCCTCAGTGTCTCTAATATAGCACTCAAAAGGATAAACAGGATTTTTAGTACCTTGTGCAGATGGTACATAAAACCAAAAGTGCTCCATTCACTGGGGCTCAACTGAAGTCCTTCTCTGTCTCTGCCTTGGGGCTTCACTGCGTGCATAGAAATAAATGAAATGTCACTCTGTGACATTTCACTAAAGGAAAAAAATGGTAAAACAGGGCCTTGCATTGTAAAAACCACTACAACCACCCATACAGAATGGACACCAGCCCACATGCTAAAATAAATAGTTTTAGCATGGGGACTGGTGTGAACACAACCTAATCTTACCAAATTGCCACAATTTCTATTATACAATCTTGTGAAACATAAGTCATTTTTGTTGAGCCATTGAATCTATATAGCTTGTGTTCAGTTTGTACTTTTCTCTAAGCTTTCCCCAGGAACTCAGCCAGTGGTAAACTCACATTACAACTGTGGTTTGTAAAAAATGTTTTCTTGTTCTGTGTAAGAAATTTTAATATGCATTGCGAGAATACTCACATTTAATTTACCCAAAGATATAAAAAAAAATTAATTAAGTTTTACATGGTTGTGTAAATATATTATGTTCTAATTTGGTACCATTAAAGTCCCATTCGGTTATTAGGTTTTTAAATATGTAGCTTGTGGAGTTCATACCTCTAACCCAGCCTTTCTCAACCTTTTCAACATGGAGGAATCCTTGAAATAACTTTCCGGTCTCAAGGAATCCCTGCTAAAAATTATATATCTACAACTCATGATACATATGGTGTGATGGTCAGTGGGAAGAATGCTCCTTGCACTTGTGGTCATTGGGAAGAATTATCCCCTTACAGATAGCTAAAAAAAGATCAAATGTGTCAGTGGGAACTTATCTGAGAGGATGAAATTGCTCATTGCTCAAGGAACCCCTAGCAACCTCTGGAGGAACCCTAGGGTTCCAAGGAACCTTGGTTGAGAAACCCTACTCTAACCTGTAGATATCAGGCACAGACCCAGGCCAAATACAATATGAGATTCATCTAAACTGCAATTCAGAGCTGGACATGGAAGAACAAGTACTACTTCAGGTGAGGTTCAGCACATTGCAAACTATGCTGCATGCCATGCAAATGATGATGGTGCCATAAATGTAAGACAGTGGGACACATTGAAAATATTTGCTGTATTTCATCTGCTAGACAGGTTCATGAAGCTACTGCCCCCAAGGTTACTATTTTTAAATTAGATAAATATGACATTTCCATTCCAGATAAATGTTTACACCCTGTAACTATTAAAACTGCTTCCAAAACTGTAGCTGCTGAATTTAAATAAAAAACAGGCACTCACCTGTCCCTCGATCCAGAGTTGTACTCACTGCAGCCAGGTTCATCAGCCATCCTCTCTCCCCAGTGCCTGCATCGTAAGTGTGGGCAACCGGCTGTGACCCAGAAGACTATGGGGAGAGGAAGGGGGGGGACACAATGTCCGCTTCCGATCGCTTAGGTGGTTGCAGCAGAAGTTGGAGCTGGTACCTGTCAAAACTGAGTACCTGCCCCCGCCCCGCTCCCCAAAGGTGCCAATTCCTAATGGGGACCAGTACTTAAAGCAGAACTTCCCCTTCTGGGTGGAGCTCCGCTTTAACTTCACCTACTGTGAAACTGGATACTTGTCTTAGAGACCCTATTCCTGTGCTTGGTTGCCTGCCAGTGACCATATAATTTCAATCCAACACTATAAAGAAAGGCACCACTATACTGGGCAAGGGTCTTTTTGCTGTACTAAATCTATAATTAAAGTGGTTGTAAACCCTTATATATACCCAGTGATGACTGGCCTCAGTTAATGCACAGAGCTAAAACAAATCCTCATACATAAGTTGTACCTCATTATCTACAGTCTTCTCTTCTCTATATCTGTTCAAAGTTCAGAATTTATAAAGCTTGTCTGAGCTTTCAGAAAACAGGGAGTGGAGAGCTGAAATTAAACTCTGCAGAGCTCAGTGAGGACAGCTGATTGAAGGGAAAGGACACACACCCCTTCACACAGCACACAGGAACAGAGCTGAGGCTGTCACTCTGCTGGATGTCCCTACCCTGTCACCATTTTTCTCTTGGTGTCAGGAAAACTTTCAGAAGTGACTTATGCAGATAGCAGAGGAATGGGGCAACAGACAGAAAATAACACTTACTGCTTTGGATAGAGAAAAGTACACACTATATAGGGTTATGCTTTATTCATATTCCATTAAAGCTAAAGACTTTTTTTTTACCTTAAATTCTCATCTGTACTTTAAATGACACAACAAATGTTATTCAAACGTGCTTCAAGACCATTCAATTTTGAAGTGAATGGACTTTAGCAAAAAATAACCATATTCACTGTTGGAAATTTGTTTGTCCGAGAAAAATTTTCCACCCTCTTCCTTCAAGGTTTCTCACCACTGCGGTCAAAACTTACCATTAATTTTACCTCACTAAAGATTATAAAATAGAATGAACATTCTTAGAATGACATTTTTTGAAAGACATTCTATTATTGTATGACCAGATTTAGTGATGTCTTATCAGAACAACACGGGCTGCCCCTATGATATCAGTGTCAAAGTTTCACAATTTAGTGACACCTCACTGGGCTGTGCAAAGAACTTTGAACACAAAATTTACAGTGCCTTGAAAAAGCATTCATACCCCTTGACATTTTCCACATTTTGTCATAACTGCAACAAAAAATGTAAATGTATTTTATTGGGATTTTATGTGATAGACCAACACAAAGTGCCAAATAATTGTGAAGAGGAAGGAAAATGATAAATGGTTTTCAAAATTTTTTGCAAATAAATATCTGAAAAGTGTGGCGTGCATTTGTATTCAGCCCCCTTTACTCTGATACCCCTAAATAAAATCTAGTGGAACCAATTGCCTTCAGAAGTCACTTAATTAGTAAATAGAGTCTACGTGTGTGTAATTTAATCTCAGTATAAATACAGCTGTTCTGTGAAGCCCTCAGAAGTTTGTTAGAGAACATTAGTGAACAAACAGCATCATGAAGGCCGAAGAACACACCAGGCAGGTCAAGGATAAAGTTGTGAAGAAGTTTAAAGCAGGGTTAAGTTATACAAGAATATGCCGTGCTTTGAACATCTCAGGGAGCACTGTTCAATCCATCATCTGCAAATGGAAAGAGTATGGCACAACTGCAAACCTACCAAGACATGGCCTTCCACCCAAACTGACAGGCCGGGCAAGGAGAACATTAATCAGAGAAGCAGCCAAGAGGACCATGGTAACTCTGGAGGAGCTGCAAAGATCCACAGCTCAGGTGGGAGAATCTGTCCACAGGACAACTATTAGTCTTGCACTCCAAAAATCTAAAATTTATGGAAGAGTGGCAAGAAGAAAGCCATTGTTGAAAGAAAGCCATAAGAAGTCCCTTTTGCAGTTTGCGAGAAGCCATGTGGCACTGCACATCACCCTGAACACACCATCCCCACCGTGAAACATGCTGGTGACAACACCATGTTATGGGGATGCTATTCTTCAGCAGTGACAGGGAAGCTGGTCAGAGTTGATGGGAAGATGGATGGAGCCAAATACAGGGCAATCTTAGAAGAAAACCTGTTAGAGTCTCCAAAAAACTTGAGACTGGGGTGGAGGGTCACCTTCCAGCAGGACAACGACCCTAAACATACAGCCAGAGCTGCAATGGAAGGGTTTACATCAAAGCATATTCATGTGTTAGAATGGCCCAGTCAAAGTCCAGACCTAAATCCAATTGAGAATCTGTGACAAGACTTCAAAATTGCTGTTCAGACGCTTTCCATCCAATATGACAGAGCCTGAGCTATTTTGCAATGAAGAATGGGCAAATATTTCACTCTCTAGATGTGCAAAGCTGGTAGAGACATCCCAAAAAAGACTTGCAGCTGTAAATGCAGCGAAAGGTGGTTCTACAAAAATATTGACTCACGGGGGCTGAATACAAATGCACGCCACACTTTTCAGATATTTTATTTGTAAAAAAATTTGAAAACCATTTATCATTTTCCTTCCACTTCACAATTATGTGCCACTTTGTGTTGGTCTATCACATAAAATCCCAATAAAATACATTTACGCTTTTAGTTGTAACATGACAAAATGTGGAAAATTTCAAGTGGTATGAATACTTTTTCAAGGCACTGTAAGTGTGAACTGATGTGAAAGGCTGATTCCCAAGAACTTAAAAAATTACTAGAACAAGCATGTCCAGGACAAATACAGTTACAGGACAATCTATAATGCACATGATCAAAGTCAGAAAATAAACTGAGCTCCGTTCTACAAGTTTATTCCAGGATTAGATACAAAGAGAATAATTGACTAAAATTGGAGCATTCAGAATCTGGTGCAGCTGTGTATGGTAGCCAGTCAGCTTCTAACTTCATCTTGTTCAATTAAGCTTTGGCAATAAAACTTGGAAACTTGAAACTGGTTTCTATGCAAAGCAGCACCAGATTTTGCACTCTTCAGCTTTAGTAAATCAACCCCAAATTGTCCTTTAGTTGATGGCTTTATTGTTTGCGGATCTCATTGTTTACTAGTATCAGACCTTGGGAGAGCACCTTGCACATAAGAGGGGCTAAGAAACTGCAAGAAAAAAGCAAAAACTACATGTATCTATATTGGTTGCATGGCATGGATGCCCAAGTAATAACTGCCATTCTGTCTAGCGTTACTCCACCACTCCAGCCAGTGCCATTTCATGATTTCCATTGAAAGAAGCTTACTATTTATACTGTAGGTCAGTGGTTGTCAACTAATGATCTAAAAGGGGTCCCTGACATCACCAAAGGGTTACACATAATGTTCACTATATGTACAGTATTGCCTGAGGACTGGCAGAAACTGCATACCTAATAGAGAAAATAAAGGTCAGAGACTGTGGGCATGCTACATATTTGGCTGGGGATATGCTACAAAAGATGGTACAAAATTGGGAACATGTTACAAGAGGCTAGTAGACATCAATGCTATTACCCTAATCGATGTTCCCACTACAGACTGCTGTGGTCCGAGGGCCACACATCAGGTTGGGCGCCAGGGCTGTAGGTTCTTTCCCAGAGGCACGTGTGGACTGCCAATTTGCTATATTAATACAGTAATGGATCATTACAGTAAATGGCCAGAAATTACAATTTTCTTAAATAAAACATCTGCTACTTCGATTACATTTCTTTTCAAAGTCTTCAGCAAGGAAGGTAACTAAATGAATTAGTGTCTGACAATGATCCACAATTTGTTTAATCTGAATTTGAATCCTTCCTAAGAGACAGAAATACTGTGCATAAAAAATCCTATGCAAGCAAATAAAGAGAGATTCAGCAGAAGTTTTGAAGAAGTTCTCCATACTGAAATTCATACAAGGAAAATCTTAAAAAGGTTTTATGTGTCTACAGAGTGACTAGACGTGTAACTATACAAGCATCACCAGCTGAACTAATATATGATAAACAAAGACACACCAAATTATATGTTGAAGACACACAACTCGCACAAAGTCAAGTACCTCTGAAATCATCAGTTGCAAAGACTGTTAAAAATCAAAAAGATAAAAGTAAGGCACATACTGATCAGAAGCGTGGTGTGAGAAAAGTATACTTTCAAGTTAGTTCTCTAGTTAGAATTAGGAAATCAGGCTTATTCAAAAAAGGGTAATCCAAATTCTCAACGAGGACCCTACACCAATGAATTGTCTGATAGATGCATATTTAATGACAGTTGTCTTGTGCCTGATAGGTCGGACTATTCAGAAGTTTTGTTTGATGAAGGGCATTTTCCTATTCCTATTGATAATAGCCAGACTGGAGAATCAGAAGGCCTACTGTGTGGACCAGAGCTTATGTGATGTAATTAAAATGCATAGCACGTTTTGTGATTTAATTCTTTACATGGCTGTTGTCTGTATTTTTCAATATTAGGAATTAAACTCTTAGATGCCAATTATTCATAGTTGAATTTATAATTGTTAACATATACTTTCTATGCTCGGAAAAAAGGTTTCAGTTCATGTTCCTGTTGTGATATACTCACTGATGATGAACTGGTTAATAAAACACTCTATGAAGGTTATTTACTAAAACTGGAGCATACACAATCCGGGGCAGCTCTGCAGTAGTGCCTATCTATAAAATTTCTAAGATAATAGGAGTTCAAGTTATCTTTGCTTTTGAACTTATCTTTTTAATACTCAAAATGCCACATCGCAACCATTTTTGATAACCTTTGTCTACCCAAGGTCACAGTTTGCTAGTATAGACACTGAAAACAGTAAGATCCTGACCTACTTTCTTGTTTCCAAAGTAGGCACAATAGTTTAGGGACCAAATCCTATCTATGCTGAATAGGGGGTACCATGGAAGACATAGTTTCCATGTTGCATTATATTATAAAAAGTTTGGTGGGCACTCTGGGTTTGGGCACAGCCATCAGAAATTGTTGAGCCCCTTACAACCTGGACACAGTGATCCCGACTTTGAAATCGTGTGACTTACAGTGAAGTCGCACGATTTCAAAGTCGGATGACATGCCAAATTTTGGTGCGATTTGCAAGAAATATGACACAGATGTCTATGCAAATCACACCAAAGGTACTGCATGCACCACTTTAGAAATCGGTACTGCTCCAACGAAGTCGGAGCCACACCAATATGACCGCTGTAATTGTGGACATTAGGGTGCGACTTGCCATTCGATTTGCAAGTCGTATGGCATGCAAATCGCATGCCAAGTCATACCCAGTGTGACCGGGGTCTTACAAAAGCTTTAGGCCTGGACCCCCTTGGTCTGACCACCAATACTCCCCAGGGCCCACTCACTGGCCATCCCAACGTATCCGTTCACTGGCCATCCTACTGAGTCCTTTGGTGCACCCACTTTTATTTGAACACTCTTACAACTTAATATATGAAAATGAAAATCGCTGTGGGGGAGGGGGGCGGGAGAGAGCACGGGAGACCATGAAGACAATCAGTTCTCCGCTACTCATACACCCTCCAACAGGTCTGTTCAGAGCTCTGTACACCAAAAGCCCTAGGGGTACACCTACCATGGGGGTACCGACATTTATCAGTGCTCCATAACACACATTATACATGATAATTAGAGATGAGCGAATCGAAGTAGGCGAAGTGGAATTCGCTTCGAATATTAGAAAAATTTCAATCCGAAAATAAGCAGACTTCGGATGCGCGAATCGAAATTTTTCCTAAAATGGCGGCGACATGTGCGGCGACGGAGCGGGGATGTCTGGGAAGGCGCGCAGACAAGGCGCGCTGACCCATAATGCATTCATTCATGACATGTGATCACATTAGCCAATCAGCAGCCAGCCAGCCAGCACTGTGTAATGGTCGAGCTATAAATGGCGGCCATTTTAGAATTCTCCATTTGCCTCCAGTCATTCAACAGAGGCAGACCTGGCTGTATTCAGGGAGAGAGTTAGGGACATAGAAACGTTAGTTAGGGACACAGAAATGTTAGGGCCACAGAAACGTTACTTAGGGCCACAGAAACGTTAGTTAGGGACACAGAAACGTTACTTAGGGACACAGAAACGTTACTTAGGGACACAGAAACGTTACTTAGGGCCACAGAAACGTTACTTAGGGACACAGAAACGTTACTTAGGGCCACTGAATCGTTACTTAGGGCCACAGAAACGTTACTTAGGGCCACAGAAACGTTACTTAGGGCCACAGAATTGTTACTCAGGGACAGACACAGAATTGTTACTTAGGGACAGACACAGAATTGTTACTGAGGGACACAGAATTGTTACTGAGGGCCACAGAACTGTTACTTAGGGCCACAGAAACGTTACTTAGGGCCACAGAATAGTTACTTAGGGACAGACACAGAATTGTTACTGAGGGACACAGAATTGTTACTGAGGGCCACAGAACTGTTACTTAGGGCCACAGAAACGTTACTTAGGGCCACAGAATTGTTACTTAGGGACAGACACAGAATTGTTACTGAGGGACACAGAATTGTTACTGAGGGCCACAGAACTGTTACTTAGGGCCACAGAAACGTTACTTAGGGCCACAGAATTGTTACTTAGGGACAGACACAGAATTGTTACTGAGGGACACAGAATTGTTACTGAGGGCCAAAGAACTGTTACTTAGGGCCACAGAAACGTTACTTAGGGACACAGAATTGTTACTCAGGGACAGACACAGAATTGTTACTCAGGGACAGACACAGAATTGTTACTTAGGGACAGACACAGAATTGTTACTGAGGGACACAGAATCGTTACTGAGGGACACAGAATCGTTACTTAGGGCCACAGAAACGTTACTTAGGGCCACAGAAACGTTACTTAGGGCCACAGAAACGTTACTTAGGGCCACAGAATTGTTACTTACGGACAGATACAGAATTGTTACTGAGGGACACAGAATTGTTACTGAGGGCCACAGAACTGTTACTTAGGGCCACAGAAACGTTACTTAGGGCCACAGAATTGTTACTTAGGGACAGACACAGAATTGTTACTGAGGGACACAGAATTGTTACTGAGGGCCACAGAACTGTTACTTAGGGCCACAGAAACGTTACTTAGGGACACAGAATTGTTAATCAGGGACAGACACAGAATTGTTACTTAGGGACAGACACAGAATTGTTACTGAGGGACACAGAATCGTTACTTAGGGCCACAGAAACTTTACTTAGGGCCACAAACGTTACTTAGGGCCACAGAATTGTTACTTAGGGACAGACACAGAATTGTTACTGAGGGACACAGATTTGTTACTGAGGGCCACAGAACCGTGACTTAGGGCCACAGAAACGTTACTTAGGGACACAGAATTGTTACTCAGGGACAGACACAGAATTGTTACTGAGGGACACAGAATTGTTACTGAGGGCCACAGAACTGTTACTTAGGGCCACAGAAACGTTACTTAGGGCCACAGAAACGTTACTTAGGGCTACAGAATCGTTACTTAGGGCCACAGAATTGTTACTCAGGGCCACAGAAACGTTACTTAGGGCCACAGAATTGTTACTTAGGGACAGACACAGAATTGTTACTGAGGGACACAGATTTGTTACTGAGGGCAACAGAACCGTTACTTAGGGCCACAGAAACGTTACTTAGGGACACAGAATTTTTACTCAGGGACAGACACAGAATTGTTACTGAGGGACACAGAATTGTTACTGAGGGCCACAGAACTGTTACTTAGGGCCACAGAAACGTTACTTAGGGCCACAGAAACGTTACTTAGGGCTACAGAAACGTTACTTAGGGCCACAGAATCGTTACTTAGGGCCACAGAATCGTTACTTAGGGCCACAGAATCGTTACTTAGGGCCACAGAAACTTTACTTAGGGCCACAGAAACGTTACTTAGGGCCACAGAATTGTTACTTAGGGACAGACACAGAATTGTTACTGAGGGACACAGAATTGTTACTGAGGGACACAGATTTGTTACTGAGGGCCACAGAACCGTTACTTAGGGCCACAGAAACGTTACTTAGGGACACAGAAACGTTACTTAGGGACACAGAATTGTTACTCAGGGACAGACACAGAATTGTTACTGAGGGCCACAGAACTGTTACTTAGGGCCACAGAAACGTTACTTAGGGCCACAGAAACGTTACTTAGGGCTACAGAAACATTACTTAGGGCCACAGAAACGTTACTTAGGGCCACAGAATCGTTACTTAGGGCCACAGAAATGTTACTTAGGGCCACAGAAACGTTACTTAGGGCCACAGAATTGTTACTTAGGGACAGACACAGAATTGTTACTGAGGGACACAGATTTGTTACTGAGGGCCACAGAAACGTTACTTAGGGACACAGAATTGTTACTCAGGGACAGACACAGAATTGTTACTTAGGGACACAGAATTGTTACTCAGGGACAGACACAGAATTGTTACTGAGGGATACAGAATTGTTACTGAGGGCCACAGAACCGTTACTTAGGGCCACAGAAACGTTACTTAGGGCCACAGAAACGTTACTTAGGGCTACAGAATCGTTACTTAGGGCCACAGAGTCATTACTTAGGGCCACAGAAACTTTACTTAGGGCCACAGAAACGTTACTTAGTGCCACAGAATTGTTACTTAGGGACAGACACAGAATTGTTACTGAGGGATACAGAATTGTTACTGAGGGCCACAGAACCGTTACTTAGGGCCACAGAACCGTTACTTAGGGCCACAGAACCGTTACTTAGGGCCACAGAAACGTTACTTAGGGCCACAGAATCGTTACTTAGGGCCACAGAAACTTTACTTAGGGCCACAGAAACGTTACTTAGTGCCACAGAATTGTTACTTAGGGACAGACACAGAATTGTTACTGAGGGACACAGATTTGTTACTGAGGGATACAGAATTGTTACTGAGGGACACAGAATTGTTACTGAGGGACACAGAATTGTTACTGAGGGACAGACACAGAATTGTTACTGAGGGACACAGAATTGTTACTGAGGGACACAGAATTGTTACTCAGCGACAGACACAGAATTGTTACTCAGGGACAGACACAGAATTGTTACTGAGGGACACAGAATTGTTACTGAGGGACACAGAATTGTTACTCAGGGACACAGAATTGTTACTGAGGGACACAGAATTGTTACTGAGGGACACAAAATTGTTACTCAGGGACAGACACAGAATTGTTACTCAGGGACAGACACAGAATTGTTACTCAGGGACAGACACAGAATTGTTACTGAGGGACACAGAATTGTTACTGAGGGACACAGAATTGTTACTCGGGGACAGACACAGAATTGTTACTCGGGGACAGACACAGAATTGTTACTGAGGGACACAGAATTGTTACTGAGGGACACAGAATTGTTACTGAGGGACACAGAATTGTTACTGAGGGACACAGAATTGTTACTGAGGGACACAGAATTGTTACTCAGGGACAGACACAGAATTGTTACTCAGGGACAGACACAGAATTGTTACTGAGGGACAGACACAGAATTGTTACTCAGGGACAGACACAGAATTGTTACTGAGGGACACAGAATTGTTACTGAGGGACACAGAATTGTTACTGAGGGACACAGAATTGTTACTGAGGGACAGACACAGAATTGTTACTGAGGGACAGACACAGAATTCTTACTCAGGGACAGACACAGAATTGTTACTGAGGGACACAGAATTGTTACTGAGGGACACAGAATTGTTACACAGCGACAGACACAGAATTGTTACTCAGGGACAGACACAGAATTGTTACTGAGGGACACAGAATTGTTACTCAGGGACAGACACAGAATTGTTACTCAGGGACAGACACAGAATTGTTGCTCAGGGACAGACACAGAATTGTTACTGAGGGACACAGAATTGTTACTGAGGGACACAGAATTGTTACTCGGGGACAGACACAGAATTGTTACTCGGGGACAGACACAGAATTGTTACTGAGGGACACAGAATTGTTACTGAGGGACACAGAATTGTTACTCAGCGACAGACACAGAATTGTTACTCAGGGACAGACACAGAATTGTTACTCAGGGACACAGAATTGTTACTGAGGGACACAGAATTGTTACTGAGGGACACAGAATTGTTACTGAGGGACACAGAATTGTTACTGAGGGACACAGAATTGTTACTGAGGGACACAGAATTGTTACTCAGGGACAGACACAGAATTGTTACTCAGGGACAGACACAGAATTGTTACTCAGGGACAGACACAGAATTGTTACTGAGGGACAGACACAGAATTGTTACTCAGGGACAGACACAGAATTGTTACTGAGGGACACAGAATTGTTACTGAGGGACACAGAATTGTTACTGAGGGACAGACACAGAATTGTTACTGAGGGACAGACACAGAATTGTTACTCAGGGACAGACACAGAATTGTTACTGAGGGACACAGAATTGTTACTGAGGGACACAGAATTGTTACTCAGCGACAGACACAGAATTGTTACTGAGGGACACAGAATTGTTACTGAGGGACACAGAATTGTTACTGAGGGACACAGAATTGTTACTGAGGGACACAGAATTGTTACTCAGGGACACAGAATTGTTACTGAGGGACACAGAATTGTTACTGAGGGACACAGAATTGTTACTCAGGGACACAGAATTGTTACTCAGGGACAGACACAGAATTGTTACTCAGGGACACAGAATCGTTTAATTAAAGAGTATGTCAGACAACATGCATAGGAGTGGCAGAGGAGGCAATGTTTTAGGAGCGAGCAGACGTGGCAGCAGAGGAAGGGGTCGAGGCAGCACTAGTCGCAGCCAGAGGCCAGTGCTCCCGGTGTCATCCAGCGGTCGTGTCTCCACCGACAACCCTGCCGTCATTGATTGGTTGGCTCGGTCGTCTTCCTCTTCCCAGGTCACCTCTGACACCTACAGCCAACGGTCGGTGGGTACGTCAGACACAACCGTTAGTTGGCATGGCCCGGGAGCAAGCCCACTGAAATCACGTGTCCTCGACCTGCCCCTGTCCTTTGGTGTTCCCTCACCAAGCGAAGTATCGTATGCTGTGGGCTCAGCCCCACTGTACAGTGAGGAAGAGCTAACAGAGGGCGGTCAGGAACGGGGGGAGACATCCGCCTCTTCAGCAGCCAGGCGAAGAAGTAGTGGCGAGGAGAGTGGCTCGGTAGCCGGTCTAGAGACAGGTCTGTCTCCTGACCCACACGCAGCCGAGGGGGCTAGTAGTGAGGCGGAGACCCTAATTGATGATGATGAGGCTGATCGCACTTGGCAGCCTCGTCGTCATCAGGCTATTGCTTCCGCATCATCAGGAGAAGAGGGTGGCAGCTTGGCAGCGAGCAAAACAGTCGGTGGGTTGCCCAGGAGGCAGCAGGGTCGCAGCAGTGTCAGTGGAGGCAAACGGCCACGGAGTAGAGCACCAGCTCCACTGCAGTCTACCACCACGGCCAGTAGTGGTGCCGGTGTGCATGGAGGAAGCAGCAGTCAGCCAGTGAGGAGTATCGGGGGCAAAGTTTCCTACTCGGCGGTGTGGCAATTTTTTGTCAAGCCGCCCGAGGAAGTAAACGTAGCCGTATGTCGACTATGTGGCCAGAAAGTCAAGCGTGGCCAGGGGGCCCATGTTGGGACTACAGCGTTGCGGCAGCATATGCAGCGTCGCCATTTGGTGGCCTGGGAAAACCGTGATAAAGATACGGCGGTTCTGCCCGCCCCAGCCCCCGCTCCATCACCCGCTCCGTTACTTGCTCCGTCACCCGACATCAATCGCCCTCTATCAGCCAGTCAAGGCTCCAACACCTCTGCTGAGGGGAGTTGTCGCTCGTTGCCATCTTCCGCTCGTTCAGATGCTCCTTCTTCTGCTACTCCTCTTCACGGATTCCGTCAGCAGTCTTTCTTGGAATCCGTTTCCAAGAGACAACAGTTTGCGAGCACGCACCCGACGGTGCAAAAGCTGAACGTCCTCCTGTCCAAGTTGCTGGTGCTGCAGTCCCTCCCTTTCCAAATGGTGGACTCAGCACCTTTCCGAGAAATGATGGCTTGTGCCGCGCCGCGGTGGAGAGTGCCAAGCCGTCATTTCTTCGCCAAAAAGGCAGTGCCAGCCCTGCATTCACATGTAGAAGAGATGGTGGGCCAGTCTTTGAGCATGTCGGTCTCTGCCAAAGTGCACGGCAGCGCCGACGTGTGGAGCTGTAACTACGGTCAGGGACAGTACATGTCATTTACGGCCCACTGGGTGAACGTGGTGCCGTCACAGCCGCACCAGCAACTTGGACAGGTCACGCCGCTTTTGCCTTCACGTCTGCACGTCCTTGGTCCAGCAAAGATGTCCGCCTCTACCACCTCTTCTTCCGCCGTGTCCTCAGCCGCCACCCCCATGCCAAGTCCCATTACCCGACCGGCATATCACATGTGCAGGGCGCAACGGTGTCACGCTGTGCTGCACCTGGTATGCCTTGGCGAACGTAGTCACACAGGGGAGGAAATTCTCAGTGTAATGAACAGAGAAATCGACAGATGGCTGTCTCCGCGCAAACTGAAAATCGGAACCATGTTGACCGACAACAGAAAGAAAATGGTGTCTGCTCTGCGTCAAGGAAGGTTGTGCCATGCGCCATGCATGGCTCACGTGTTCAATCTGGTTGTCAAGCGGTTCCTAAAATCCACCATCCCACTGCAAGACATCCTTAAAATGTCACGTAAACTTTGCATGCATTTCAGCCATTCCTACACCGCAAAGCACACCCTCCTTGAGCTGCAGCGGCAGAACGGAATTCCACAGCATCGCCTGATCTGCGACGTTGCAACAAGGTGGAATTCAACCCTACACATGTTAGACCGCCTTTACGAACAGCGAAAGGCCATCACCGATTTCCTGATGTTACAAGCGGATAAAGGTACTCCCCTGTGTAACTTCGATGTCAGCCATTGGCAGCTCATGCGTGACACCTGCCGCTTGCTCAGGCCCTTTGAGGAGGCCACGCTATTCGTGAGTCGGCAGGACTATGGGATGAACGACGTCATTCCTCTGTTGCACGTCCTGGAACAAATGCTGTTAACAATGGCTGGTCAGGGTGCGGTAGACGTGGCGCACAGATCTCAACGCCACATGACCCCTGTGGGGGCAGGACAGGAAGAAGAGGAGGAGGTAGAGGAGGACATTTGTGCTCAGGAATTATTGAGTGAAATGGGTGGTTTTTCCACTCAGCGGACAGGAGTGGAGGAGCAGGAGCATCTGGTAGAGGAGGAGGAGGAGGAGACAGAGGACCCAGACGCACCGTGGCAGTATGCTGTGGAGATGGAGGCAGGGAGTCCCTCGCATTCCTTGGCACAAATGGCCCATAGCATGCTCGCTTGCTTGCGTAGCGACAGCCGAATAATAACCATCAGACAGAGGGATGACTTTTGGCTGTCCACCTTGTTGGACCCTCGCTACCATTCTAAAATGGTGGCCTTTTTCACACCTGCTGAGAGGGAGGCCAAAATAACGTACTATAAAAACCACCTATGTAGTCAGTTGGTCTCTGCCTTTGTGCGCCAACGTCCATCCTCAGACACTGTGGGCCCTGTGCGCTCGCGTTCCGCTGCCATGGCAGCAGGGGAGGGGTGGGGTGGTAGGAGCAGTGGCAGCTCCACCAGCAGCGGCTGCCTCAGTCTGCAGTCGATGATGAGTAGCTTTCTTCACCAGCGCAGTGAGGAAACTACTAACCAGCCGAAGCAGCAGCAGCAGCATCAGGTGGACCTGGAGCAGGACCTCAAACAACAGGCTTGGGCCTACTTGGACAGCACCCTGCCAACCGAGGTAGACAATCCCCTTGACTACTGGGCAACGAAACTTGACCTTTGGCCCCAACTAGCTGAATTTGCCCTTGAAAGGCTGTCATGCCCGGCCAGTAGCGTGGCATCGGAGCGCGTGTTTAGTGCGGCAGGAGGTATTGTAACTCCGCGGAGGACACGACTGTCCACCCAAAGTGTGGAGAGACTCACGTTTGTGAAAATGAATCAGGCGTGGTTTAGTCTGGATTTCAAACCACCAGTTCCTGACACAACTGACTAAATCCGCCATGAATCATGCCCCAAACATGTGCCACTTTCAGGTCTCCTCACACTGCTGGTGTGTTCCATTTTTTGTCATAGGGTGCTGGCAGATTACGGGCCTCCCATAGCTGCTGCCAGGCCCCTAATCTGCCATGGGCCCCTATACCACCTCCTCATGCTGCTGCCAGGTGCAGAGTGTCTCATGGGTCCCTGTACGGCCTCCCATTGCTGCTGTCTCCATCGCCACACTCTGCCATGTGCCACTTTCAGGTCTCCTCACACTGCTGGTGTGTTCCATTTTTTGTCATAGGGTGCTGGCAGATTACGGGCCTCCTATAGCTGCTGCCAGGCCCCTAATCTGCCATGGGCCCCTATACCGCCTCCTCATGCTGCTGCCAAGTCCTGAGTCTCTCATGGGTCCCTGTACGGCCTCCCATTGCTGCTGTCTCCATCGCCACACTCTGCCATGTGCCACTTTCAGGTCTCCTCACACTGCTGGTGTGTTCCATTTTTTGTCATAGGGTGCTGGCAGATTACGTGCCTCCCATAGCTGCTGCCAGGCCCCTAATCTGCCATGGGCCCCTATACCGCCTCCTCATGCTGCTGCCAGGTCCAGAGTCTCTCATGGGTCCCTGTACGGCCTCCCATTGCTGCTGTCTCCATCGCCACACTCTGCCATGTGCCACTTTCAGATCTCCTCACACTGCTGGTGTGTTACATTTTTTGTCATAGGGTGCTGGCAGATTACGGGCCTCCCATTGCTGCTGCCAGGCCCGTAATCTGCCATGGGCCCCCATACCGACTCCTCATGCTGTGACGTTGCAACAAGGTGGAATTCAACCCTACATATGTTAGACCGCCTTTACGAACAGCGAAAGGCCATCACCGATTTCCTGATGTTACAAGCGGATAAAGGTACTCCCTGTGTAACTTAGATGTCAGCCATTGGCAGCTCATGCGTGACACCTGTGCTTGCTCAGGCCCTTTGAGGAGGCCACGCTATTCGTGAGTCGGCAGGACTATGGGATGAACGACGTCATTCCTCTGTTGCACGTCCTGGAACAAATGCTGTTAACAATGGCTGGTCAGGGTGCGGTAGACGTGGCGCACAGATCTCAACGCCACATGACCCCTGTGGGGGCAGGACAGGAAGAAGAGGAGGAGGTAGAGGAGGACATTGGTGCTCAGGAATTATTGAGTGAAATGGGTGGTTTTTCCACTCAGCGGACAGGAGTGGAGGAGCAGGAGCATCTGGTAGAGGAGGAGGAGGAGGAGACAGAGGACCCAGACGCACCGTGGCAGTATGCTGTGGAGATGGAGGCAGGGAGTCCCTCGCATTCCTTGGCACAAATGGCCCATAGCATGCTCGCTTGCTTGCGTAGCGACAGCCGAATAATAACCATCAGACAGAGGGATGACTTTTGGCTGTCCACCTTGTTGGACCCTCGCTACCGTTCAAAAATGGTGGCCTTTTTCACACCTGCTGAGAGGGAGGCCAAAATAACGTACTATAAAAACCACCTATGTAGTCAGCTGGTCTCTGCCTTTGTGCGCCAACGTCCATCCTCAGACACTGTGGGCCCTGTGCGCTCGCGTTCCGCTGCCATGGCAGCAGGGGAGGGGTGGGGTGGTAGGAGCAGTGGCAGCTCCACCAGCAGCGGCTGCCTCAGTCTGCAGTCGATGATGAGTAGCTTTCTTCACCAGCGCAGTGAGGAAACTACTAACCAGCCGCAGCAGCAGCATCAGGTGGACCTGGAGCAGGACCTCAAACAACAGGCTTGGGCCTACAAGGACAGCACCCTGCCAACCGAGGTAGACAATCCCCTTGACTACTGGGCAACGAAACTTGACCTTTGGCCCCAACTAGCTGAATTTGCCCTTGAAAGGCTGTCATGCCCGGCCAGTAGCGTGGCATCGGAGCGCGTGTTTAGTGCGGCAGGAGGTATTGTAACTCCGCGGAGGACACGACTGTCCACCCAAAGTGTGGAGAGACTCACGTTTGTGAAAATGAATCAGGCGTGGATTAGTCTGGATTTCAAACCAACAGTTCCTGACACAACTGACTAAATCCGCCATGAATCATGCTCCAAACATGTGCCACTTTCAGGTCTCCTCACACTGCTGGTGTGTTCCATTTTTTGTCATAGGGTGCTGGCAGATTACGGGCCTCCCATTGCTGCTGCCAGGCCCCTAATCTGCCATGGGCCCCTGTACCGCCTCCTCATGCTGCTGCCAGGTCCAGAGTGTGTCATGGGTCCCTGTACGGCCTCCCATTGCTGCTGTCTCCATCGCCACACTCTGCCATGTGCCACTTTCAGGTCTCCTCACACACTGCTGGTGTTTTCCATTTTTTGTCATAGGGTGCTGGCAGATTACGGGCCTCCCATAGCTGCTGCCAGGCCCCTAATCTGCCATGGGCCCCTGTACCGCCTCCTCATGCTGCTGCCAGGTCCACAGTGTCTCATGCCATGTGCCACTTTCAGGTCTCCTCACACTGCTGTTGTGTTCCATTTTTTGTCATAGGGTGCTGGCAGATTACGGGCCTCCCATTGCTGCTGCCAGGCCCGTAATCTGCCATGGGCCCCTGTACCGCCTCCTCATGCTGCTGCCAGGTCCACAGTGTCTCATGCCATGTGCCACTTTCAGGTCTCCTCACACTGCTGGTGTGTTCCATTTTTTGTCATAGGGTGCTGGCAGATTACGGGCCTCCCATAGCTGCTGCCAGGCCCCTAATCTGCCATGGGCCCCTGTACCGCCTCCTCATGCTGCTGCCAGGTCCACAGTGTCTCATGCCATGTGCCACTTTCAGGTCTCCTCACACTGCTGGTGTGTTCCATTTTTTGTCATAGGGTGCTGGCAGATTACGGGCCTCCCATTGCTGCTGCCAGGCCCCTAATCTGCCATGGGCCCCTGTACCGCCTCTTCATGCTGCTGCCAGGTCCAGAGTGTGTCATGGGTCCCTGTACGGCCTCCCATTGCTGCTGCCAGGAGGCAGCAGGGTCGCAGCAGTGTCAGTGGAGGCAAACGGCCACGGAGTAGAGCACCAGCTCCACTGCAGCCTACCACCACGGCCAGTAGTGGTGCCGGTGTGCACGGAGGAAGTAGCAGTCAGCCAGTGAGGAGTAGCGGGGGCAAAGTTTCCTACTCGGCGGTGTGGCAATTTTTTGTCAAGCCGCCCGAGGAAGTAAACGTAGCCGTATGTCGACTATGTAGCCAGAAAGTCAAGCGTGGCCAGGGGGCCCATGTTGGGACTACAGCGTTGCGTCAGCATATGCAGCGTCGCCATTCGGTGGCCTGGGAAAACCGTGATAAAGATACAGCGGTTCTGCCTGCCCCAGCCCAGGGTTCCATTTTGTCATAGGGTGCTGGCAGATTACGGGCCTCCTATTGCTGCTGCCAGGCCTTAATCTGCCATGGGCCCCTGTACCGCCTCCTCATGCTGCTGCCAGGTCCACAGTGTCTCATGGGTCCCTGAACCGCCTCCCATTGCTGCTGTCTCCATCGCCACACTCTGCCATGTGCCACTTTCAGGTCTCCTCACACTGCTGGTGTGTTACATTTTTTGTCATAGGGTGCTGGCAGATTACGGGCCTCCCATTGCTGCTGCCAGGCCCGTAATCTGCCATGGGCCCCAGTACCGCCTCCTCATGCTGCTGCCAGGTCCACAGTCTCTCATGGGTCCCTGTACGGCCTCCCATTGCTGCTGTCTCTATCGCCACACTCTGCCATGTGCCACTTTCAGGTCTCCTCACACACTGCTGGTGTGTTCCATTTTTTGTCATAGGGTGCTGGCAGATTACAGGCCTCCCATTGCTGCTGCCAGGCCCGTAATCTGTCATGGGCCCCCGTACCGACTCCTCATGCTGCTGCCAGGCCCGTAATCTGTCATGGGCCCCTGTTGTCGCTTGTTGGCATATTCCGCTCATTCAGATGCTCCTTCTCCTGCTACTCCTCTTCACGGATTCCGTCAGCAGTCTTTCTTGGAATCCGTTTCCAAGAGAAAACAGTTTGCGAGCACGCACCCGACGGTGCAGAAGCTGAACGTCCTCCTGTCCAGGTTGCTGCTGCCAGGCTCGTAATCTGTCATGCGCCCCAGTACCGCCTCCTCATGCTGCTGCCAGGTCCAGAGTGTGTCATGGGCCCCCGTACCGACTCCTCATGCTGCTGCCAGGCCCGTAATCTGTCATGGGCCCCTGTTCCGTCTCTTCATGCTGCTGCCAGGTCCAGAGTGTGTCATGGGTCCCTGTACGGCCTCCCATTGCTGCTGCCAGGCCCGTAATCTGCCATGGGCCCCCGTACCAACTCCTCATGCTGCTGCCAGGCCCGTAATCTGTCATGGGCCCCTGTACCGCCTCCTCATGCTGCTGCCAGGTCCAGAGTGTGTCATGGGTCCCTGTACGGCCTCCCATTGCTGCTGTCTCCATCGCCACACTCTGCCATGTGCCACTTTCAGGTCTCCTCACACTGCTGGTGGTTTCCATTTTTGTCATAGGGTGCTGTATGGCCTCCCATTGCTGCTGCCTCCACCGCCACACTGTGGCTCCACACTCTGGTTTTGGCCCCGTGACTTCCCAAATGAGTGAAGTGTGCGGTGATTCTAAGATCGACGGCACTCATCTGCATGTCATACTGACTGTCAGTATTATTTCTCTTCCCCAGCAGACTCCAAGGGCACTTAAATTAAAGGTACAGTGTTCTGCACTAATATAAAGGCTCTCTGAAGCCTAGAAACACCCTTTTATAAGTTAAATTCGCAGCGAATATATTCGACTCGAATCGAAATTTTTTCACGAATTCGCCGAATCAGTCGAATCGAATTTTTGAATAATTCGCTCATCTCTAATGATAATACTGACATTTCTTCACCCACCAATAGATCTCTATATATACAGCATATGTTACAGAGAGGTTACACAGATTCAGATAGATAGATAGATAGATAGATAGATAGATAGATAGATAGATAGATTCTATAGGCCGATCTATATATTTCTCCCTACTTTATCTTACTATCTATTTTAGAATTAACTCATTTTTCTGTCTGTTTTTAATTACTTTTGATCCTTGTATTCATGATCCTAAATTATTATTTGTACACATGGTAAGCTCAATGGAGGTAGGAGAAAATTCCCATCTTTTTCCCTGGAGAGCAGAGATCAATGTTTTTGTTTTATTATCTCTGCTTTCCAGGGTAGAGGAGATATCTGGAGTGTTATTGACCTCAGATGTCTCCATAAAGAGGACCTGTCATCCTTATTTCTATCACAAGGGATGTTTACAAAGTGAAAAAAAAAATTCAAAAGGGACAGTGTAAAAGTTAAAATTAAATAATGAAAATAAATTGTTAAGCTCCCCCATGCTTGCACGCAGTGGTGAACACATACATAGGTCACAAGTATGTGAACAGTGTTCACCCCAAACATGTGAGGTATCGCCGTGAATGTTATAGTGAGAGCAAGAATTCTAGCCCCAGACCTCCTTTGTAACTGGTACAAACGTCGCCTATGGAGATTTTTAAGTACTGTAGTTTGGCGCCATTCCACAAGCATGCGCAATTTTAAAGCATGACATGTTGGGTATCCTATTTACTATTTCACCTTTTATATTTTACAAATGTTGGGTTATATATTGTTATTTTTTTGCATTAACATTCATTAAATTGTATTTTTTCCATTGCATTTAACTGCTGCTTAAATACTGTGTGATATAAAAAATTGCAACACCCACCATGTTATTCTCTAGGGCAGGGGTCTGCAACCTTTAAGACATAAAGAGCCACTTGGACCCGTTTCCGAGAGGGAAAAAAAGACTGGGAGCCGCAAAACCATTGCAACATTTAAAACAAATCCGACACTGCATATATTGCAAAAAGCGCTCTGGTCATGAAGGGGGTTTAAGGGCCCAGTAAGCAAAGGGTTAATCAGGGCTACAGTGTATCGTCATAATCACAATCATAGCCTTAGGTCAGTGGTGGGCAACCTTTTTTTTCAACTGAGCTAAATCTCACCAAAACCACGATTGAAATTTATTTTGAGAGCCACATTTTTAAAACTGAAAATACATCCCCCATATAGTAATTCATCCCCCATAGTAATTCATCCCCCATATAGTAATTCATCCCCCATAGTAATTCATCCCCCATAGTAATTCATCCCCCATAGTAATTCATCCCCCATATAGTAATTCATCCCCCATATAGTAATTCATCCCCCCATAGTAATTCATCCCCCATATAGTAATTCATCCCCCATAAAGTAATTTATCCCCCATAGTAATTCATCCCCCATATAGTAATTCATCCCCCATAGTAATTCATCCCCCATATAGTAATTCATCCCCCCTATAGTAATTCATCCCCCATATTAATTCATCCCCCATATTAAGTCCCCAAGTCCCCCCTGTGTCAATTCACTTACCTTTGCTTCGCGCGTTCCTCTCGCCGTGTTCCCGCGCCGTTCCGGTGTAGCATGAAAATCTGTCTCCTATGAGGATCTGTCCCCCTCGACGTATCTGCGCATGTGCCAGTTTCAGGCATTAGCAGCAGATCGGCGATCTCCGGCACATGCGCAGATACGTCGAGGGGGACAGATCCTCATAGGAGAAAGATTTTCATGCTACACCGGTCTTCAGGGCGGACTGTGAGAGGAGCCTAGCGGGAGCCTAGCTCCGCGGGCCGGATTAAAAGGTCCGCCGGGCCGTAGTTTGCCCATTGCTGCCCTATTGCCTGTCACCTGGTGGGCAGTGTGCTCCGGAGCCGCAGCCAAGGTGAAAAAGAGCCGCATGCGGCTCTGGAGCCGCGGGTTGCCGACACCCGCTCTAGGGCCTCTGCTAAAAAATATTTGTAATGTTTGGGGTTTTAAGTAGTTTTCTAGAAAAAAAAATATGCTTTTTACATGTAGGAGAGAAATGTCAGTATTCTTCTGAGTGGAAAGTGGTTAACTGCCATATGCATCATTGCAAGCTCCAAGCCCTCAGGGGTTTCTGTGTACACTGATCACCCAAAGGTTTACAGGAAAGTCTTACTACCTACCTGTCAAATGTAGATGACTATCTCAGTGTCCCTTGTGTCTGTACCATCCCCCCTACAACCCAGATTAGAAGCCCCATGGCAGCTAGGTAGTTGTCTTGGCCTACCACCCAATTAGTGTGTTGTTTCTTTCATCCTGGGCACTTACTGCTTGTCTGGCTCCCTTCATGTGTCTCCACTGCATCTCTGGGGTCTCCTCACACGAGGGAGAGCTCCTCCCCCTGCACTCTGTTGGCCAACGCCTGTCAGTTGACTTTCTACTCCAGAGAGTTTCCTCCCAACATGGCATCTGTAGCTAAGAACACAGGTGGGCGGTCCGCTGTGTGGACATGGAAGTCAACACTAGAAGCGGCGAGTGGCACCCCCCCTCACAGAGACGAAACTCCGGCCACCCATGCAACAACTGATTGGCTGGGGACCGCTGTCTGGGCTCCTTGGGATGCCCAAGCCCCCTACATACACTATATTGCCAAAAGTATTGGGATGCCTGCCTTTATATGCACATGAACTTTAATGGCATCCCAGTCTTAGTGCAGAGGGTTCAGTGTTGAGTTGGCCCACCCTTTGCAGCTGTAACAGCTTCTACTCTTCTGGGAAGGCTGTCCACAGGGTTTAGTGTCTATGGGAATGTTTGACCATTCTTCTAGAAGTGCATTTGTGAGGTTAGACACTGATGTCAGATGAGAAGGCCTGGCTCACAGTCTCCGCTCTAAATCATCTCAAAGATGTTCTATCGGGTTGACGTCAGGACTGGGAGCATGAAATTGTCCAAAACATCTTGGTATGCTGACGCCTTAAGAGTTCCCTTCACTGAAACTAGATTCCCAAGCCTAACACCTGAAAAACAACTGCACATCATAATCCCCCCTCCACCAAACTTTACACTTGCCACAATGCAGTGAGGCAAGTACAGTTTTCCTGGCAACCATCAAACCCAGACATGTCCATCAGATTGTCAGACAGAATTACTCCAGAGAACACGTCTCCACGGCTCTAGAGTCCAGTGGTGGCGTGCTTTACAACACTGCATCCGACGCTTTGCACTTGGTGATGTAAGGCTTGGATGCAGCTGCTCGGCCATGGAAACCCATTCCATGAAGCTCTCTACGCACTGTTGTTGTGCTTATCTGAAGGTTACATGAAGTTTGGAGGTCTTTAGCTATTGACTCTGCAGACATTTGTCGACCTCTGCGCACTGTGTGCTTGTCAGGGCAGGGGCTGTGGAACAGACAGGCAGGCCTAGTGGCAGGGTAACGCACTGACTGACAACAACCACCACCCACAGACCGAAGTTCCTCAGAGCGCGGAGTCTAAGTCCCAGTCTGCCCTTCACCACAGCCCCTGATGGTGGGGATGGACTTGACGCAGCCAGGAACCAGGTCGCGGCCCCTCAAGACACCCCGGCTGCGGTAATGGCCGCCGGCAATGGCATGTAGCTGGTAGGAATGACAACAGCATAGTCAGGCAAGCCGGGTCGACAACAACGGGACAAAACGGTACAGAACAGTAGACAAGAATCACAGGTCATGGGCCGGGTTCAGCAACGGAAGGTCAGATCAAAGGAAAACACAGAGAATGGTCTAGTCACAAGCCGAGTCAGATTCCAGGAGAGTCACGAGAGTATGAACAGAGCTGTAGCAACACCAAGACACAATTGCAAAGGGCATGTGCGAATCACAGGCTTATATGTAATTAGCCACACCCCTCTGGGGGATGGACCTCAGAGGCCTGAAGGCAGAAAAGACTCCCACCATGCTCTGCAGAAACCCAAGATAGACGCCAGCACATGAAGCAGCACAATCTCTGTGAAAAGGTAGGACCTTGACAGTGCTTTAGCATGCGCTGACCCCGCTTTGTCATTTTACGTGGCCGAGTTGCTATTGTTCTCAGCTGCTTCCATGTTGTTATAATACAACTAACAGTTGACCATGGAATATTTAGTAGCAAGGAAATTTCATGAATGGACTAATTGCACAGGTGGCAACCTATCACAGCACCAAGTTTGAATTCACTGAACTCCTGAAAGCAATTCATTCTTTCACAAATGTTTTTAGAAGCAGTCTGCATGCCTAGGTGCTTGATTTTACAAACTTGTGGCCATGGAGGTGATTGCAACACCTGAGTCCAATGATTTGACGGGGTGTCCCAATACATTTGGCAATATAATGTAAGTATGGGCTGTCCCCCTGATGGCGACTCTGAGTACCTTTAACCTTTTTACAACAAAATGTGTAAACTTTTCTTCTTTTTGTAATAACATTAACATTTCCGCTAGGTTGTTTTGCAAGAAACCTGTACTTCTTGTACCAGCAATGTGATTTTAGGGAAGCAGTTATATTTTCCATATATAGCTGCCAAATGCAGTTTTCCACTGAGTTAATGTCAGTGGGGTTTTTTTCTGTTCTGGAAAATTTGGTACTTGGCAGAAATGTACTACATATGATTAATTTACCAGTATGAATTAGTATACCTTTTAAATCCAAAGAGTATAATATTAAGGGAAAGTAACAAATATTAAATTCTCTTAATTTAGTAGTGGCAAAATCATTTAAAGGGATACTATTACCCAAAACATAGGGGTACAAGGATCTGTATTTATCATAAAGATCTAAACATACCATAATGCAAGATAGCTAGTTAGTTCCTTTGGTGAGTTTTAACCATTGTTTCCCGAAGAACAATTTTAGGACAGAGCTGCTGTAAAACAGCATGAATGAATCTGTTCTGCAGTTTACCTAACTGAACTAGATTGGAATCTAGAATTCATGCACAAAAAGGAGAAAGTTGAGGAAGAAAATGAAATAATGATTACATTTTCTGTATTTCTTCCTCTGTACAAAAGGCATGCCTTGCCACAGTTAACTGCAATATAATACTTCAATCTCTAAGTGAGAAACTTTTCTGTATTGTGAGAATCGTGTGAAATCATCTACTGTAAAGCACTAGACTGTAACTCCTCACAGCAGGATTGTCATAGTTTTTAGAAAGTGGCCTTTTCATCTGACAAATGCACTAACTAGGTTATTGTTATTAATAAAGGTAACTCTAACTGTATTTCTAGCACTCAAAGAAACTTTCATTTTGTTTCTTTTTTATAAATATGACTCATTTTGCACCTATTCTTTCTAAATCATTTTCTGATTGTATTTTGTTATGCCTATTTTCTTAGTATATCACCTACCTTTTTTGTTGTATGTTCTTCAATTGATTTATGTTTTCATGTTTAGAGCTTAAATTTAGCCTAAAGGGGAAGTTTTGCTTTATGCCCCCCACCCCACTCCTCTTCTCCTTTTGGAACTTTTTTTTTGAGGGGGAAGGTGGGGGTAGTGTGTACCTGGTTCTGACAGGTACCCACTCCCACTTCCAGTATGATCCCCTTTGTTGATTGTACCAAAATTCAACACCCTCCGCAACCTTCTGGGACACATCATAGGTCTCAGAAGGCTGTGCAACCATTCACAAAACACAGCACATGCATGCGCAGTGGTAAGCCGGCTGTGAAGCGCCAAGGAGGCACAGCCAGGCTACCCCCAGTTAACATGCTGGTGCCAGGGATCCAACCCTGTACAGGTGAGTGTCTTGTTATTAAAAGTCAGCAGCTACAGTATTTGTAGCTGCTGATTTTTTAATTATTTTGAAACAGAGCGAAGAAACTATTTATACCCAATTCAGTATGGTTTCTCTCATAGAGTTTGCCTTAGAATGGGTTGTCCACAAAAAAAAAAATTCAGGGGCAAAGTAATATCCAGCTCTAAAGTATCCCATGAATTTACTAATGGAATGAGGTAGAATTCTGTGAGAAGTGCTCTCTTTTCATTTGAGGATAACCAAGCATTGCCTATGTCCAGGCTGAGGACTTCTACTGCTTACATTATTCCCATATTAACCACTTGATCTCTGGAAGGTTTTACACCAGTGCGTTTTGTGCTATACAGCACTGTGCTAACAATTGACAGTATACTGACAATTGCATGGTCATGCAACACTGTACCCAAATTAAATTTATATATATTTTTTTTACCCAAATATAATTTTCTTTTGGTAGTATTTGATCACCACTGAGTTTTTAAAATTTTTGTATTATATAACTAAAAAAAGACCCAACATTTTGAAAAAAAATTATTTTCTACTTTCTGTTATAAAACATATCCAATAAAAAAATAACATTTCTTCATACATTTAGGCCAAAATGTATTCTGCTTCATGTCTTTGGTAAAAAAAAATCCCAATAAGTATATATTAATTGCTTTGTGTGAAAGTTATAGTGTCTACAAACGATGATATATATATACTGGAATTTACGCAGCTATAGATGCTATACTGGTTATGGCGGTGATCAGCAACTTATAGCGGGATAGTGTGGCAGGCAATCTGGTGCTAACAGACCCTCTCTGGGAGGTACATTAACTGACACCAATAGTGAACTAATACAGTGAATACAGTGTTTAGATATAATGCTTTGCAGGGAGAAGAAACAGCCAGATCACTGATCTGTATACAGAGCCCTGTTTGTTTATAAGCACAGGGCCCTGTATTGTGATTGGCTACAGCTGATCAGCAAATCACAGCCATAAATCATTGGCAGGGACCTGCTGACAAAATCCTGCTGTAGCCAGAGACAGTGCAGGTTAGCAGGCGTGCTCCTAACTCCTAACTCAGAACAGGCTGAATCACTTATGTGATCCAGCCTGCCCATACAGTATCACCCACTTGTAGTAAATGTTCTGTGGGTGGGTGGGATCTGTTTAAGGGTATTTAAATCTGTTTTCCTATAAGTGGAAAATGCCTTTACTTTTAAATTGATTTATATTTAACTTCAAATTGCAATGTTCAGAAACTGAGACTCAGTGATAATCTTTGGAATAGCATGTCCATTTCTATGCAATTCCTTATTTACTTGTCATAATATTTTCCCATGGGCTGTCTTTTTCTCCTTGATATTGTGGAGCCAAGAGGAAGGGCAGCTTGATTTTCAAAGCTTAACTAAAGCTATTGCTTTTTTTTTGGGGGGGGGGCATACTATATAACCAAGCATTGCTAACAGCTGAACCAGAATGCTAGATTTTCTTCAGTATCTAGCCTTATGTCATTGACACTTTCAGACTTATTTGAATGTGAAAAGTTAAGTATGCACTAATGTTGTACTTACTGATTTGCACTTACCTAGAGTAACCACCATCTTCAGCTGATTCCAGGTTGATTGCTATAGATATGCTACTCTGCTTCATTTTAAAATGAAATTCTAGGCAAACAGTTACAGTATAAGCACAGAGACAGTCTTAAGCTGGGTACACAAGGGCTCAAAATCGGCTGAAAATGGTCAGTTCAGCAGGAACCGGCCGACATCCAGCCCGTGTGCACAGCTCTGGGTCCGACAGTAGCTGGTTTCACAACCATCTTCTGTCGAACAGGCATGCTGGAAAACCAGCATAATATTGGCATCTGATCAGTGCACTCAGTCAATGGCTGCCAGCACTGATCAGTATGTCCTGACAAGGGAGTGGTTCCCCTCTCAGACCACAATAGCTCAGCGGCGAGATTGCTGCACTAACATCTTATATATTAGTATGGCGCTCTGTACGTTTTTTCGTTAGCCTAGTGGGTTGATCGAGAAAAAAAAAATTCCAGTATACCCAGCATTAGGCTAAATGATGCCCTGCATGAGCTTTTGTTTTTTGCCTTCCACCTGCCCCCTCTCATTGTAGTGAATTATCTTCTGCAGAAATAATGGGGTGATTAGTGATATACCATTATTCCTATGTAGAAAATTAAGATCAAATACAGCACAATAAATATATTTATATTTTTAATATTAAGCATATTTGCAAAAAACTTGTCTTAGCTACAAAAAAATTGATAGTGGCATTCAGGAGTATAGGCATAGAGTGTAGAGGCCAGATGTAGGTAAAATTAGCTTCATATGTGTTAGTGGGAGTAAAACAATCCTGTTGGAGACAGTTGAAGTAAAAATAGGTCCAGTTGATGGATTAAATGAGAGTAAAATTAGCCCCAATGATGATGTCAGTGAGAGTAGAATAAATCCTATTATTGGTGTCAGTGTGTGTAAAATCTGCCCCATCTTTGGATTCAGTGGGAGTAAAATAAGCCCTATTATTGGTGTCAAAAGGAGTAAAATATGCTTCATCCTTGTGTCAGAGCCACTTTACATCATTGTGTTTTTATAACTCTTATGTTATTTTAATGCACAGAAACATACTTTATGTGCTGTACAGATTTATTCATTTTAAATGGCATGACATAATGCACAATAAATGGAGATCATCAGACTTCTTCATCTCTATACTTGTCCCAGGTCAGGGAATTGGGTAGGCACCAAAGGCAGTACATTGGCATGACTAAACAGCTGTCCAAGGATGTCAGGGACAAGATTGTAGACCTACACAAAGCTGGACTGGGCTACCAAGCTATCGCCAAGCAGCTTGGTGAGAAGGTGACAACAGTTGGTGCAATCATTCGGAAATGGAAGAAACACAAAACAACTGTCAGTCTCCCTAGGTCTGGTGCACCATGCAAGATCTCACCTCGTGGAGTGTCAATGATCATGACAACAGTGAGGAATCATCCCAGAACTACATGTGAGGATCTTGTCAATGATCTCCAGGCAGCTGGGACCACAGTCACCAAGAAAACAATTGGTAACACACTAAGCCGACAAGGATTGAAATCCTGCAGTGCCTCTGCTGAAGAAAGCACATGTCCAGGCCGGACTGAAGTTTGCCACTGAACATCTGAATGATGCAGAGGAGGACTGGTTTAAAATGTTGTGGTCAGATGAGACCAAAATCAAGCTCTTTGGCATCAACTCAACTCACCGTGTTTGGAGGAGGAGGAATGCTGCCTATGACCCCAAGAACACCATCCCAACTGTCAAACATGGTGGTGGAAACATTCTGCTTTGGGGGTGTTTTTCTGCTAAGCGGACAGGACAACTGCACTGCATCAAAGGGATGATGGTCGGGGCAATGTACCATCAAATCTTGGGTGAGAACCTTCTTTCCTCAGCCAGGGCATTGAAAATGGGTTGTGGATGGGTGTTCCAGCATGACAATGACCTAAACACACGGCCAAGGCAACAAAGGAATGGCTCAAGAAGAAGCACATTAAGGTCCTGGAGTGGCCTAGCCAGTCTCCAGACCTTAATCTGATTAAAAATCTGTGGAGGGAGCTGAAAGTTCGAGTAGCCAAACGTCAGCCACCAAACTTTAATGACTTGGAGAGGATCTGCCAGGAGGAGTGGGCCAAAATCCCTCCTGAGATGTGTGCAAACCTGGTGGCCAACTACAGGAAATGTCTGACCTCTATGATTGCCAACAAGGGATTTGCCACCAAGTACTAAGTCATGTTTTGTGAAGGGGATCAAATACTTATTTCCCTCATGAACATGCAAATCAATGCATAATTTATTAGACATGCATTTCTTTTGAATTTTTTGTTGCTATTCTGTCTCTCAGTGTAACAATACACCTACCATTCGATTTTTAGACTGTTCATTTCTTTGTGAGTGGGCAAACATTCAAAATCAGCAGGGGATCAAATACGTATTTCCTTCACTGTCTCAACAATTACGTCACAATGCATATATTTCCTCTTTACTTTTCTGTACCATTAAAATACACAGTTTAGGATATAGCCTTTGCGGTTTCACAGAAATTGCAGCTGCTAGGCAGGAATATATTGTTCCACAGGAAATGAGGGGGAGGAAGTGAGCTGATGACCTGGTTTTGCAAACAAATGCTTTTAGAAATGTTAAAGCTTAAAGGGGAACTCTGCAATATTTGGGTGCTGCCGTAACACCTTAACACCTCAGTACCAGGATATCTTTGATTTGAGCAGTACCATATCTTATCTGTTAATCTTCATTGAATTACCAGTATTCACTAATGTTTATGGGCCCTCCCTATTGCTAGCAGAAGACAATGGATACCACCATAGTTACCTCTTCTCTTTTAAGGCCATTGCTATTCAAATTGGGGTGCTTATATCTATTCCTATAATATAGGTATATGACTAAGCTCTGTGGGCGGAGTGAAATGCATTGGGGACGTGGCCTGGTTAGAGCCCAGGCTGAGGCTGTCATACATCTTTTTATGAGGTTTTGCAGAGAAGTGCAATTTGCAGGACTTCTCCCTTTTCCATTATTTCTGTGGCCTACTCTTTTGAACAAATTTAATATAGAGGTGTTACTAATGAATTGTGTCTTTTGCATCATTATTCTATACTGTTGAAATATGTCTGAGTGTCAGAGGTGTCGGGAGGCTTGCAAAGATAGGGTAACCACTGCAGGGGGGGGGGGGGGTAGCACTACACTGCCATGGCAGGTCCAATAAAATGGCTAACAGGTTTTTTTTTTATTCATTAGCTCACCACACATTACCATCTTATTATACAATCTGTTTTAGATCTGCCAACAAGAGGTCTTCCTGATTGGATGCAAATTGATTCTCTAATTTATGAAGGCTACATGGTTCTGGTGAATTTGAAGGAGATTGTCAGACTGTACCTGTTTACTGTGAATGCCAGTGTCTTTCCCCTATCTGAGCAGTCCCCCATAGACATGAATGTCTGGACACTGCTGTACTCAGGTATATGATGCTGCTATTGTAAACACAAGTAAAGCATATGGATATATGCCAAAACAGAAAACATTCTATTTTTTGCATACACCCATATGCAATACTCATGTCTACATCTGGACTTCCCTGGTTGGGTAAGATACCTGCATTTACTTTGAACAGGCTCAACTGCTAGTGTGCAAGGACCCTGTGTGAATTTTCACAGTCCAGGGGACACCAATAACGTCTTCTTTTTTCTTTTCTTTTTTTGAAGGATTTTCTTTTTCTTAAATTGCACAAGTTTTACTACTGCGAATGTGGTGAATAAAATAGCTGGTAGAGGAGATTCTTTCATCCACGCTGTTTAGCGAGAGTAAAAGGAATCTCTGCGATTTCTCTTGTTCACCCCACTGGCTGAAGGAGAGAATTCTGTTGGTGTATGGCTAGCTCTAGTCATTTGCCCTATATAAGCTGTTGTGGGTTCCATTGTATGAATGGAATTGTTCCATGTACAGTTGTGTTCAAAATAAAAACAGTGTGTTGAAAAAAGTGAATAAAGCTCAAAATCCTTCTAATAGCTTTTATTTCCATACACACAAATGCATTGGGAACACTACACATTCTATTCCAAATCAAAACATGAAGAAAGATATATCAAATTTGTGTTGTTCCTCTAAAAGAAATTGAAGAAAAGTGAATATTAGACTGTTCAAAAAAATAGCAGTGTTTGTATTCTTCTTTACAAACTCAAACATTCACTATATAAACTGAAAAATGTTTGAAGATTTTGCTTTTCTTTGAATCACTTAATTAATATTTAGTTGTATAAGCACTGTTTCTGAGAACTGCTGTACATCTGTGTTGCATGGAGTCAAGCAACTTCTGGCACCTGTGAACAGGTATTCCAGCCAAGGATGATTGGACTACATTCCACAGTTCTTCTCTATTTCTTGGTTTTGCCTCAGAAACTGCATTTTTGATGTCACCCCACAAGTCTTCTATTGGATTAAGATCCGGGGATTGGGCTGGCCACTCTATAACGTCAATCTTGTTGGTCTGGAACCAAGATGTTGCACGTTTACTGGTGTGTTTGGGGTCGTTGCCTTGTTGGAACACCCATTTCAAGGGCATTTCCTCTTAAGCATAAGGCAGCATGACCTCTTCAAGTATTCTGATGTATTCAAACTGATCTATGATCCCTGGTATGCCATAAATAGGCCCAACACCATAGTATAAGAAACATCCCCATATCATGATGCTTGCGCAACCATGCTTCACTGTCTTCACAGTGTACTGTGGCTTGAATTCAGTGTTTGGGGGTCATCTGACAAACTGTCTCCGACCACTAGACCCAAAAAGAACAATCTTACTTTCATCAGTCCACAAAATGTTGCGCCATTTCTCTTTAAGCCAGTCAATGTGCTGTTTGGCAAATTGTAACCTCTTCAGCACATTTCTTTTTTTCAACAGTGGGACTTTGCGGGGGCTTCTTGCAGATAGCTTGGCTTCACATAGGCGTCTTCTAATTGTAACAGTACTCACAGGTAACTTCAGACCTTCTTTGATCTTCCTGGAGCTGATTGTTGGCTGAGTCCTTGCCATTTTGGCTATTCTTCTATCCATTCGAATGGTAGATTTTCACTTTCTTCCACGTCTTTCAGGTTTTGGTTGCCATTTTAAAGCATTTGCGATCATTTTAGCTGAGCAGCCTATCATTTTCTGCACTTCTTTATATGTTTTCCCCTCTCCAATCAACTTTTTAATCAAGGTATGCTGTTCTTCTGAACAATGTCTGGAAGGACCCATTTTCCTCAGAATTTCAGAGAGAAATGCACTGTAACCAGCATGTACAACATTTGCTGCCTTCCTTCCTTAAATAAGGGCAATAATTGCCACCTGTTTTTCAAAGAATGAATGACCTCACTAACAGAACTCCACACTGCTATTATTTTGAACATACCCCTTTCAATTAGTGATTCAATTACACAGAATCAGCAGCATGCATGTCATGACTGTTGGGTCTGTTGGATTTCTATTACTCTACTACACCTGCTAGTAAATTATTTGCCATGTAAAAATATCATTTCTACCAAAAACAGTGTTTGATCAGGTTAGTGATGTCTGACTGTTTCTTAGTGCTTGTTCACAGTAGAGGTTGAGAGGCAGTAAAACCACACTGTTGAGACATGCTTTTACAGCAACAACTGCTATCCCCTTTAGCTGCAGAGTCAGCAGCCACAAGTGTACATATGCAGCAGCCATGCTTTTTTTTACAGTCATGGCCCACCAAACGCATCTCATTTAAGTGCATGGGGCTGAACTGCAACTGCCCCACAATCCTGAGACATGTACATGGGTGCAGCGTTGTACCTGGTGGAGATTGAGCTGGAGTGGGGGTTTCTCTTGCACCTCTTGTCCAACATCCCTGGTAGTAATGACAGGAGGTGTCAGGACACAGAGTGGCATGAGGGCCGGTGTAGCAGGCAGCACCAGCTAGTGTTTGCAGGAAGCAGAAGACCGTAGCTCACCTGGCAGGAACCAGGAACTGGAACACAGTGACACTTAATTAGCAGACAGGAGTGTAGCCAGGACACCAGACAAAAGGTCATCAACAGCCAGGCAGCAAGGTACAGGATCAAGCCAAAATCAGTACACAGCTGGGAAGCGAGGTACAGGAGATCAAGACCGGAGCAGGGTCAGAATACACAGAGGTCACAGCAGGCAGGCAGAAATTCACAGACAGGTCAGGAGCAATCTGTGACATACATGGGTAGGCAGGTAAGGCAGGTCAAGGCTCAGGTTATGCAGGAACTAGCTGAAGAACACTCAGCAATCCATTCATGTCAAAGCCAAGTTTAAATAGGCTTTTTGGCGCAGGTGTCTGTACAGGATGTGAGTGTGTGCATGCGTGTGCACATGCACATATGTTTATACGTGTGTGCCAATGCCTGTTGTGCAGTGAGCCTTTGCTCACAATTATGAGCTTATGCATGAGCATGTAATGGCCTTCTTGTTCCAACACGTACTGAGCTTCTCTTACTTCTCTCTGAAGAGCTATCTGAACATGGATTGCTCCTGAAAGTGCGTTAGTGTGAACGAGACCTTAGAAAAGCAGTTCCATCTGGCAGACTGCATTCTGGTGGTTCTTTTTTTTTTTTTTTTTTGCTGTGAACCACAAAAACACCTGTTCCTAGCAGGCAATTAGTTCCCAGCATTGTAGGAACTCACAGGGGTAGGATGTTGTCAATAACAATTTTTAATTCCCCTTTGTCTTCTTTCAATTAACATATTTATTGCTGTCCTAATTTTTGTATTTTGTTGCTTTTCCTTTTTAATTCATTGTAAGTCTATCTCTTGCCTGTGTCTGTTAAACAAACCACACAGTTTACCCTATGTGACAAAGATATATGCACATAGCTCGAGCTTCTTCATCATTGCTCTGTGATTTACCTATTATTAAACAAAAGATACAATTGTTCCCTATGGCAACAAATATCCTCTAATCCAAATTTACTTTTGGAGGACAATTTTGGGGTCACTCAATCTTCTCTTTTCTTTGCCTTCAAGCATCCCGTGTGGGTGAAATCTGAATAATCTTACTTGGCAGCCCACTAAGGTTTAACCTTAACTTAGAGAGTATCATCGTGGTAGAAGTGACTGGAGGAACAGATACACATCTGAGATGCATCAACACACAGCAGCTTTAACCCATCTATTACCTGGCTTTCTGGCAGAACAGTGTATTTTACTGTTCACACCAGATAGCTAACAATAAGATATGCACAGATTGAAATAATGCCTAGATTATGCATCCTATTAAAATGGTAAAATCTATTATAAAGTACAAACAAAACAAATTCCACAAAATCCAGATCTTTAAGGAGCAGTGATTCCAAAATAACTGTTCTTTATAAAACAAAAACCTGCTCTGATCTGGATTTATGGGCTGGCCACATGTATTACAACCAATGGAGGTAAGCTTTGGGATCAAACAGCCTGTCCTAGGTTAACTCTGTAGGCAAGCCTGCCTAAAAAAAAAGTATTTTTTATTGTAGTTTTATGCACTATAACATATAGAACATTTATGGCAAGAAAACTGATCCTTCTATACACTATCCAAAATGAAAAAAAAAAGTTTTGGCTTTAGTTTTATTTTACCTGCATCTGTTCAAAAGCTAACTAGGTTTAAACCTAGGTCCAGTCACGTGATTAGGTCCTAGTGCCGGCTTCAGAGGAAGGACAGCGGATAACGGATACCCCATAGTAAGTCTATAGGTAATATCATCACCGAGGCTCTGCAGACGTTGTCACTGCTCTCTCCTCTCCTCTGAAGCCAGCCACTGGGGGAACACGTGACTGGACTGGAGCACCCTTAGATTAGGTAAGTATACACATCTTTCCTTTACAGGGTAGTTAGCACAGGGCTTAAAATGGGGGTGGGAGTAAGTTTAACCTTTAATTGTGGCCACCTCATACAATATCTTTAATGAAGAATGATAATATAATTTAGATCCAAAACCTCTTATAAGCTTTTTATGTTGTTTCAGAAGTTGTTTTAATTTTTTTTTGAAATTTACAGCTTTCATTAAGACTGGATCCACACTTTTCAATGCATGCTTTTATGTATTTTTTACATGTGTTATATACACAAAACATGCACTTCAAGCATTTTCACATTCACCGGTAGGGTCTAATACACATGTAAATGTATCAAGAAACAAACAAGGCACATCACCACATTGCATACGTCAGCATTATTTTTAAAAATGACTAAACTGTGCACATGTATTGAAATGTATGTGGTAAAACACACAGGTGTAAATGGTCCCTAGAATTATACTTGGTGATCCTGCCATGAAGATCCCTGTGACCGCTATCTTTTGGTTTCTATCGTGCAGTGTTGCCCTGTTACGTGTACCCCTAGATGACACTACAACTGACCTTACCATGGACCTGTACTCCATCATCTGAGCTATCTGTCAGGGTTCCACTGCTCTCTACAGGTTCTTATTCTGAGGCGTATTCTGTAAGTGGGGCTTCCCCTTCACTCTCATCTGACATACTCAGAATCCTGTAGGCCTCTTCACTAGTGTACTTTTGTTGGACATTTTGGTCACTAAATTTATAGGTACCTAGTGCGTCTCATGGGAAAAAGAGCACCTGGCTGTCAGGGACTGCTTGAACTACTACTAAAAAAATTACCTGCTAGTGCTAGCAGAGATCAGGCCTGATCTTGCTAACTCTGCAGTTTTGTGTGCAATGTATCAAGTGACAGTGATCTACTGACACTATTCTTGCTGGGAGGAAGGGGGGGGGTTAAATGTTGGGGCTAAGCGCAGATGCTGGTTGGTGTCTGGGCTGATCCTGCTAATGCTGCATTTTTGGGGACACTATACTATTGTGAATGCTGGTATAGTTCTGATCTGATCAAAGATATTGATCCGTTCAGACACTATACTAGCAATGGAGGTTTATTGTGTATATGATTGTGTTCCTGGCAATCGAGGGGTTAAATGGGATGACTGGTGTAGTGTCGAGCAATCTGACACTATCTAGGAGGGACGGTAACTGACACTAATGTTATCTGAAGACGACCGTGACACTAATATAGTGATCAGTAAAAAATCTGTGCACTGTAATAATGACACTGGTGACAGGGAAGTGAAAGGATTAACTCGGGGGGTGAACAAGGGGTTAAATGTGACCTAGCTGTGTTTTTACTGTGTAAGTGTGCTACAGTAATCGGTGCTATATCAAATCACAGCATTGCCGGGCCAGAGGGTACGAGCGCACCCCCCCTGCCTGTAAACACTGCGGTACCGCGGATCACGTAAATATAAGTGATTTTGCGCAGGGAGTCCACCCTGTAGCAGTAAAACTGCTATAGGGAGGAGTGCAACTGGTTAAAATAAGACTAGAAAAACATAATGTGAATACATCACCGGGACCAGATGGCTTATACCTGAGTGTCCTCAAAGAACCTAGCCATGTCATAGCCAGACCATTATGCCTAATTTTTAAGGACAGCTTACTGATTAGACTGGTACCATCAGGGGCGGACTGACAACTCATGGGGCCCCCGGGCAATAGGGGATCATGGGGCCCCTGTGTCCTTGCCCAAACTCAAAAAAGCCTATGAAAAAGGTACCAGGGGCATCTCATGGGGCCCCCTACTGACCCCGGGCCCTCGGGCAGTGCCCGAGTTTCCAAATGGTCAGTCCGCCCCTGGGTACCATATATATACAGTACCTGGTAACTACAGACCAGTCAGCCCAACATCAATGTTATGTAAGCTATTGGAATGTATAATAAGAGGTGTCAGGGACCACCGCGACGCATGTCTGACAAGACATGCAGGCGGGCACTAGGACCCAGGCACGCCTGCCACCTATGACGGTGTTGGGCAGGCACTAGGACCCAGGCGCACCTCTCAGCTCCGGGCGGGCTACTTAAACCAGCTCTGCACAGACACAAGTTGCCTGATGGTCTTCTCCCTGTTCCTGTGTTCCTGCTCTTCCTGTATGCTGATTGCCTTGTTGCTGACCCTGCCAGGACCTGATACCGCTGTCTTCTCCTGCCCTGACCTTTGGCTCGCCCTGACCATCCTCTGCCTGCTCCTTTTGTCTGACCTGCTGTTACCGAACCTGGCTTGTGACCCGATTACTCTTTGTCTACCGATCTGTACCGTCTGCCTTGCTGTTACCTACCCGACTTGCCTGACCACGTCACACCTCTTCACATCTGGCTCCTAACCGCTACACGCCATTGGTGGTTGCCTTTACTACGGTTGGTGTCACTCAGGGGTCACGACCTGCTCCTGGTCTGCTTCAAGTCCATCCCCACCATCAGGGGCTCTGGTGAACCAGCAGACCTGGGCTTAGACTCCGCGCCCTGGGGGACTCTGGCCAGTGGGCCACTAGAGGTCGCCATCAGTGTTCATGACAGAACCATCAGGCCATGACTGAGTCAGGAAGAAGTCCTTCCCCGCTGGACGAAATATGCAGCATCTGGAGGCACTCACCCAGGCGGTGAAAACCCTGCAAAAGGGATACACGCAGCTGGAGGGGTGGATCCAGACGCTCACCGGACCAACAGCCACGTCCGCAACCACGGCAGGTCCATCTGCGACCCAGGAATCCGCGGAATTCCCCACCAGAGCAGTACTCACCATTCCTCCACCTGAACCACGGGTACCCACGCCAGAGCGTTTTAATGGGGATTGGAAGTTCCGTGCCTTCCGGAACTCCTGCTTGCTGTACTTCGACCTCCAACCCTGAACCTTTTTCTCAGAATCCGTAAGAGTGGGGTTCATCATCTGATTATTACAGGAAGAACCCCAAGGCTGGGCCCATCGGTTACTAGAGGATCATCATCCCAGTTTAAATTCTGTGTCATCCTTTTTCAAGGCTATGGAACTCCTCTACGATGATCCACAGCGAGCCGCCTCTGCTGAGGTGACCCTGCATTCCCTGCAACAAGGCCGCCGGGCAGCGGAGGATTATGCGGCTGAATTCAGGTGCTGGAGTGGGGACACGCAGTGGAACGACGCAGCACTGCGCCACCAATTCCGTCTGGGCCTGTCCGAACCATTCAAAGATGAGCTGGCCAGAGTTGGCATTCCAGAAGCCCTGGAGGAATTGATCCACACACCCATCCAAATTAATCGCAGGCTTCGGGAACGCCGACAAGAAAGGGCCAATCAAGTGGCTAGGCCCACATGGGTGTTACCCGGAGTTCTGTTTCACTCTACTTCCCAAATGAGAAATCCAGGTCAGGAAGGGGCTGAAGGTCCAGAACCAACGCAGATCGGTCTAATGCGGCCCTCTCTGTCTTTTGAGGAACGTCAGAGGCGCCGACTGAACAGGTTATGTCTGTACTGTGGAGCAGCTGGTCGTATAGTCCGTAGATGCCCTGAAAAGATGAGTAAATGTCCGTCTGTTGCATCTGCTGTATCTCCTGCCTGTCTAAACAACTTAACTCATCTAGCTGTGCCTGTCTCGTTCCAACTTCCCGGACGAGTCATGTCAGCGACAGCCATAATTGATTCGGGGGCCTGTAGCTGCTTTGTCGATCTTGGTTTTGCAGCGCAGCAACAGATTCCATTGCAGACCAAGGAGCAAGGCCTGAATATCTTTTTGGCAGATAGGTCTCGGATAAAGTCCGGTTTGGTAAACCAAGAGACCCCTCCAATCCACACTACAATAGCTGGGCACCACCAGGAGTTCATTCGTTTGGACGCCATCGCGTCAAAACGATTTCCAGTAATCTTAGGACTTCCCTGGCTGCGAGCCCACGACCCTCACATTGATTGGAAGACTGGTGCAATTCAGTTTAGGTCTTCCTACTGCCAAAAATACTGTTGCCTCAAGACGCCCAGAGTCACCCAGTCCCTAGGCTGTGTGACCTTGGACAAAGAATTGATCCAAACAATCCCACCGGCTTACCACTCCTATCTTGATGTGTTCAGTCCACGAGGTGCAGACATCCTTCCCCCACATCGGGCATATGACTGCCCAATAGACCTCCTTCCAGGATCAGAGATTCCTTTTGGCCGGATTTTCCCTCTGTCGGAACGAGAGTTGGGGGCTCTGAAGGATTACATTGAGGAGAGTCTCAAGAAGGGGTTTATCCGCCCGTCCACGTCACCGGCAATAGCCGGGATCTTCTTTGTAGAGAAGAAAGATCACTCACTGAGGCCCTGTGTAGACTACCGAGAATTAAACAAGGTTACTGTGAAACATACGTCAAGACCTGCACCATTTGCAACAGGAGCAAACCTACACGGAGTAAAGCCTGGGGGCTACTCCGACCTTTACCGGTACCTGACAGACCATGGAGGATGGTGTCCATGGACTTCATTGTGGAGCTGCCACCTTCGCTAGACCACACAGCAATATTTGTGGTGGTTGACCGCTTATCTAAAATGACCCACTTTCTGCCACTCAGAAATATACCATCAGCTTCTGAGACTGCACAGCTTTTCATCAAAGAAGTGGTAAGATTGCCCGGGGTACCTAGAAATATAGCATCTGATCGTGGAGTTCAGTTCACGTCAAAATTCTGGAGAGCCTTGTGTGAAATGCTGGAAATCAAGTTATCATTTTCCTCGGCATATCATCCACAGACGAATGGGCAGACAGAGCGGACCAATCAGACGTTGGAGCAATACCTCAGGTGTTATATATCCTTCCTCCAAGATGACTGGTTGGCACTCCTACCTCTAGCTGAGTTTGCCTACAATAATGCAAAGCACTCCGCCACGAAACAATCACCATTTTATGCCAATTATGGGTTCCATCCCACTTTCCTTCCGGATTTAATTCCAGAAAACCCAGTACCAGCAGCACAAGATATTGTAAAATTCTTTTCCTCTAACAGCAAATTATTACAGGAAGCAGTAACTAAGGCCCAGGAGGATAACAAAAGAGCATTTGATAGGAGGAGAAAGGGAGAATTGGCTATACGCCCGGGAAACCAAGTCTGGTTAGCTACTACCAACTTGAAGATGGCTTGCCCTTCAAAAAAGCTGGCACCTAAATTTATAGGCCCTTTTTCAGGAAAATGGCAAATCAATGAGGTGGCTTTTGAATTAGCTTTGCCTGAGTCCTTTCGAATACATCCAGTATTCCATGTATCCTTGTTGAAACCAGCAATTCCAGATCCCTTCCCAGAACGTAAGTCAAGACCTCCGGTAGCCTTGGACATTAATGGAGAGGAGGAATTTGAAGTGGAGGCAATTTTGGATTGCAGAAGGAGGGGAGGCCAGGTACAATACTTAATTAAATGGAAGGGCTATGGCTTGGAGGAAAATTCGTGGGAACCTTCCCAAAACATCCACGCTCCCAGATTTATCCAGCAGTATCACCGTAACCACCCACAAAGGAGAGGTCAGTTGGGCATCCGGAGGCTGCCCGTAGGGGGGGGGGGGGCAATGTCAGGGACCACCGCGACGCATGAGTCTGCACATGCGTAGGTGTCCGACAAGACATGCAGGCAGGCTGGCACTAGGACCCAGGCGCGCCTGTCACCTATGACGGCGCTGGGCAGGCACAAGGACCCAGGCACGCCTGTCAGCACCGGGCGGGCTACTTAAACCAGCTCTGCACAGACACAAGTTGCCTGATGGTCTTCTCCCTGTTCCTGTGTTCCTGCTCTTCCTGTATGCTGATTGCCTTGTTGCTGACCCTGCCAGGACCTGATACCACTGTCTTTTCCTGCCCTGACCTTTGGCTCGCCCTGACCATCCTCTGCCTGCTCCTTTTGTCTGACCTGCTGTTACCGAACCCGACTTGTGACCCGATTACTCTTTGTCTACCGATCTGTAACGTCTGCCTTGCTGTTACCTACCCGGCTTGCCTGACCACGTCACACCTCTTCACATCTGGCTCCTACCTGCTACACGCCATTGGCGGTTGCCTTTACCACGGTTGGTGTCACTCAGGGGTCGCGACCTGCTCCTGGTCAGCTTCAAGTCCATCCCCACCTTTAGGGGCTCTGGTGGGCTCCTTTCCATCCTTCCACCCACCCCTCCCTTTCTTCCTTCCACCCACCCTTCCTTCCACTTACCCCTCCTTTCCTTCCTTCCATTTACCCCTTCCTTCCTTCCACCCCACCCCTCCCTCCCTTCCTTCCACCCACCCCTCCCTCCCTTCCACCCACCACTCTCTTCCTTCCACCCACCCCTCCCTTTCTGTCCTTCCTTTCACCCACTTTTCCTTCCTTCCACCCCTCCCTTCCCTCCCTCCTCCCACCCCTTCCTTCCTTCCACACACCCCTCCCTTCCTTCCATCCACCCCTTCCTTCCTTCCACACACCCCTCCCTTCCTTCCATCCACCCCTTCCTTCTTTCCTTCCACCCACCCCTCCCTTCCAACCACCCCTTCCTTCCAGCCACCCTTCTTTCCACCCACCCCTCCCTTTCTTTCTTCCTTCCTTTTACCCACCCCTTCCTTCTTTCCACCCACCCCTTCCTTCCACTAACACCTCCCTCCCTTTCTTCCATCCACCCCTTCCTTCCATCCCTCTCTTCCTTCCTTCAAGGGGGAGAAGTTGGTGGTGGTGGTGGTGGGGGGGAGCGGTATAAATGCAGCTCAGTAGCGAACTGAACCCCCCCCACAGAAAAAAAAATTATCTACAGCCCTGCAAAAGAGAGAAGATGACTGGAATACCAGTCAAAGTGAAGCTGCTTTCACAGGACACGTGGTATATCAAACCCATTAGGTTTTATTGCTGTCTGAGTCCTCATTATGGAAATTCACCCTCTCTATTTGTCCTGCTTACCATTTTAATTGAAAGTGAAATTAAAAGAAAATCCTTCCACCCACCACTCCCTTTCTTCCTACCAACCACCCCTCCCTCCCTTCCTTCAACCCACCCCTTCCTTTCTCCTACCCCTCCCTTCCTTCCTTCCACCCACCTCTCCCTTCCACCCCTCTCTTCCGTCCAACATCCCCTCCCTTCCTTCCACCCCCCCCTCTCTTCCTTCCACCCACCCCTCCCTTCCTTCCTCCCACCCCTCCCTTTCCGTCATTCCTTCCACCCACCCCTTCCTTCCACCCCTCCCTTCCTTCCCTCCTCCCACCCCTTCCTTCCACACACCCCTCCCTTCCTCCTACCCATCCCTTCCTTCCTTCCTTCCTTCCTTCCACTTACCCCTCCCTTCCTCATACCCATCCCTTCCTTCCACCCACCCCTCCCTTCCTTCCTTCCACCCTCTCCTCCATCCCTTCCTTCCACCCCTACCTTCCTTCCACCACTCCCTCTCTTCCTTCCACCCCTTCCTTCCATCCACCCACCCTTCTTTGCACCCACTCCTCCCTTTCTTCCTACCATCCATCCCTCCCTTCCTTTCACCCACCCCTCCCTTTCTTCCTTCCTTCCACCCACCTCTCCCTTCCTTCCACCCACCCCTCCCTTCCTCCTACCCCTCCTTGCCTTCCTTCCACCCACCCCTCCTTTCCTTCTTTCCACCCTCCCCTCCCTCCCTCTCTTCCTTCCACCCACCCTTCCTTCCACTTACCCCTCCTTTCCTTCCTTCCATTTACCCCTTCCTTCCTTCCACCCACCCCTTACCTTCCTTCCACCCACCTCTCCCTTCCTTCCACCCACCCACCCCTCCCTCCCTCCCTCCCTCCCTTCCTTCCTTCCTTCCACCCACCCCTCCCTCCCTTCCTTCCACCCACCACTCTCTTCTTTCCTTCCACCCACCTCTTCCTTCCTTTCTCCCACCCCTCCCTTCCTTCCACCCACCCCTCCCTTTCTGTCCTTCCTTCCACCCCTCCCTTCCCTCCCTCCTCCCACCCCTTCCTTCCACACACCCCTCCCTTCCTTCCTTCCTTCCTTCCTTCCATCCACCCCTTCCTTCTTTCCTTCCACCCACCCCTCCCTTCCAACCACCCCTTCCTTCCTTCCTTCCTTCCTTCCTTCCTTCCAGCCACCCTACCTTCCACCCACCCCTCCCTCCATTCTTTCCACCTACCCTTCCTTCCACCCACCCCCCCTTTCTTTCTTCCTTCCTTTTACCCACCCCTTCCTTCTTTCCACCCACACCTTCCTTCCACTAACACCTCCCTTCCTTCCATCCACCCCTTCCTTCCATCCCTCTCTTCCTTCCTTCAAGGGGGAGAAGTTGGTGGTGGTGGGGGGGGGAGCGGTAAAAATGCAGCTCAGTAGTGAACTGAAACCCCCCCCCCCCCCACAGAAAAAAAAATTATATACAGCCCTGCAAAAGAGAGAAGGTGACTGGAATACCAGTCAAGGTGAAGCTGCTTTCACAGGACACATGTGGTATATCAAACCCATTAGGTTTTTATTGCTGTCTGAGTCCTCATTATGGAAATTCACCCTCTCTATTTGTCCTGCTTACCATTTTAATTGAAAGTGAAATTAAAAGAAAATCCTTCCACCCACCACTCCCTTTCTTCCTACCAACCACCCCTCCCTCCCTTCCCTCTACCCACGCCTCCCTTCCACCCACCCCTCCCTTTCTCCTACCCCTCCCTTCCTTCCTTCCACCCACCTCTCCCTTCCACCCCTCTCTTCCGTCCACCATCCCCTCCCTCCCTTCCACCCCCCCTTCCTTCCTTCCACCCACCCCCCCCTTCCTTCCTTCCACCCACCCCTCCCTTCCTTCCTTCCACCCACCCCTCCCTTTCCGTCATTCCTTCCACCCACCCCTTCCTTCCTTTCACCCACCTTTCCTTCCTTCCACCCTTCCCTTCCTTCCCTCCTCCCACCCCTTCCTTCCACACACCCCTCCCTTCCTTACATCCAACCCTTCCTTCTTTCCTTCCACCCACCCCTCCCTTTCTTCCACCCACCCCTCCCTTCCTTTCACCCACCCCTTCCTTTCTTCCACCCACCCCTTCCTTTCTTCCACCCACCCCTCCTTTCTTCCACCCACCCTACCTTCCACCCACCCCTCCCTTCGATCCTTCCACCCCTCACTTCCTTCCTTCCACCTACCCCTCCTTGCACCCCTTCCTTTCTTTCTTCCATCCACCCCTTCCTTCCTTCTACCCACCCCTTCCTTTCTTCCACCCACCCTACCTTCCACCCACCCCTTCCTTCCTTCCACCTACCCTTCCTTCCACCCTTCCTTTCCTTCCTTCCACCCCTCTCTTCCTTCCTTCAAGGGGGAGACGTTGGTGGTGGTGATGGGGGAGTGATACAAATGCAGCTCAGTAGCGAACTGAAACCCCCCCCCCCCCACAGAAAAAAAAAAGTATCTACAGCCCTGCAAAAGAAAGAAGGTGAGTAGAATACCAGTCAAAGTGAAGCAGCTTTCACAGGACACATGTGGTGTATCAAACCCATTAGGTTTTTATTACTGTCTGTGCCCTCATTATGGAAATTCACCCTCTCTATTTGTCCTGCTTACCATTTTCATTGAAAGTGAAATGAAAAGAAAATCCAAAATTTTGGGTTGTTCCCAGAAAAGTAATAGAGAGGAAATCTTCCAATTGGGATACTAGTTCTGGTGACCTGGGAGACCCCAAAGGATTCCCTTAATTTGCAGGGATTTTCTCTCACTTCTTGTTTTAGCAATGATACAGGAAGAGAAGGTAAATCTCCCCAATACAACTCATGATACATTAGGCAGGCCATAGATGGGCTATTTTTCACAGATTTTCCAGCATGACCAATCAAAATAAATGAGGAGATCTGCAAAAAACGGCCGATGGGCTGGCCCCACTAACGGCGTGAATAACGGCCGATTTTTCGTGCGGATGAAAATTTGGCCGATAAACGAACCGTCTATGGTCTGCATTAGTCTGATGAATAATTATCCTCCTTTGTAGTCACTGGGAAGAATTACCCTCTTATGGATAGCTATAAAAGATGAATGATGTCAGTGGGAAGATATCTCTAAAGATTATTGTGAAAAAGTAAAGTACATTTGAAATATATTGTAAAAAGGGATTAGACCAGCAATGGGCAAACTACGGCCCGGCGGACCTTTTAATCCGGCCCGCGGAGCGTGATACTGTCAGGATGATCTGTCCCCCTCGACGTATCTGCGCATGTGCCGGAGATCGCCGATCGGCTGCTAATTCCTGAAACTGGCACATGCGCAGATACGTCGAGGGGGACAGATCCTCATAGGAGACAGATTTTCATGCTACACCGGAACAGCGAGAGGAACGCGCGGAGCAAAGGTAAGTGAATTGACACAGGGGGGGCTTGGGGACTTAATATGGGGGATGAATTAATATGGGGGATGAATTAATACGGGGGATGAATTACTATATGGGGGATGAATTACTATATGGGGGATGAATTACTATGGGGGATGAATTACTATATGGGGGATGAATTACTATATGGGGGATGAATTACTATATGGGGGATTAATTACTATGGGGGATGAATTACTATATGGGGGATGAATTACTATGGGGGATGAATTACTATAGGGGGATGAATTACTGTATGGGGGATGAATTACTATGGGGGATGAATTACTATAGGGGGGATGAATTACTATATGGGGGGTGAATTACTATAGGGGGGATGAATTACTATATGGGGGATTAATTACTATATGGGGGATTAATTACTATATGGGGGATGAATTACTATGGGGGATGAATTACTATATGGGGATGAATTACTATATGGGGATGAATTACTATATGGGGGATGAATTACTATGGGGGATGAATTACTATATGGGGGATGAATTACTATATGGGGGATGAATTACTATGGGGGATGAATTACTATATGGGGGATGAATTACTATAGGGGGGATGAATTACTATAGGGGGGATGAATTACTATATGGGGGATTAATTACTATGGGGGATGAATTACTATATGGGGGATTAATTACTATATGGGGGATTAATTACTATGGGGGATGAATTACTATATGGGGGATTAATTACTATGCTTACTATGGGGGAATATTACTATACTTACTATGGATGACACATACACATCATTCATCTACTCTTGGTCCGGCCCCCGGGTCCAATATATGAACCCATTGCGGCCCTCAAGTCAAAAAGTTTGCCCACCCCTGGATTAGACCATAGTGGTATGTATATACTCTACATTGCATACTGTTTGGAGTGATTGGGAGTTATTTTGCAGCAAATGATGTACAGTCATGGCCAAAAATATTGGCCAACTGCTCCAGGTCTCTCAGATTGGAAGGGTTCCTTTTTCCATCTGCTGTTTTGAGATCTCTCCACAGGTGCTCTATGGGATTGAGATCTGGACTCATTGCTGGTCAGGTGTCAGGGCAGGGCTGTGGAACGGACAGGTAGGCCTAGTGGCAGGGTAACACACTGGCTGACGACAACCACCACCAACAGACCGAAGTCCCTCAGGGCGCAGAGTCTAAGTCCCAGGCTGCCCTTCACCAGGGCCCCTGATGGTGGCGATGGACTTGACGCAGCCAGGAACCAGGTCACGGCCCCCGAGACACTCCGGCTGCAGTAATGGCCGCCGCCAATGGCGTGTAGCTGGTAAGAATGACAATAGCGTAGTCAGGCAGGCCGGGTCGACAACAACGGGACAAAACGGTACAGAACAGTAGACAGAGAATCACAGGTCTCGGGCCGGGTTCAGCAACGGAAGGTCAGATCGAAGGAAAACACAGAGAATGGTCTTAGTCACAAGCCGAGTCAGTGTCAGGGCTCCCGGGTATGACCAGAGGTGTGTGACTGACGCAGGGAAACGCAGACTTCAGATATGTTATAAACAATGTAATTTATTAACACTAACCATACAAACATAAACGCAGTGCAATACTAAAACATAACACAGTGCAAACAAACCAACCAACCACCCACAGATAACAGTACATACAATGCAAGCGTCGTCAGGCAGGCCGAGTCAATATCAGTCGGGCAGGTAGGTACAGGGGGAGCAAGCGGAGAATGGTCGGGGTCACAGGCCAGGTTCAGCAGGTAGCGGGCAGCGTGGTACAGAGGGTCAGGCAGAGGAGAATGGTCAGACAAGCCAGGGATCAGAGCAGGGTCAGCAGAGAATCAGACAGGAACAGAGAGCAGGAACAGGATACAGGGCCCAAGAGAAACACAACACCAAGGCAGAGTCTGCAGGTCTGAATGTCCCTTAAATACACCAGTATAATTAGTTCCAGGTGTTTGACTGGCTGCAAGGTTGAGTCTCTGATTGCTGGGAGCACCCGCTGACCAGCCCTGGTACTGCAGCTCATAAGGCAGCTGAGTCCCACTATTGCTGGCCAGTCCATTCCTGACAGTCAGATACCAGAAGAGTCACGAGCGTATACACAGAGCTGTAGCAAGACCAAGACACAAGACACAAGTGCAAAGAGCATGTGCGGATCACAGGCTTATATGTACTCAGCCATACCCCTCTGGGGGATGGACCTCAGAGACCTGAAGGCATAAAAGATTCCCACCATGCTCAGCAGAAATCCAAGATGGATGCCAGCACATGGAGTAACATAACCTCTGGGAAAAGGTAGGACCTTGACAGTACCTCCTCCTCAAGGGCCCCTCCCCCTCCGCGGCTCAACAAAAGGTTTCTGAGGAAAGCGGGTATGAAAAGCGCGGAGGAGGGCAGGGGCATGGACATCCGCGGAAGGAACCCAGGAACGCTCCTCGGGACCATAACCGCGCCAATGAACCAGGAGCTGTAATCGGCCGCGCACCAATCGAGAGTTCAGGATCCGGCTCACCTCATACTCCTCATGACCGTCAACCCGAATGGGACGGGGCCGAGGCAGAGAGGTAGTAAAGCGATTGCAGATCAGAGGTTTCAACAGTGATACATGAAACATATTGGAGATCCGCATCCCAGGCGGAAGGGCAAGGGCATAGGCCACCGGATACACCTTGCAGAGAATGCGAAAAGGACCGACAAAACGGGGAGCTAGTTTGGGTGTGGGCACCCGAAGATTGAGGTTATGAGTAGACAACCACACCCGATCGCCGACCTGGTATGAAGGAGCGGGCAACCGTCTGCGATCAGCCTGGAACTTCTGACGCTGAGCAGAGTCCCTCAAGGCCCTCTGGATCTGCCCCCATGAAGAACGCAGGGCAGCAAGATGGTTCTCCACAGCCGGAATGTCCTGTGGTGAGAACCTCTCAGGTAATACCACGGGTTGGTACCCATAGTTGGCCATGAAGGGAGAAATCCCGGAGGAGGAGTTGACCGCTGAGTTCCTGGCAAACTCTGCCCAAGGCAGGAGATCGGCCCAATCGTCCTGATGGTCCGAGATATAACATCGAAGGAATTGTTCTAAGGCCTGATTGGAACGCTCCGCAGCCCCATTGGACTGCGGGTGGTAGGCTGAAGAAAAGGAGAGACTAATACCCAACTGGGAGCAGAAGGCGCGCCAGAATCTGGACACGAACTGACTCCCGCGGTCCGAGACAATCACCTTGGGCAACCCATGCAGGCGAAAAATCTCCCTGGAAAAGACCGTGGCCAGTTCTTGCGCTGTTGGTAATTTCCTGAGTGGAATACAATGGCACATTTTGGAAAAACGTTCGACGACCATGAGAATGACCATATGACCCCGAGACACAGGGAGGTCTACAATAAAGTCCATGCCCAGGTGTGACCAAGGACGCTCCCCATTGGGAATGGGTTGCAGAAGACCCATTGGAAGATGCCGTGGAGATTTATTCTGGGCACAGATCGAACATGCCGCTACATGAGAGGCGATGTCGGCACGGAGAGTTGGCCACCAGAACAACCGAGAGACGACCCAAGACAACTGGTTCCTCCCCGGATGCCCGGCAGTTTTGGAGTTATGGTAGGTATGCAGCAGACGGGTGCGCAACCCCTCGGGTACAAAACATCTACCCTCTGGTCTCTCGGGAGGAGCGTCAGTTTGAGTCGCTAAAATCTGCTCCCCAAGGGGAGAAGTCAGACTGGTGCGAATGGCAGCCAGGATCTGATCCGGAGGTATGACCGAGGTTGGCTCAGAGTCCTCCCTGGACAACTCAGAGTATTGCCGCGATAATGCATCAGCCCTGACATTCTTGGAACCAGGCAAATAGGAGACCACATAGTTGAACCGCGACAAGAACAAGGCCCATCTGGCCTGACGGGGTGTCAATCTCTTGGCCTCCAAAAGATAAGTCAGGTTCTTATGATCAGTAAGAATGAGGACCGGAACCGCGGAGCCCTCGAGCAGGTGCCTCCATTCCTTGAGAGCCAGAATGATTGCCAACAACTCCCTATCTCCAATCTGGTAGTTGCATTCTGCAGAGGAAAGCTTCCTGGAGTAGAACCCACAGGGAAGTAGGGGTCCATCGGGCGCCCGACGTTGAGACAGGAGAGCGCCTACTCCCGTCTCGGATGCATCAACCTCAAGGATGAAGGGCAATCCAGGATTGGGATGAGACAGTATCGGAGCCGAAGTGAAGGCGGATTTCAGAGCCTCGAACGCTACGATGGCCTCGGATGGCCACTCGTGAGGATTACTGCCCTTCCTGGTTAGGTCTGAGAGAGGCTTTGCCAGCGTGGAGAAGTTCCTGATGAACTTCCGATAGTAGTTGGAGAAACCCAAAAAGTGCTGAATGGGCCGAAGACCATTGGGACGAGGCCACTGCAGAACCGCCGCAACCTTCTGAGGGTCCATGGAGAATCCCTCCGCAGAAATGATGTAGCCCAAAAAGGCAACTTGGGATCGATGGAATTCGCACTTCTCAAGTTTACAAAAAAGTTCGTTCTCACGTAATTGTTGCAGCACCCGCTTGATATCCTGGATATGGGACTCCGTGGAGGCAGAGTAAACCAGGATGTCATCCAAGTAAACTACCACGCACAGCTGCAACAAGTCACAAAGGACATCATTTATAAATTCCTGAAAAACTGCGGGCGCGTTACACAACCCGAAGGGCATCACCAGGTATTTGTAGTGACCGGTTCTGGTGTTAAACGCGGTCTTCCACTCATCCCCCTGTTTGATCCGTATGAGGTTGTACGCCGCCCTAAGGTCAAGTTTGGTAAAGACTGTTGCCCCCTTAAGGCGGTCGAACAACTCAGTAATCAAGGGAATCGGGTAGGCATTCTTAGTGGTGATTCGATTGAGACCCCTATAATCGATGCAAGGCCTCAATTCACCACCCTTCTTCTTTACAAAGAAAAAGCCCGCTCCTGCTGGGGAAGTAGACTTACGAATGTGCCCCCGGGAAAGTGCATCCGCAATGTACTCCTCCATGGCCTTATTCTCCGCAACCGAGAGAGGATACACCCTGCCACGCGGAGGAGTGGCACCGGGTTGCAAGGATATGGCACAGTCGTAAGGACGATGAGCAGGTAAGGCACCAGCGCGTACCTTATCAAACACGTCCTGGTACTCCCCATAATCGGTAGGCAACGCAGAGTCCGAGGAGGCACACAACACCTTAACCGGCCCATGGATGCACCCGGCCCCACACTGTGGAGACCATGAGAGAATCTCGGCCGTTCGCCAATTAAAGGTTGGATTGTGCGTCTGGAGCCAGGGATACCCCAAAACCACCGAATAGTGCGGAGAAGAAATCACCTGGAAACAGGCCAACTCCCTGTGAACAGCCCCAATCGCTACTTCAACTGGCATGGTCTCGTGGGTAACCTGCGGTGGTTGCAAGGGCCTGCCATCTATCGCCTCGAGAACCAATGGGGTAACTCGAGCCTGCAGGGGAATGGAGTGCTGGGCAGCAAACGAGCTGTCCATAAACAACCCGCCGGCCCCAGAATCTACCAATGCCTGGGCCGTCACCGAGCCCTCTGCCCAAGAGAGGACAACGGTGATCAGTGGTTTATCTCTGCGGAACGCCGGGGACGAGGAGACTCCACCCAAGATCTGTCCCCGACAGGATCTCAGGTGCGAGCGTTTCCCGAACGGACCGGACAGGACTGCCGAAAGTGCCCACCAAGGCCACAGTACAGGCAGCGACCCTCCCGACGCCGAGCGGCCCGCTCTCCCTCAGATAGGCGAGCAAACCCCAGCTGCATGGGCTCACCACCAGACAATCTATCCCCAGGAGGCGTGGGAGGAGAGGGAGGATCAGGTGGGACAGAAAACGCAGGTGCCAGTCGATTGGAAGGCCTCCGCAGGCGTTCCTTGAGTGAAGGCCTCTCCCTGAGCCTGGTATCAATCAGGATCAGGAAGGAAATTAGTGCTTCCAGCTCCACAGGCAATTCCTTGGCTGCGATCTCATCCTTCATTGCATCAGAAAGACCCTGAGAAAACGCAGCCACCAGAGCCTCATTGTTCCAACCCACCTCTGCCGCCAGGGCACGAAACTCTATGGCGTACTCGGCAACGGTCCATGAACCCTGATGCATAGACATGAGCAGCTTGGCAGCCAAGGTGGAGCGAGCCGGTACGTCAAATACCCTGCAGAAGGCATTGACAAAACCGGAAAACTCGTGAATCACCAGGTCGTTCCTCTCCCATAAGGGATTTGCCCAGCTCAATGCTTTGTCTGAGAGTAGCAATATTAGGAAACCCACCTTTGACCTCTCAGTCGGAAAAGCGTGGGGTATTAATTCGAAGTAAATCCCCACCTAGTTGAGGAACCCACGACACTGACTCGGCTCACCCCCAAAGCGCTGTGGAAGAGGGGCTGAACCAGTCATACCTCTGGGCGCCGCGGGTGCTGCAGCAGCCACGGCGGTAGGCACAACAAGCGGAACAGCAGCGGGAGCGACCACCGGAGTGACAACCGGTCTAATAGCACCAGGAGTAAGGTGCGCGGTGCGTGCAAGCAGAGTTTGCAACGTCTGAGCGAACTGATCCAACAGGAGATCCTGTTGATCCAGTCTGGCGACCAACATTGGAAGCAAAGGCGTACCTGCATCGTCAGGATTCATGGCACTTGTGTAATGTCAGGGCTGTGGAACGGACAGGTAGGCCTAGTGACAGGGTAACGCACTGGCTGATGACAACCACCACCAACAGACCGAAGTCCCTCAGGGCGCGGAGTCTAAGGCCCAGGCTGTCCTTCACCAGGGCCCCTGATGGTGGGGATGGACTTGACGCAGCCAGGAACCAGGTCACGGCCCCCGAGACACTCGGGCTGCAGTAATGGCCGCCGCCAATGGCGGTCGGGTCGACAACAACGGGACAAAACGGTACAGAACAGTAGACAGAGAATCAGAGGTCACGGGCCGGGTTCAGCAACGGAAGGTCAGATCGAAGGAAAACACAGAGAATGGTCTTAGTCACAAGCCAAGTCAGATACCAGAAGAGTCACGAGCGTATACACAGAGCTGTAGCAAGACCAAGACACAAGACACAAGTGCAAAGAGCATATGCGGATCACAGGCTTATATGTACTCAGCCACACCCCTCTGGGGGATGGACCTCAGAGACCTGAAGGCATAAAAGATTCCCACCATGCTCAGCAGAAATCCAAGATGGATGCCAGCACATGGAGTAACATAACCTCTGGGAAAAGGTAGGACCTTGACATCAGGTCAGTACTCTCCAGTGCTTTGTCTTAAACCATTTCTGGGTGCTTTTTGATGTGTGATTTGGGACATTGTCCTGCTGTAAGACCCATGACCTCTGATGGAGACCCAACTTTCTGACACGGGCCCTACATTGTACCCCAGAATTCTTTGGTAGTCTTCAGATTTCATAATGTCATGCACATGGTCAAGACATTCAGTGCCTGAAGTAGCAAAGCTTCAGTAAACCTCCACCATGTTTAACTGTAGGGACATTCTTTAAAGACCACACTGTTTTTTCTGAAAAACAGTAGAATGATGGGCTTTACCAAAATACTGTTATTTTGTTTTGTCTGTCCACAGCATATTCTCCCAAAAGGATTTTGTCTTCCTCTGGTATGTTTTGGCAAACTCCAATCTGGCTTTTTTTGTTTTTGTGTCAGCAGAGGGGTCCTCCTGGATCTTCTACCATAGAGTCCTTTTCATTCAGATGGAGACGTATAGAGAGCTGACACAGATGTACCCTGTACCTGAAGGTCAGCTTGAATTTGTCTGGAAGTTGATCGAGGTACTTTAGCCACCATTAGAACAATCCTTTGTTGCAATCTTTGATAAATTTTTCTCTTTCGTCCATTTCTAGGGAGATTAGGTACAGTGCCACGGGCTGTAAACTTCTTGACAATGTTGCGCACAGTGGACACAGGATTATTAAGATCCCTGGAGATGGGCTTGTAACCTTGAGATTGTCCATGCTTTTCCACAATTTGTGTTCTCAAATCCTCAGACAATTCTTTGCTGCTCCTTTTCTTCTCCATGCTGCATGTGGCACACAAAGACACACAACAGAAAGGCTGAGTCAATTTTTCATAATTTTAACTGATTGTCAGTGTGATTCCTAAATTGTCAGCTGTTAATTGATATAGGTGAGTTTAATTACAAATTACAGGAGCATCGCAAACTTGGAATGCAATAATTTCTTAAAATTTTGAGAAGATGCCAATAATTTTGTCCAGTCCATTTTTGGGGTGTTGCGTGGAATGTGACTAGATAAATATAGATAGCGCCAGACACCAAAATTTAGTAAATAATAATATAAACCCAAATTAATCAATAAACCAGCTGCAAAGACTACCCTCTATGAAGGTACATACAAATGTGAATAAATAAGACTGCGCTAGTAATAGGTCAAAAACACAATATATACTATAACAAAAACACAGAAAAAAGAAAATCGTATAAATTCCAGAAAAAAATAAAATATAAAAGTCCCAAAAATATATAAATCAATAATAAAAGTCCCAAAAAAATAAATATATAATAGTGAAAAATTAAATGCAGAAAAATTCCTTATTGAAATAAAGTCCACCAAGTTAATCCACCACCAAATGAATTGAATAAACTCACCAGAGCAATATGCTGATTATGTTATAAACCAGCATAAGCGCTTTTTTGCTCTGGGAGCAACGATCTGCAGACAGTTGGAACACAGCTACGGCTTGGAAGAGATGATTTCCTAGAGCAATACTCTGCAAGAGACTCTGAAGATCCACTTTAATCACATCCCATATTTTTATAGGAGGTATTGGAATGACCACTCGGAATAAAAAAAGAAGCTCATGGTGCAGTACTTCTTAAAAAACACTGTTTTAATAACAAAAACGCACTTACAGAAAACGGTGTCCAACCGACACCAGAATGATCAGCACAAACAGAACCCAAGGAATAGACCCAGCCACAAAACATATGCGCTCTTGCGATGTTCGGAGCGCGCTGACGTCACACACTCAAGCCACGCCCTACGCGTTTCGTCATTCGACGTCCTCACGGAGCGGATGAGTGTGAGACGTCCTAAACTCATTATATAGGCAATGCATTAAACAGATGCCAGCTGGCAATAATTCATAATCGTGTGTATGAAAACACCAATGACAGGTCTTCATACTCAACATATCCTTAAAAAACAGCAAAAACCGAGTATACTTTGGAGGCAGGAGTAACAACATATACATACCCACATCTTAACAACAGAATATTAAACATGCTTAACATTTAGTAAATTCTTAAAGGGCCATACCACTCCAATAAGGAGGGACTCCGCACTGTTGAGTGGATATAATAGTAAAGCAATTCACCTTTATCCCCTTGAAGGGACCATAACCTTCAGGCTAAGGAGGGATTCCAACCAAAAAATGAAATAAAAACTGAAATCAATAATATATAAAAAAATATATACATACATATATATATATATATATATATATATATTTATATATATATATACACAGTATATACTCCAGCTCCAAAGTAGCATCATACAAAATATAAAACAATATAAAAAGGAGAAAAAACAAAACATTTGTGAGAAAACAATTTAGATCTATATCAATATTTAACCTATGTGGTTTCAGGGAATTTAAGTCATAAATCCAATATGTTTCTTTTTTTTAAATTTCATTGATAAGATCAGTCCCTCTCCAGTGGGGCTTGATCACCTCTATCCCATAAAAGGTTAACAACCTAGGATCACAATTATGTACAAGTTTAAAGTGCCTGGAGATACTATGGCCCTGATTCACTATTGGGCGTGGGCGCATATTTATGGGCTTAAGCCCAATTTTCATGGGCGTCCGTCATTTTTTACCCTGCAACCTAATTCACTATTGAGCAGAGCCCATAAGCAGATGCCCAATCTAATTCACAAAAAGACACACGCCCGAAATCAGACTCACAAAACAGACTTGCTAAGAAGCAAGTCTAAAACCATGAAAAATCACTGCAGAGACATGTTCACTTAGAAATTTGCTTTGCCAAATATCAGGACTTCACTTTAAACAATATCTGCTATTTCCAAAAAAATTAAGAATGTGTTAAAAAATGTGACATGGGGCGGGTCACTCGGATGATGTCCCCGGCTGGCCCCACCCCATACCTATATAAGAAATGTCAGCTAGCCTCTTCTTCACAAGGCTGGAAGCCTCCGACGGGAGCGGAACCTTTTTTTTTTTTTTTTCTTTTTTCGGGTCCCTGCCGCCGCCGCCGTGATTGACGTTGGATCTACTTCGGGGGACATTGTTTTAATAAAGGACTTGTCAAAGACCCTGTACTGTGTTTTTTTTACACCACACTTAGTTTTTTTGTGAATAAGTCTGCGGGACCATGTACCGCAGACTCGTTCACGTAGGGGGGGGGCCGGGATCTGGGGGCCCCCTTGTTAAAGGGGGCTTCCAGATTCTGATAAGCCCCCCGCCCACAGACCCCCACAACCACCGGCCAGGGTTGTGGGGAAGAGGCCCTTGTCCTCATCAACATGGGGACAAGGTGCTTTGGGGGGGGAGCCCCCCTGCCCCAAAGCACCCCCCCATGTTGAGGGCATGTGGCCTGGTATGGTTCAGGAGGGGGGGGCGCTCGCTCGTCCGTCCCCCCCTTTCCTGACCTGCCGGGCTGCATGCTCGGATAAGGGTCTGGTATGGATATTGAGGGGGACCCACGCTGGTTTTTTTTTTAATTTCAGTGTGGAGTTCCCCCTTAAAATCCATACCAGACCTGAAGGGCTTGGTAAGGATGAGAGGGGGGGACCCACGCTGTTTTTTTTATTATTTATTTAATTCACGGAAATAATTTGAAATTCAGCTGTCAGTGGGAAACCCCGATGACAGCTAAAACATTCCTTCTGTCCCTGCAGAGAGCTCCGCTATTATATTTGACATTAAAAAGTATAGAGACTGCAACATTGTATCTATTTGTATCCATTCCGGATATAGATGTTTTTATTCGGATACAAATAGATACAATGTTGCAACCTTTATACTTTTTAATGTCAAATATAATAGCGCAGCTCTCTGCAGGGACAGAAGTAATTACTTTGCTATTATATTTGCAGGCCGTAGACGGGGCGAAAATCGAACAATTTTTTTACCATTGGTGGTAACGTCGGCCCATTGAACAACCAAATTTTTTTTTTTTTTTTAAAACGGTCAGTTTTCGCCCCATCTATGGCCTGCATTTTTCTTTTTCTTATTCTTTTTTTTTATTCTTCTTTTTCTTGCAGGTCATGGCTCATGTGCAGATTTTTTATCTGTTAAAAGATCAGCCAATTTGCCGATCATTGCAGCTAAAATCGGCCGATCTGCAAAATCGGCCAATTTTTATCCAAATTTACCAATTAAAAAAAGTTGCAAAATCCCCAAAAATGGCTGACCAATTAACCCACTAACGGGCCGAAAATCAGCCGATTTTTTTTGTGGACGATTTTAGACCCATGTAAAGCAGGCCATAGATGGGTCTAAAATCGGCCGATTTTTCTGCCGAAAAAAAAATCGAACGATTTTCGGGCCGTTAGTGGGTTAATTGGTCAGCTGTTTTTCGGGATTTTGGCACATTTTTTTTATCAGTAAATTTGGAACAAAAAATTTTCAACTTTACTGGTAAACAAAATATGCTAAAATCCCAAAAAATGGCCGACCAATTATCCCAATAACGGAAGAGGCCCTTGTCCCCATTAACATGGGGACAAGGTGCTTTGGGGGGGAGCCCCCCTTCCCCAAAGCACCCCCCCATGTTGAGGGCATGTGGCCTGGTATAGTTCAGGAGGGGGGGGCGTTCGCTCGTCCCCCCCCCTTTCCTGACCTGCCGGGCTGCATGCTCGGATAAGGGTCTGGTATGGATTTTGGGGGGATCCCCAAGCTGTTTTTTTTTTATTTCAGCGTGGAGTTCCCCCTTAATATCCATACCAGATCCGAAGGGCTTGGTACGGATGTGAGGGGGGACCCCATGCTTTTTTTTTTTTTTGTACATTCAGCTGTCAGTGGGGAACCCCGCTGACAGTTGAAACATTAACACATGGCTGTCGCTCCTACAATCCCGCATGAGTTATGTTATCAACTCATGCAGCATTTTAGTAGGGAAAACCAATGCAGCGCTCATTATTCAGCTCTCGGCGGAGTTCCCCACTGACAGTTGATGTAAAAGTATTGCAGGGAATTATAAACAATTTGTAAAAAACCCGGCGTGGGGTCCCCCCTCTCATCCATAATAAGCCCTTCGGGTCTCGTATGGATGTTAAGGGGTAACTTCACGCTGAAATTAAATAAAAAACAGCATGGGGTACCCCCCAAAATCCGAGCGCCTCCCCCCCTCCTGAACCATACCAGGCCACATGCCCATACCAAATTATTCAAACATTTGTAAACAGACCAATTAACTGAAATGGTTTGGCATTTGTACCCCAAATATGACGTTCCCTGAGGCATTGGTAAACCGAGGTACGCCTGTATTAGTATTGCAATCCTTTGTATTGGGATACATAGAACCAACATACATCTGAATTGGCAACATAGCACAACATTTGTGTCACATTGGAGATATCTGGTAGTTATACTGACCTTGCCCAGGGACCTAAGATTGATTCACAGCACAGAAATACAGGCTGGATTAGCAATGTAGCTCCGTGGATTAGTGGTTAGCACTACTGCCTCACAACTCTAGGGTTGTCGGTTTGAATCCCAACCCCGGCGAGGTAGTAGCATGATCTCTGTGTGTGGCTGTCTTCAAATAGATGTTCTGGCAACATCTTTGCTTTCTGTCTAAATGATCCCTAAAATGTGAATTAGAATGAGGCCTTGTCTGTTGAAACACCTTCAAAGCTGCACCTTATGTGAATGTCATACAATGGGATAAGAGCCTGGAGCACTAATAGATTTGATAATGATGGTTTACACTCCATCCACTTTTGTGAAGGATTTGGCAAGCAAAGAGCTGACAGAGAGAGGCAAAGTCGCACCCTATTGTATGCTATTAGAGCGACCACATGGGTGTGTTTCAAACATTGATTTCTATAGTACATATAGTATATGTATATAGTATGTATATAGTGGCAATTTGCATAGAGATCTGTGTTAGATGTCTTGAAAATTGCATTGAAATGGTCAATTTTGTAAGTCGCAGGATTTGTAAATCAGCTTTGCCCAGAGTGTAATGTTTGGTGATGTTTGATTTCTGGAGTGTTTTGCCAATTGATGGGAAATTCACCATACTAGTCAAATCGATTTGTCATTTTCAGTATTGCATACAAGATGTGGTCATGTGACTGTCTTAACTCATGCGAGAATCTGGAGGGAATTGTGACCATAGTAGCAATAACGGTTCCAATTGGGGTTCCCTTTTACATCCCTGCTCAATGTTCTGTTGTATGCTGCACACGTACATTTCACTGTATATTTCTTTCTGATTTGTGGGGCCTGTATACCAAGGGTTAATGCAGGTAGGAAGCGGATTCATCAGGTGAAAACACTTTCACTGACCAAATTAAGGTCAGTGGTGGGTGAGGCTTCATTGGGTGTGGGGCCTTGTTTGGCACGCTCCAAATACAACCTAGCTTATATAAAGACGTGCAGTAGTGAGTGATTTGGCCTGTTACTAGGCCGTGTGGTTTGTGACTAAGTCCTTGCATGGTGTGGTTTGGGGGAAGAAGAGATTTTGTGCTGAATTGCCCCAGACACCACTCAGGCTGTGTTTGGAAGTGGGCTGGAAATGTTTGCATATTTTTGGCCTTGTAAAGTGTTTGTGTGTTATTGCACAATGATTGTGTTTTTTCTCTTTGCATTGAAAGCCTCACACATGTCAATAGTTTTGTTTAAAATCTGCTCTTGTTTTAATTTTGTTTGCTTATTTAGACTCCAATGCATTTTTCTGACAAACCTGCTGACTAATGTATGTGTAGGGGGTTTGTAGAGGTGGGAGGGGATTTGTAGAGGTGGGAGGGGTTTTTTTTCACATGCTTTGTTTTCTTGATATTTTGATCTGTAGACTTTTTTTTGTGAATGGATCTTCATACTAAGTGATTGTGTAAGTAAATCTTATGTGCACGAAAATGTTACTTGTATTTTTGCCACGTGAATCCTATTTTTGTGACTCACCAAGATATTGACTGTACCTACTTGTTCCTGCTGACCAAATAAATGAAGATATATTTGATCAATAAATATTTGACCGATGTTTTTGTGTTTATTTTATGTTCAATATATGAACAACCTTAATAGTTACTTTGTATAATTATATAATCTGCTCAAATGTAGATTGTAAGAGCGTGAATATGCAAGTGTGTGCAAACTGGCTTTTTCAAAACCAATAAAAAAAAAAACCCACTTGCACCACAATATTGTTATGTACTAATGAATGTCACATTCACTGTGCAGCCAGCTACAGGTTTTCTACAATTCGATTTACAGTAATAAAATAGTCCACACTTTGTTGATTTTTGGCCTTTGGCAACAAATATTAGCCAAGGTTAAAAAAAACAAATCAATAAGAAACACACATTTGCGAAAGCTATCATAGCCGTGCATAGAAATGCGCGATTGCAAACAAATAAGCACCAAACAGGTGTCCGCATGGCGCATGAACGGCTATCCTGGAAGTCCGTCATCACGTGCGCGCGCACCCGGAAGTGGTTGTGGGGAGTGTAAGTGGATGAGAAGTGGTTGGAGGTTTTGTGTTGGTTGAAAATTTTGATAACCTTATTGGCATTTGGACATGGCGAGAGCACAGTTCTCAACTGAGGAGATGATCCTTATATGTAAAGTAACTGTGGCCATTGCAAATATGTTTATAACATGTGAGGGACAGGTAATTGTAATTTTGTGGGTGGGGCCTAGCAGAATCTCACTTGGTGCACATGCTACTTATCTGTACATTAGCTCCTGGGTATTGATGGGTCAATGATATTAACCACTTGCCTACTGGGTACTCCTACCCCCTTCCTGTCCTGGCCAATTTTCATCTTTCTGCACTGTTACCCTTTGAATGACAATTGTGCGGTCATGCCACATTGTACCCATCTTAAATTTGTATCAGTTTTTTCAGACAAATAGAGCTTTCTTTGGGTGGTATTGACTTGCTGCTGTGAGTTTTACTTTTTGCTCGATAAACCACAAAATGGCTCATAATGAATAAAAGTCTGTTTATATTATAACATTTGGTAAACTGGTAATTTAGCAACACTGATGTGCGTTGATGAGGCAGCACTGGTGGGTGGCACTGCTGGCCACAGGTGGGCGGAACTGTTGGGTGGCACTGGTGGGCACTGATCATCGGGGCCGACCCCTGCTTTGATAACTGCTGGTTCTCGGCAGTACTTTCCACACATTCTGACAGCGTGATGAAAGTGCAGCCAAGACCCGGCAAATGCATTTCCCGGTGATCAGCGTGTCATTGGACATGGCTGATCACATGGTAAAAAGCCGCTGTGATTGGCCTTTACCACATCATGTGATCAGCTGTGTCCTTAGGACACAGCAATCACGGAGAGCGCGTTCTGCCAGGATGTCATATGACACCCTCCCAGAGCTGCCTGGATGTAGTGTAGCGTTATTCGGCTATCTGCGGTCGCAAAATAGGTAACCAGCTAGGCCTTCATGGCTAATCTTTGAATATCTGGACATGTATACTGCGTATAATGCATTACATTCTACAATGTGTTGGTGTACATGGTATTACAGTGTGCAATGCGTTGCTGGATTCTGCATGACAGTGGACAGCGTATCACAGTGTGCAATGCGTAGCTCCAGCCTGCATGACAGTGTACAGTGCATTACAGTCTACAATGTGTGGGTGTACACGGTATCACAGTGTGCAATGCGTTGCTCCATCCTGCATGACAGTGTACAGTGTATTACAGTCTACAATGTGTGGGTGTACACGGTATTACATTGTACAGTATATTACAGTGTGCAATGCGTTGTACACTGCAGTGTGCACTAAAGCATTTTACACTCATGCACTGTACACACTAACGCATTTGACATTTCTAGTGTGCAATGCGTTAGTGTGCAATGCCTTGGACAGTACAATGCATTTGCAGTATAGGTGTATGTTTATTAAGCACAGATAATTAATCAGATTTTAGTTATCAAGGAGAAGTCTTCTCTGTCCCCCTGTTTATGAGGTGGAGGACAATTGTTTTCCGAAGAAGAGAGGAGACATTTTTTCAAGGAGATCTGTATAGATTTCCAGAGATATGTGTAGATGGTTGAGGGGCTGCATGTGATCGCCGGAGATAATTGTGATCAACGATCACCTGAGTTAAACCAGTGAATGAAAAGTGTAAAAAAACATGGATTGAAAATAATCTACACTGACCACTGTGCTTTGTCAAGCCACATATTGGCACATTCTGGTTTCACACAGATGCGATGTGAAATTTGCAGTGTTTTCTGTGCAAGCGCTGCACCGCATCACAACCGCAACCCCTTCATGCCACCTGCTGCGGCTTTCTAGGTGAAGTTACCAACACACCAATATTGGTACACAAAGCGTATTGCGATTTGCCAAATTGGATGGCATGCCTATTCACACCCATGTGCATACCCTGAAAAAGGGTCCTGCACATTTTTGGCCCGCATGCGGTGCAATTTGAGGTGTGCAAAATGTTTGTCTCTAATTGCAACGCACACAAATTGCATGTGATTTGCCCAGGAGTGCGGTGTTAGACCACAATGCATGTATGTGAAGCCAGAATAAAAGGATGTGGATTTTGTCTATTTTTACTTGCGCATGTTAACATTATGTAAGTGCATTTTTCTTCTGTTTAACATGCTATAGAAATGCAACATGCATTTGGATGTAGTGTTTTTGTATGTGCATTTTGGAAGTATTCTAAACACACATTGACCCTAGGGCCACACCATATCTTATGCAGGCCATAGATGGGTCGAAAATCGGCCGATTTTTCGGCCGAAAATAAAATCGGACGATTTTCGGATCGTTAGTGGGCTATTTGTTCGGCCGTTTTTCGGTATTTTGGCAGATTTTTTTTTTCGGTAAAGTTGGAAAAAAAACGGCTGAATTTGGCGATCGGCCGATTTTCGCGGCAATGATGGGCAAATCGGCCGATTTTTTACTGATAAAAAATCTGCACATGAGCAGTGACCTGCAAGAGGAAGACAAAAAGAAGAGGATGAAGAAGAAGATGATGAAGAAGAGGATGATGATGAAGAGGATGATGATGATGATGAAGAAGATGATGAAGAGGAAGAAGAGGATGATGATGAGGAAGAAGAGGATGATGATGATGAAGAAGAAGAAGAGGATGATGAAGAAGAAGAGGGTGATGATGAAGAAGAAGAGGGTGATGATGATGAAGAAGAAGAAGAGGAGGATGATGAAGAGGATGATGATGCAGAGGATGATGATGATGATGAAGAAGAAGACGATGAAGAACAGGATGATGATGAAGATGATGATGAAGAAGAAGAGGATGATGATGATGAAGAAGAAGATGATGATGAAGAAGAAGAAGAGGATGATGAAGAAGAGGATGATGATGATGAAGAAGATGATGAGGATGATGATGAAGAAGAAGATGATGAAGAGGAAGAAGAGGATGATGATGAAGAAGAAGAAGAGGATGATGAAGAAGAAGAGGATGATGAAGAAGAGGATGATGATGAAGAAGAAGAGGATGATGATGGAGAAGAAGTAGAAGAGGATGATGATGAAGAAGAAGAAGAAGAAGAAGAGGAAGAAGGATGAAAAATGAGAGGAATTCCAATATGGCAAAAAGTGTCCCTGCAGAGAGCTCCGCTATTTCTTTGACAGTTCCTTGACATTTACAGCGGTTGCAACATTGTATCTATTTGTTTCCGAATAAAAACATCTGTATCCGAAATGGATACAAATACATTGTTGCAACCGCTATAAATGTCAAAGAACTGTCAAAGAAATAGCGGAGCTCTCTGCAGGGACACTTTTTGCCGGCTGTAGACGGGATGAAAATCGGCCGATTTTTTTTTTTTTACCATTGCTAGTAACATCGGCCGCTTGAACAACCGATTTTTCATTTTTTAAAAGAAAAATCGGCTGTTTTTCTCCCCGTCTATGGCCTGCATAAGCATTAGTGTGCCTGGGGGAGGGGGGGACCTTTGGCCTTTCCAAACACAGTAGATGCTCCAAGAATGTTTCCTTGAACTCTTGAAATGGTTAAAAAGGAAAGACACTCTAGATAGCCTGCACTGAGAATTGACTGTCATGATGACGTGTCAATGATTATTTGCTCTCATTTTTCAGGAGTGGTACTGCTTGCGGTTGAAGCTGGTAGAAATCCACCTTCACGTCCTCCACTCACCTTCACTTGTGGCCAGTGGATATTTTGTGGCCGCAGGCAAGAACTGGCATCGAGGACCTGCATAATGACCCTGGCATGCCAGAGGTGGTTTGGAAGCAGCACAGCAATTTGACCATCCCTTTCCTCTATGTTGGTTTTAGGGGTGCAGAATTGCTTCTCGTTCGTGAACGGACTGTCGCCGGATATCAGAGTCCCCATATTTTCAAGATATGTTTTAGCCATGTTGGCTTATTTTTATGTTATTTTCCAAGTGTGTCGCACCTAACCGCACAGTAGTGTGGTGCCATGCGTATTTGTGGCTGTGAATGGGGCTGTTTTTAATAGACGTGTGTAGGTGCAACAACGTTTTCATCATGGTACCTGCGCACATCTACATAGGGCATTGCATTTCTTTGCTGTGCTGGAAAATGTGTGTTCTTGCATGCGTTTCTGCACCACCAATGGTGTGAACAAGTCCTAAGGGCTGGTTCACACTATAGAAACAGTCTAGATGTGTTCCTGATGGGTTTTTTTCATGCCCTTTTGGCATGCATGTTTAGTGTGTTCCAGTACATTTTGGATGCGTTTTGGACATGTTTACATTGCATTTTTGTATCCCTTCCACTTATTTTTTTCTATTTTCTTTGTATTCAATGTAGTTAGGGACATGTGCGTTTTAGTACATTCAAGGACGTTTCAATGTGTTCCAGTACAGTTCTGTGCAGAAACAATGCAGCATGGTCAACTTTGTTTACAGCACCTGCAATGCATTGAAAATGCAAGCGCTGATGTGAACTATGACATTGACAACCATATAACCTTCTTTCTGTGCGTTTGTGATGCTGAAAAAGCAACTGAAACACATGTAGTGTGAACTGGCCCTAAATGTTATTAGAGGTCAGGGAACAGGACTGACCAGGAATTGTGAATTCAATCAGACTAGTGGTGAGATACAATCAGCAATTGTATAATAATGTGAGATCTGAGCTGTAGCTGATAGAAAATGAGACACATTCACTTGACCAGTAAATAGATAGTTAAAGAGTGGGGCGGTGATCCATAGATTTGCATATGGGACAGGTGATGATGGGGTGGGGGAGGGGGTCAAGTTGTATAAGGAGACAGATTTAAAAGAGAAAAAAGTTACAATGAAATATACACGGCATGAAACTTGCACATTTCCTAATTGGCAGAAGAACAGTACGCAAGTAACATTCATCCACTTTCTAGTCATTAGGCAAAATCATAATTGATTGATCAATATTCCTGCCACAACCCAGAAAATTGATCTCCATTTTTTTGGGATGTTGCCAAGACTGGGATTAGAACCCATGACCCAAGTGCTGTAAGTTCTGAGCTCTAACCACTAAACCACTGTGGGAGACAGTTTGAGCTATAATGTAGAATAGTTACATTGTTTAAAAATGATAAAGCGAGCGCTGGTCAAATTATATAGACTAGTAAAATGGTATTACACAAGATAAATATAACCACGAACAGTAGTACATGAACTCGTGAAAGGTCATCCACCCCTGTGACAGTGTACTACACTATTGAGCACCTTTCTGGCTCCTGTGGCTGAGCTAATTCCTCCCCAGGACCATTTGGGCACCCACCCTGATGGATGGATGGATGGAGCTGGATGACTAACCCATAACTGCCAGCATACCGCTGCACCCCCAGATGTGTGATGTGTATAACCCATACACATTAATACTTTTGTTCTGGTGAGTGTAGACCAGTCCCAAGGGTGGTTTACCTTTCACAAGTTCATGCACTACTGTCCGTCACGGAGAGACCACACGTGCCATTCATAGGCACTCTCTGAGTTGGTACTCTCACACGAAGGACATTCCATTATTCAGGAATGATTCTATGAACTTATTTTAGCACCATTTACAATATTACATCATTGTTGCAATTCTTTGCACTTTTTGGTTTTTACATGCATTCATTATTGATCACATGCATTTATAGCGCTGCACTTGTCTTTACCATAGAATAGTTACGTGATTAAAGAGAATGAAGATATATAATTATATTGGGAAATTAGAAGTATATAAATTATTTGAGATATAAGTGTGAAAATGTTTAACATTTGAGTACAGAATGTATGACATTCATTAGTAAATGCATTAGTTTCCTGATCATTTTGGAGACACAGCAAGAAAAGAAATAGAAGAAAATAGAAAATTCTAATACAGGTGTACTATTTATTACATTCTAAGAATTCTATTTTGCCATCATAAGAACGCCAATGTTAATAAAGCCCGTGCTTGTGCGCCATCTAGCGAACATATCCGGTATTGCACCTAAAAATGTGCCAGACGGGATACAACATTTAGTGATAGCAAAGTAGTCAGTAGACGCTCGTCAATGAGCTTGCTAGACGCTGGTCAGACGACTGATTGATTGACCGGAGTCTGCCTGAATGGTCAGTCTCTGCTAATACACTCACATCTTAGTGAATCAAGGCCTATATGTTTGTATATACACAAAACATCTCTAAAAATCTGGCGAAATGACAGGAGAAAATTAGATTTTACTACATCTAATGGGGTGGATTTTCTAAAGGCACATAGACTGAGCACTTTGCAAGTGAAGTTGCTCCAGAGCTTAGTAAATGAAGGGAAGCTCTGCTGGCTTCCATCATTCAAGTAAGAGTGCTGTGTTTTCCCTTGCATGTGATTGGGTATTCTTGTAAAGTGAAGCTTTACCTCATTTACTAAGCTCTAATGCAACTTGCAAAGTACACTATTTGTTCTAAAGTAGAACTGTGACAGACCCAGGGGCTTTTGAAGGGGACTAGGGGCTAGCCTTCTAACCAATGATTATGGCCCATGGAGGAGACCGGGATTTTGTCTTCTTCTGCTGGTCAGAGATGGAAAAGAGCTCAGTTCAGACTTTGAACCCACAGAGTGAGTAGATCATTTTCTAATAATTGACAACAATGTGATGAACGCTGAGAGCAAGGCGTGGATTAATTCTCTGAATAAAGACAATAAAGCTTCTCTTCTGGAGTGGATGGAAATGTGTAATATTATTCTTGTACAGGTTAATGGTCAGAGGAAATATGGTGGCCCTCCTGCAGACTGATTTGGACACACCTCTCCACTTGGGACAGAAATATTTATCAACAATCCCCCTCAAAAAATCTATGAAGATTAATTAATTCCACTTTTTCAGACTGTTGGAATATTGTATGAGTTTTTTCTTATGATGACTTTTCCAGTGGACAGGTTACACAAGTGAAAGCCAAACACCTGAAAGACAATATGTGTAATGTACTTTGTGTATTCAGGACAGTGGTTCTTGGACTGTCTGGGGTGGGCTCCCTGACTGGCTTGGGTACCTGATTGTTAATTAGCTTATTGTTAATTGACTCACTGTTTAATTAAGTTACTTTTAGCTGCTAGATGTTTATTAGATGTATTGTTAGATGTACTGATGATATTACTGTTTAAAGTTTGCATTGGGAGTGCGCATGCGCAAGCGGCCGGTGTACATGTCCCGGCCTTAGGTCCGCACACCCCCGGCACTAAACCAGCCCATACAAGAGCACTGAACCCCCTCCAATCCCAGGACTTGCTCCGGTCCTAGACCGGACCCCCGGTGCTCAATAATACAAGGACAGACGGCAGGAAGTAGTCGTGCCAGCTCCCAGCACTCGATCCCTGCAGTGAGCAGGGAATCCAAGATAGCGCCCGGCTCGGTACCCACGGCCCCTGCTGCCTCCTCTGCTTCTGCACGGCCTGCACCTCTCCCTCAGAGGACGAAGACGGGCCCTATCTCCTCCATGGGCCAAGACCGGACAGCACAGACCTCGTCCACTGGGGTGAGTGACCCTCCACGGCCCCCCCCAGTCACCTTCCAGCCCTGCATTACTTGAGTTTCAGGCTTCGGCCTGTTCACTAGGCCACGATTCCCCTGCTTCCTCCCCATTGGATAATGAGATGGCAGCCATTTTCTTCAGCCAGAGCAGCGGCCTGGAACCTGACTCTGATAGCCCTAATCATTCGCCAGCACTTCCTCCGGATCCGCCACAATACTCAGGAGACATGACCTTGATCGCTCGCTGTGCTGATTTACTGTAACACGAATTGGATAGAGCTACTACCAAATTGGCGGCTGATATTAAGCAAGATTTTCAGGATTTAGGCCAATGCCTGGACAGTATCGAATCTAAAGTTGATGCGACGGTCCACAGTGTATCCCAAAATTCTAATATGATTACCGACCTGCAAGACCGGCTGGAGGAAGCTTACTCTAAAATTGATGACCTGGAAAATCAGGCTCGGCGCTACAATTTCCCTATTCGAGGGCTCCCTGAGTCAGTTAAAGAGCTCACTAGCTGCGCCCAATCCCTCATGCGATCTGCAATGCGCAATATTGATGATCTTCACACAGAAATTGATCGTATACATACAGCATTGATCCCCCCAGACAGGGAGGACCACCCAGGGATATCATTGTTAAGCAACATTTTTTCTAGGTCAAGGAAGTGGTCATGAAGTATAGCAGGGAACCCCCGGAGCTGGAACTTGCGGGACATAAAATACAAATACTTGCAGATGTCTTTCCGACCACTATCCAGAAGCGGCTGTCTCTATAGCCATTACTTTCCCATTTGGTGCAGCGGGATGTCCGTTATCGGTGGGCCTACCCCTTTCGCTTACAGTTCAACTTTAACGGCAAGCCTTACGGGTTCTCTACTTTCCAGGAAGGTGAAGGACTTCTGCTTCAACTGGGCATTATCTCCCATAGCCCCTCATCTCATTCCCCAGCAGGATCTACTTCTCGGCCTCCGTTGCTTTCCCCATTGTGGACTGCTCCGAATTCCAGAAAGATGAAATCACCGAAAGACATCTTGAGGTTTACGTCTCATTATGTGGTTTTTGTAAGGTTATTTTTTTATATGTGGTGGCTTCTCAGTGATTCCTTGGGAACATTAATCACCATTGTGAATATATTTTGAGGGGAGGGGAGGGGGCGGGGTGGGGGGTGTGGTACTACACTTTAGTGGGAGGTTTTTTTTCCTCCCCCTCATGTTATTTAGGAGGTTGTAATAAGTCCGTCTGCTGACTAGTAATCTTATGGGGCTTGGTTACTTTAATATTGCACTATGTTCATAATGGGTTACTGTTTTTGTTGGTGTTGGGGAGTGTTTATGAGCACTCCTCGATTTGGAAGACTCTTCCCTGAGTTGTTTCTCTGGGTAGATCCATTCCTCTACAGGGCTTTGGTCCTGATATTGTTGGTATATTGTTTGATTCGACTTTATTATTATGTATCATACCTTTGATTACATGACATGAGGACTTTTATATTCCGAGTGTCCCTTTTTTACTTTTTTTTTTTGTTCTTTTTTTTTGCTTTTTTCTTCTTCTTCGAGGGTCAGCCGTCCGCGTTCCTGGTTTTTCTGGACCATTCCTGTGCTCCGAGTGTGAATGGCTCCCATCGTATATGGAGCATCGATTGTTCACTATGTCTTCTCAATAGTTTAACAGCGGGGTCATCCACTTATTATCTCACAATGTTCAGGGGTTTAATTCTTCCTCCAAGCGTATTAATGCCTTTAATGCGTACCGCTCTTTTGGGGCGGATATTGTAGCCCTACAGAAGACACATTTTCCCCCTTCTTTTACACCACGATATGTTCACAAAGACTATCCCCTTTGTTATTTTGCTAATGCTACAGAAAAGAAGAGAGGGGTTGCCCTTTGCTTGTCGTTCACTGAACAACATTTGTTTGTTCACTGAATTTAAAGTTATCTGGGATCGGGAAGGGCATTACCTTCTGTTGAAAGGCCACATGAGTGGACACCTACTTACTTTTTTGATTTATTACGCTCCAAATACCAATCAGGTGAAATTTTTTCACTCTTTATTGAGTTCCTTGGCCTCGGAATTTGAGGGTAATGTTATTTTGGCTGGTGATTCTAACCTAACATTGGACCAGATTTTGGATCGTTCCCGAACCGCCATGCTTCAGTCCCCTTCTAGACAGAGTTGTAAGTTTGCTCAGCTCTATATCGTTATGACTTTATTGATGCCTGGAGAGAAGCTAACCCAACTTCTCAAGATTATTCCCATTACTCTAGGGCCCATAATTGCTACTCTCGTATTGATCATATATTCCTTCATACACACTTACTTCCCAGACTGCTTGCAGCTAAAATCCTTTTCACACCTTGGTCCGATCACGATCTGATTTTTCTGACACTTTTGTCCTGGACCCATGGTAGGACTGTTCCTCATTGGTTCCTTAATGAAGCTATTTTTGGCAATGCTTCATATTGTCAGGATATTTCTTCACATCTACAAATGTACTTTGAAATCAACAAAGCAGATGATACGAATCTGGCTATTAATTGGGCAGCCCATAAGGCTTCTGTTAGGGGGTTTATTATTCAACTTTCCTCTAGGCTTAAAAAAGCTCATAATGATTTAATCCTCACTAAAACTCAAATATATACTGACCTGGTAACTTGACACAAACAGAACCCTGATCTGGATTTATTGGTTAAACTTGACCAAGCCCGATTGGAACTTAACCTATGCCTCACTACTACCGCTGACAAACAGTTGCGATGGTCTAACCATAAATTTTTCACGTGGAGAGATAGGCCAGGTACTTTATTAGCATGTAAATTGTCTCCTAAATATTCCCAAATGACTCTCCCTAAACTTAGACTAAATAATGGTACTTTATCTCAAGATCCCAGTAAGATCCTCCAAAAGTTTCATTCTTTTTATACTGATCTATACCATTCGCCCCGGGGAGATATTTCTTCATCTTCCGACAACTTTCTGAGCTCTGTTGCTCTCCCTTCTCTTCAGGAGGCCCACAGGAAGTCAATGGAACAGCCTATTTCTTGTGAGGAGATTCGGAATGCCTTGAAAACTCTTGCCCCTCATAAATCCCCAGGACGAGATGGCATTTCTCATAGTTATTATAAGGGCTTCCCTGACCTCCTGATTCCACATATGGCTCATTATTTTCATTATTTACGGGATGGGGAACTTGTGCCTCCTGATGAAAATAAAGCATTCATCAGTGTTATTCCTAAACCCTACAAAGATGCTACCTTAGTTTCTAATTACTGTCCTATCTCACTAATTAATTGTGATCTCAAGATCCTTACTAAAATCTTGGCTTTACACCTCCATAAATTTCTGGCTCTTTATATTCATGATGATCAATCCGGATTCATCAGCGGTCGACAAACATCGGATCAAATTCGACGAACTTTGGCTTTGTTGTCAGCTGTTCAATCTAATTGGGATAAATCCTTACCGAAGGAAATCCTACTACTATTATTAGATCTTCATAAAGCATTTGACAGTTTATCTTGCGACTATTTATTCCAGACCTTGGGTAGGTTGGGTTTTGGCCCTTCTTTTCAGACTTTAACACGGGCTCTTTATTCTAATCCTTCAGCTCAGATTTCCATTCGTGGATGCAAATCAGCTTCTATGTCTATTGAGCGAGGTACTAGACAGGGCTGCCCCCTTTCCCCCTTACTTTTTGCTTTGGCAATGGAACCACTTGCTAAAGCTATCTGTTCTGACCCCACTATTTCTGGTATCCACTGTGGCCAATGAGATCATAAATGTGCCTTATTCGCTGATGATGTTCTCATGTACTGTATATATCTAACCCTTGAACATCTTTACCTAGTCTCCTCCACCTGTTCTGTCGTTTCTCTACATCCTCTGGTCTCACTCTTAATCCCTCTAAAACAACTGCTTTAAACATTTCTCTACCTGATTCAGACATTTGCGGGACAACTTTGATTTTCAGTGGGCCTCCAGTTCTCTCCCTTATTAAGAAATTCACCTCACGAGCTCTATCTTGTCACTCTATAAGACCAATTATCCCCCGCTCTTCAAACGACTTAAAGCTGCCTTACATGACTGGGAGGACCTTCCTTTATCCTGGTTTGGTAGAATTCATTCTATCAAGATGGCCTTTTTACCGAGACTCTTATATTACTTTAGGACTTTACCGATCATGGTACCCAAACGGGAACTTCTACTTTTACAAGCAGCAATCTCTAGATTTATATGGAAAGGAAAATGTCCTCGGGTTAACAAGTCAACTATATTTTCTCTAAAAAAGCATGGTGGTTTGGGACTTCCTAATCTTCAGATTTATTTTCAGGCGGCTCAGATGGCACAGCTTTCTTGTACTACCGCTCTGGGTTATGCTCCCCAATGGGTTGGCATTGAGGTCTTATCTTGTCATCCTTATGTTATTGGTGCTCTGATGTGGCTTCCTAATCAGTTGTGTCCTCCTATCCTTTGTCCTACATTGTCCTATTCCTTAACAGTCTGGGATAGATGGCAGGCTCGCAAACCTCTCTGCTCTCTACATACCCCATTAGCTCCTGTTTTTTGTAACCCTGAGTTTATTCTTGGCCTATCACCATCTGCATTTCAATGGTGGATAAATAAGGGTTTTTTGCATATTGGGGATTACCTGGATGGACTTCGTCCTTGTTCTCGCCAATACTTTTTGACAACTTTTCAGATGCCCTCCTGTGAACTATTCTGTTATCATTAGCTTATATTGATTATTGCTATTAAACTCAAGTTACTCGTAGAACCTTGCACACTCACCCCTCTAGAGATCTCCTGAGGGGCTACTGGGAGGATGAAAGGTCGATTATCCACTATCTATGTTTCCCTTGTTGATCCACTCACCAAGCTATCCTAGATGATTCAATGGGAAAGGGATTTGAACAGCTTATTAGACTTAGACACTTGGCGGACTATGGCCAATACCCTATCTAAACTTTCGATCAATACTACTCTTATCGAATCCAATTATAAAACACTTCTTCGTTGGTATCTAGTTCCAACACGTCTTGCCAAAATGTACCCATTCGTGTCACTCAATTGCTTTAGACACTGTGGACAGGAGGGCACTATGCTCCATGTATGGTGGAAATGTCCCGTGGTTCATAGATTTTGGATCTGAATGTTTAATTTCCTTTATCCAGTAACAGGAATAAATATTCACAGAACTACGGAGGCAGCTCTATTTCACCTGTTGCCCACTGATATTCCCAAGAAATCAGTTAAATTAATTCTTTATATTTTGTTATCAGCATGAATTACAATAGCTACAAGCTGGAGACAGTCATCTATTCCGCTAGATTGGGTCAAACAAAAACTTAATTGGATTATGATAAATGATAAACTTACGAGTATTGTTAACAATAATACTTCTAAATTTGAGGCTACATGGGAACCATGAATTATGTATATCTCTATCACTTAATGGAACTGCGGCTGACCCTCTCTTTTCTCTTTTCCTCCTCTTTCTTTCCTCTTCCCCCCTTCTTCTTTTCTTTCTTTTTTCCTTCTGTTATTTTCCTGTTTATTTTGTTTTTTGATATTAAACCACCCATGTTTACTGACCAATGGAACATTTGCTACCATATAGGGGTTGTATTCTTTGTTTACAATATCATTGATTGATACTTCTTACGTGCCTATGGTTTTTATGAACCTGCTTATTTGCCTCAACTCACCATGTAGATGGGCTATGTTTCTGTGTTCTTGTATATTACTTTTTCAATAAAAATATTGAAATATAAAGTTTGCATTGGGGCTTTATGCCTGGGAAGTCTACTAACACCAATTCCTCACTCTTCCACTGGCTCCAGGGCGGTGGTATCCCTGGACATCACAAAAGCGTTTAATACCGTGGATTGGGGATATATGCATCTAGTGTTAGAACGGATGGGGTTTGGACCAAAGTTTCATAAAAGGGTTTCCCTATTGTATAGAAGCCCTAGTATGGCCCTTAAAATTGGAACCTCCATTTCCACCTTTTTTAACATAGACAGGGCTGCCCCCTTTCCCCCTTCCTCTTTTAATTTATGATAGAATCTCTGGCTGTGACCTTGTGTTCCTCTTCAGAGGTCAGTTCACTAGAAGTGGGATCAATTAAAGATTGCCTTGCATTATATTCCGATGATCTTGTGCTATTTCTTAAGGTCCATCTCTTGGTGCGATCCTCCACATATTAAATAAGTATGCAACTTTTTCTAGACTCCAGGAAAACTGGAATAAGTCTATCATCCTACTGTTGGACCCTGAGACCCGGGCCGTTGCGGATGCTTCTCTACTTCTCCAGTGGGTGACCCAATTTACCTATCTGGGCGTTCGGATATCTGCTAAGGTTAAAGACTACTATATCTTGAACCTACTGCCCCTGATTGACCTTCTAATATCTAAAATAGGGGCGTGGCGTAATCTTACACTGTCCCTGCTGGAGAATATTAATCTTCTCAAAATGAAGATGCTATTGATCTTCCTCTATTTCCTATGAGACTCCTCTACTTGGATCCCAAGCTCATTTTTGTTTTCTCCAAAAATACTTTTATTAGAAGAAAAAAGTCATATCAATGCATATACAACTATGGATCACAGTCCAAACACAGACACAGCACGTTGCCTCCCGTTTCTCAAACGGGCCATGGATTTAAACTGCAATACAGATCAAGATGGGATATAACATTATATCAAGTGTATATTGCAAACCAGCAGATACAAATAGTATAATAGGTCGATATAGATATATTGTATACTGACCTATATATTAGCAATCCCTTATGTTAAGGGAGTGTGGAGTGTTTGGTAAGGATAGCACATGATGGTGTGTATGTTATGGTTTGTGTGTCCATATCAGGAGCGTGTGAGTTACGTGAAATTAGTCACACCTGTATGAAGGTAAATGCTCTATTTTGTTGGGGATAAATAAATAATAAGGGCGTATAAAAGGTATGAGAAAAAGAGAAGTCAGAAAGGAGAATAGTTAGAGAAAGAAATGTAGGGTGATATAGTGGGAGGGGGGGGGATGTGGGTGCAAAAAAAAAAAAGGGCAGGGGAGGATGGGTAAGGGGTAGAGGGGATGTAGAATGGGTAATTGCAGATAAAATAGATCACATCATTTTTTACGAGCCGAGCCAGAAAGATAGTCATATAGCTTAAGATGCAATACGTGCAAGATCAGTCAATGGGGCAACACGTGGGCTAAAAACCGGGAAGGCAGACCACGATGCAGAGCCACAGCCCATCCAAACGTGCATCAAGTGCGTCCCCGGTGAACAGGGCGCTCCCCAGTACAGCATTGTGTCCAAACATTCAGTTAGGGGGTATAGGTTGTTCATGTACTAGTAGGTGATAAGTAGAAGTGGTTTTGAAATGATTCCAACAGGCCCATGTCTTCCTGAATCTCTCAGGATGTTCCTTAGCTACAGAAATCAGTTCCTCTATTTCCTCAATTTTGTTGATCCTAGCAAACCATTCTTGGATAGTGGGAACATGTTTTGAGCGCCAGTGGATTGGGATACATTGTTTTGCAGCGTTTACCATATGCATGGCGAGTGATTTACAGTACGTCCTAAATGAAAGTGTGGAGTGGTGAAGCAAGAATTGTGCGGGGGAGAGATCTAGGGTATACGTAGTTACTTGTGCGATTGTAGATTGGACTTTCCCCCAGAAAGGCTGCAGCAATGGGCAGTCCCACCAGATATGCAAGAGTGTACCCGTTGCCTGGTGACATCTCCAACACGAATCTGAGCTGTTGGGGTCAAATTGGTGAAGCAGGGATGGAACTCTGTACCATCTAGACGCAGGGGTGGCCAACCTGCGGCTCTCCAGCTGCTGCAGGACTACAAGTTCCATCATGCCTCTGCAAGTCAGTAACTTCCCATCTTTGCAATGCCTCATGGGAAATGTAGTTCCACAACAGCTGGAGAGCCACAGGTTAGCCACCCTTGATAGAGTATAGCTTAAAGTTGTTTTCTTGTGTGGAGACACATATGGACCCTTTGTGTATACGTTCATAAATGTGATCCCAGTCTTCCGGCGATAGTTGGAGTTCTGAGTCAGAGCTCCAGGCCGTGCAAGTTTTCCTAGACGGAAGGTCAATAGTGTTTTCGAGGCAAGTGTAAAGCTTAGATATAACATGTCTCTGGGGAGAGTCTGTTGAGCAAATTTTTTCAAATGGGTAAGTTGTCTAGTATATTCTTTTAGATGTGAGGAGCTATGTATAAAGTGGTGGAGTTGTCTATACATCCACAGCGTCAAGGTCAGGGATGGCCATTTATTCAGAATGAGGTCTCTGGATAAGAATGTCCTGTCTTTGAAAAGGTGATGCAAACTCAAACTGTCTGTGGGGCTAGATCCTGCAAGAAAGGCATGCGACATACCCGGGGGGAAGTCTGGATTCAATTTGATAGGAGTGAGTGGGCCAGGGGTGGAAGAGAAACCTGTTTTCTGACTTATCTGATGATAACACGATAGAGTAGGACCTATAAGAAGGTGTTCCTTGAACTCAGACGGAATGTAGGAATTTTTCTACTATTCTTGCCATGTGACAGGCTTTGTAGTAGCGGGTGATATCAGGTAGTCCAATACCTCCGCTCGTCTTAGGCATGGAAAGTTGGTCAAAACCGATTCTGGGGCATTTATTACACCATAGAAACGAGGTACATTATGTTCTATAAGACTAAAAGAAGGAATTAGGCAGTTTGATTGGAATCGTTTGCAGTAGGTACAGAAGTCTAGGAAGCACGTTCATCTTGAGGATAGCTGCTCTGCCAAACCAAGAGAAAAATGGTTTATCCCATGTCTGTAGATCTTTGGTAATGCTACGTAGGATGGGTAGAAAGTTTTTGGCATAGAGTTCTATAAGATGGGTCGGTAATTGAATTCCTAAATAAGTGATGGCCTTGGACTGCCATGCGAAAGGAAAATTTGTTTTCGCCTGTCTGATCGTATCTTGGGTTAGGGAAATATTGAGGGCTTGGGATTTATTGAAGTTTATTTTAAAAGTGGCCAAATACTGAAACAATTTGAAGTTGTGTAGTAGGTTAGGTAATGTAATATGTGGATCTGTCGAGAAAAGTAAGATGTCGTCAGCGAAGGCCGCTATTTTGTGAATTTTGCCATTGATTGAAATCCCTTTGATGTTGTCATTCCGTTTAATACAGTTCAAAAAAGATTCCAACGTAAGAATAAATAGGAGGGGGGATAATGGACAGCCCTGTGTGGTCCCATTGCTTATTGAAAAAGCGTCTGAAAGGAGGCCATTGACTCTCACTTTAGCCGTTAATGTTGTGTATAGAGACATGATAAAGTTCAAAAGACTTGAAGGAAGCCCAAGGCCAGACAGAATGGCCTCCATGTAGTCCCATGCCAATCTGTCAAAGGCCTTCTCAGCGTCTAGAGAGAGGAAGAAGCCAGATTGCTTTTTCTGTGTCAACCAATGATGAATATTGATTGCCCCGATCGTATTGTCTCTAGCCTCTCTACCAGGTACGAACCCCACCCGATCAGTGGAAATAATAGGGTCTATGATACGCAGTAAACGATTGGCCAGTATTTTGGCAAAAATCTTTAAATCAACGTTCAGTAGGGAGATCGGACGATAGTTCGCTGGCGATGTCTGGTCTTTATTTTCTTTCGGTATCAGTGTAATATCGGCTTCAGAAAGATGGCGCATGGACTGTCCTGGGGTATCTAGCGAATTGAAGGCCTTTAGGAATGGGTGTGCTAGGACGTCAATGAAAGATTTGTAATATGTGATTATAAGTCCATCTGGGCCCAGGCTTTTACCTGGTTTTAGTTGTGCAATGGCCTGTTGTAGTTCTGCCAATGTCAAAGCTCCATCTAATTCTTTTGCTTGTGATTGAGAAAAGCCTTGATAATGACCTTACGTGGTCTAGCATCCCCTGTCGGTTTTGGTGGTAAGGGTAGGTTGTAAAGGGTGGTATAATATTTCTCGAATTCAGCTGTGATATCCGCAGAGGTTTTAAGTAAGTGACCTTGTTTGGAGTTAAGTTGATGAATGGTGCGAGATGCTTTTTCAGATTGCAAGGCTCGGGTGAAAAACTTGCCGCTCTTATTTCCATGTTCGTAAAAGAGTTTCTGAGCTAAAGTAAAATTGCGCTTGGTTTTCTTTTCCACTATGTCTCGAAGTTGTTTGCGTGCCTGGTCAAGTTCGGTCGCAAAGTTTACAGCCTTAGAGCGTTTATGTGAGCATTCCAGTTTACGTACTTTTTGAAGTATAGAAGTAAAAGATGCCTAAGCTATGCGTTTCCGAGAGGCAGAGATGGAAAGCAGGAGCCCATGTATCACACATTTGTGTGCTTCCCATTGAATGAGAGGAGTCATTTCCGGGGACGTATTTTCCCTAAAATAATTAGTCAGAGATTCATGAATTTGGAGGGTAATGGATGAGTCTGTAAGGAGAAAGGGATCTAATCTCCATGTTTTGGATGTGATTGGGGCATCAGGAAGATGTAGGGTCATCATAATAGGGTGCTGGTCAGAAAGAATCATTGGTTCAATAGAGGCTGATTTCAATGTGTGTAAGTCTTTTTGTGAAAGAGAAAGATAGTCGATTCTGGAATGACGTTTGTGAGGTGCTGAAAGAAAAGTGTAGTCTTTGTCAGAGGGGTGTAGGGTACACCATGTATCATGGAGGAGAAGGTCATTCAATTGAATTTTAATCTGTTGAAGTGCTCGGAAGGGTTTCGATGAGAAGCCTGTCGAGGAGTCTTCTAAGGGATTCAGTGCTACATTAAAATCGCCTCCAAGAATCAAGATACCCGATTGGAATGTGGCAAGAGTTATGGAGATTTTACGGAAAAAGCTCACTTGTGCCGTGTTGAGGCTGTAAATATTGGCTAAAGTAAGCGGTTTGTTGTAGAGGGTGCCTTTAAGGAAAAGGAACCTTCCCTCTGGATCCTCGAGAGATTCAGTAATTGTAAGCGAGATTGTTTTGGAGATCACAATGGACACATCTTTTGCTTTTACCTCTGTGTTAACTGAATGGTATACTGTTGGGTAATTGGCATTGGAAAATTTAGGGATATGATCAGCACGAAAATGAGTTTCTTGGATTAAAAGCACGTCTGCTCGTAGGATTTCTTTTACGCATTCATAGACTATTCAGCTCCTTTATCTGAGGGTCTTCACCGCCTAGGATTGGCCTAAGGATGCTCTGAGAGGCCTTGCACTTCCTGATTTCTAGAAATATTATTTAGCTGGGCAGGGAGTCTGTGCTCATAGATGGCTTCTTGGGGAGGATGGCAATGCGGCCACAGTGCTGGAGGCGGCGGTCCTAGGATCTTATGAAATCCTTCAACTTCTTCTGTATCGAGGTTCAGGAGCTGCCTTTCCTCTTACTGACACCATGAGGGCTACTATTAAAGCATGGAGGTTATTCAGTACATTCTGTCCCCGGGCCTGCACAGCTGTCCCACCTGCCTCCCCACTCTGGTGGAATCCCAAGTTTCCTCATTTTGCCTCTAGTATGCTGGCGTTTCTCACGCTTCCCTGTCACCTTCCCTGTGAACTTATCTTTTGGGATTGTCCAGTTTTCAGAAGTTCTGGAAAGATCTATTGCATTGTATTACTAAGATCACAACTGTACCAATTCCAGTGACTGTGTCAATATGTCTCCTTGGTCTGGTAAAAGGTCTTGCTCCTACTAGGGCCCAACGCACTTTGCTTAGCCTCCTGCTATTCTATGCTCACAAAGCCTCAATTTTTTAGTAGAAAAAACCTGAGATTCCCTCTTTATCTTACTGGAAGGGGTTGGTCAACAAAATGATCCCATTATACAAGGCCACCTACAGGAACAGGGGGGGGGTCCATAAAAATTTGATAAGGTGTGGCAAATCTGGCTGGATAGCCCCGCCACCTCTGTCTAATCATGTGTATCTAAGGCGTCCTATGTTTCCCAGGCTAGCTCTGGTCAAGTACTTGGAAGCCCCCATCAGACATTTATCTGCCCTGGCATAGTCTATATTTCTCTTCCCCTGATTCAGGTCCTCTTGGACCTTTCTTTATCCTTACTATACAGGGAGATCATTGATGCCATCTTTCTCTACTGTGGCCAATGGAGGCTTAGGACAGTTCTCCTCTGAATGTCTTTTTATGAAGTGGTGTAGATCGCTTCTCCTAATGAAGAGAGAAGCGATCTACAAATGCTTTGAACACTGCAAAACAGCTGCTGTTACTATAATCTCGCGAGTTTACAGTAAGATCAGTCAAACACCGTTTACTATGCAGTGGTAAATTTTGTGGTCCCCCCAATTCTCCAGCTGTGGGCTGGAAAATCTGGAGGGAGAACACATTTTGCCAGTGAAGGGCTGACATCGCTCCTTCATATACTGGCCATCTGTGTGCTAAAATGGTCAGTGGAGAACATGTTTTCCGCTAATCATCTCTGTTTCCTAAAGCACTAATGATCTGAGATCAGCAACGATCCTTAGGATTGCCACTGATCTCTGTTTCATAGAAGGACACCTTTGTGTGGTATAAATTCTGTGTGACTTTTCAATAAAGTTTAGTTCCTGTTTGCACCTAAGCTAGTGTTGTCTAGTTCTTGTGTGCATGTCAAAGCTATAATATCTTGTTCCTGTGTTCCAGCTGTGAGGCAGCCGCTCTCTGACTGAAGCTCCCAGGCGGGGTGCCAGGCGGTCCATCACAAAAACTATAGGAAGGTTATAACCCCTGTAAGGATTTTTATTTTTTTTCAACCTGTTTCCGATTGGGTAGATTTCAATTCACATTCTGTTCCATAGACAAAGCAAAACAGAACCATTGAAAAGTTTCCCTCTATTACTGTTCTAGGGACAACCCAAAATTTAGGATTTTCTTTTACATTCACTTTCAATAAAAATGGTAAACAGGAGAAATATAGAGGGTGAATCTCCCTAATGGGGGCACAGACAACAATAAAAACCTGACAGGTGTTCTAATCCACCTCCGCTGTATCCAAAACTTCTTTTAGTTATACTTTAAGTAAATTAACCCCAATGGTTCTGTGTTTTTACATATTTAGGTTTCTTTGTATTACTGTTGAGAGAACTAATCCAAAATGGTAGCGACTACTCCAAATTGGCTAGTACAGTATTTACATTCCTTAAATACCGCATGCTTGGACCACAACTTTTTTTTTAATTATATCTTTTGTTACTTTTTTTTTATACAAAAAGAAGAAACATAAAATAAATACACTTCACCAATACATCCCAATTGCATCATATCATATTGCCCCCTATCCCCCTCTTCCCTCCCCCCACCCTCCCACCTTTCCACAATCCACACCACAATCCTAATTTCTAATCTTTCTCATAATTATCAATCTATATCCATATTCCTTTCCTCCTATCTCCTTTTCTCTATTGGGCACTCCTTTTTAGACTCCCCCCAATACTCTTCCACTTATATTCCAACCAGTTACAAGTATCTTTTAGTTGTTTTAAAAACCAACCACCCACTCCACATTTTCCTAAATTGTTCTATTTTATCCTCCTCAGTATGACACAACTCCTCCATCCTGTAGATGTTCTCTACTCTGTTTATCCAGTCACTCAAGCTAGGTGGGTCACGTAACACCAAAATTTGGGAATCAGGCCCTTGGTCGCACTAACTAGGTGGTATAATACCCTGTTCTTATGATGATTTACCAAATGTTCGAATTTATAAAATAAACAAATCCATGGGTCTCTGTACATTAATCCCACATATTTCCTGAACATATTGTAGTACTCCCTCCCAGTATTCTTGTATTTTTATTAAGTCCCACCATATATGTGCCATCGTACCCTTTTCCCCACAACCTAACCAACACAAAGGTGAGACATCTACTTGTTGTCTATGTGCTTTACTCGGTGTGATATACCATCTTGCCATACTTTTATAGTTAATTTCTACTGTGCTCATGTTAATTACCTAGTGCTAATTTAAATAAACTATTCCTCTGTTGCACGTTCCACTTTGATCCCAGTTCCCGCTCCCACTTTTCCAAGTACTGGGGGGATCAGTACCCTCTATATCCATAAGAATCTTATAAATCTTAGAAGTGCCCTGTTTAGGGGCCATAGTTACATTCAACAATTTCTCAAATGGGTACTGATCCTCCAACACCCTCAGTGGTTGCGGGAGCGTTGAAACAAAGTGACCTAATTGACCATACAGTCACTCATCTAGTGTAAAAAATATATCTTTTTTTTCCTTTAAACCTAAAAAAGTGTGCAATTTCCCCTTATTCAAAATATCTTTTAAGCATGTGCTCTGATTTTTAATCTATTTGCCTGAGATATTATCCTTCCCCGGTGGGAAATACTCAGTTCCCACCAAGGGGATCATTTCTGAGTTATACTTCCATCCTTTTTGTTTGTGCATCCTATCCCAAACACTTAAAACTTTCTTTGTCAGTGAACTGGTGTTGCCATCTAATGTGCGAAACTTATGTGGAACCCAAATCATCTTTCCTGAATGTGCCTTACGTAGTGTCTCTTCCATATTCACCCAACCTTTCTTTTGTGAATTAAATACCCAATCTAATATACGTGAAAGTATCACCGCTCGATAATACCTCTTAACATTTGGCAACCCCAAGCCCCCATTGCCTTTTGCACTACACAGTTTCTCGTGCCTGATTGTTGGTTTCTTATTTGCCCGGATAAACTTAAGTATCATCTTCTTTATTACCCCAAAAAAGGATCCTGGAATATATACTGGAAGCATGTGAAATCTATATAAGATCTTTGGTACTATCACCATCTTGACTAAATTTATACAGCCTATCCAGAAAGTGCCACTTTTTGACAACCTCCCCAGTTCTTCTTTCATTTCATTACTAATGGGATGCAATTTGCCTGGTACAAGGCTTTTATTGAAGGGGTCAGTTTTATTCCTAAGTAGCCTATTTCCTTTTCCCTCCACATGAATGCAAATTCTTTGTGTAGCTTTTACCTCTCGGCTTTTGATATGTTAATATTTAAGATCTCTGCTTTGCTTTGTCGGATTTATTTTCAAGTTTGATAGCTCCCCGTATTGTTTTAATAATTTCATTAAATTAGGTAATTTTATTATAGTGTTTACTATATAAAACAACATATCATCCGCATATGCTGCTACTTTATGCTCCACTTCTCCATTCTTTATTCCCGTTATATCCATACACTTCCTTACCCTCGACAAGACAGGTTCCAGGGATATAACAAACAACAAGGGGGAAAGTGGGCATCCCTGTCTACCTCCGTTGTAAATTTTAAAGAACTGAGAGAGGGACCCATTAACCTTAACTGCCGTTGACGGGGCACTACAGAGCCCTTCTTGGACCACAACTTAATTACCACATATATATTTTTCTTTATTTCCTTTTATGAATTTACTTTAACACCTTTTCATGTGGCATTTACTAAGCGTTTTGAGCGTTGTGCGGTAAATACCGCAAAATGGCATAGTGAATCAACAATTTCAGGATTACATGCTATATTTAAGAGAATATGTCTCCAGACACCTAAATGTCATATGCGATCTGCTTTAGTGAATGGAGCCCCATATCCAAGATTTTGCTGATGAGGATAGTATCATGAATAGCAAGCAATTTGATTTTATGAAGAATTGCACTTGCAAGACTAACCTTTTAACATTCTATAAGTAGGTGAGCTATCATTTGGATAGATGAAGGCCTGTGGATGTAGTGTATATCAGGCATTTGATACAGTGCCCCACAAACGATTAATCTAGAAATTGAGGTCTTTTGGCATTGATGACATGGTATGTACCTGTCTAAGAAACAGGTTTCAGCAGCCTATCCAGAGGATGGTGAACAATGGCATATTTTCTGAATGGTCTGGAGCGGTGTGCAGGATGCCCCTGTCCTGGGACGAATTCTGTTTATATTGTTCATAAACAATATAGAGGTAGGTATAATTAGTTCAGTCTCAGTGTTTACTGATGATTCAAAGCTTAGCAGGGCAATGACTTCACAACAGGATACAGCAACTTTACAAGTAGACCTAGGTAAAATAGTGGGGTTGGAAGCTATATAGCTGATGAGGCTCATTGTTGGAAAATGTTTTCATTGTTTTGAATCAAAACCCCCACATGAAACTGCGTGACCTGCAGCGTAACGCGTAGGGGAGGGGCTACGACATCACCCGGCACCCGAGGACGGCAAGTACACACAGTAAACGGCGGACACGCTGGCTGTTACTTATCGTGGAAGTTATACTATAAACGCTTGATATTTTTATATTACATGTGAGTGCATTTGGGCACATATTAAAGGTTTGTTATATTTAAAGGATAAGGCACTATGTCTATGTCTCTTTTGTACTGAGGAATATCTTAAGGAGGAGATTGAGCGAGAGATCCCTGCAGTGATAGTGGTAGGAGAGGAGAGCCACGTTGGAACAGCAATTGGGAGATACTCACCACTACTGCTATGGTGCAATATATGATCTATAGTTCCATTTGGTGAACAAAAGCTGGTTGAGCCTTTCAATAGGCTTTAAATGAGGTGAGCGCATATTGGGAATATAATAAGAAGCCACCGGGAATTGCGATTTCTCACTTTGGATTTGTCACTTTCATCACTAGAGACTGTTTTTTTTTATCACTTTTTTATACTGTTTTTTTATCACATTATCACAATGGTCGTTTACCACCACTTATTACACGTATAGAGATTATTTATATTTATATATTTTACTTGGGAGATATTTAACATTTTTTATAAAATGTTTTATTAGTAATTAGGAGCACAGCACAATCATTTAAATTGGTTTATGTTTTATACACATTATTGAGTATGTGTTTGGTGCTGACGAACCTTTTTTAATTTAGGTAGTGTCTCACAAGTTATTTAATTATTGCATCTTGAGTATGCTTTGTAGTTTCAGTTACCTCAAGATGTGCTTGAACTAGAGAGTGTCCAGAGAAGGGCAGCGAAGCTAATAAGGAGGCTGCAGGCCCTTAGTTATGAGGAATGACTACAAACATTTAACTTATTCTCCCTAAAGAAGAGGCACTTAAGGGGAGAAATTATAGCGATATACCAGTCTTTCATTGGTGACTCTAGCATTGGGAGGAAACTTTTTAATTGTAGGTCTATAAAGAAGAATAAAGAAAACACACAGCCACACAAAGAAGTTGGATGAGAAACGGTTCAGTCTTAAACTGCATAAAGGGTTCTTTACTGTTAGAGCAGTTGGTGATGTCAATGGAGAATGTAGATAATTCTAAAAAACGTATAGTGTTTCTTAGTGAACACAATGTACATGGATATGGAAAACAGCAGACACACATTCTCAGGTTGAAATGGACGCACCGGCGTCTTTATTCAACATTACCAACTACTGTATGTAACTATGTGACTCTAACACAGCGGTTCTCAACCTGGGGGTCGCGACCCCTTTGGGGGTCGAACGACCATTTCCCAGGGGTCGCCTAAGACCATCGGAAAACACATATTTCCGATGGTCTTAGGAACCGAGACACCGCTGCTGTCTCCGGCGATGTGTGGGCGGGATGATACGCTGCTCCTGTCACCTGGCCACACCTCCGGGATCGCTCAGCAGCTCTGCCTCCTCGCCGCTGATTGGCCACCGGAACTGTAGCTCAGGAGAGGCACACAGGCGGCCAATCACCGGCGAGGAGGTGGAGCTTGGAGAGGAGGAGCCGAGCGGCAGCGCGCGTACATCAAAGAAGACCGAGGGAGCTGCCAGAGCGAGTGAAGAGGAGAGCGGCCAGAGAAGGAAGACAGCTGACAGGTAAGTGAGAGAGCGAGCCCAGGCTGGAGCAGGGGTCAGCAAAGTAAGTATCATTGGTGTCAGTGGGAGGAATAGTGCCCCATCATTTGTGTCACTAATACCAACGATGGGGCACTATTCCTCCCCCCACTGACACCAACGATGGGGCACTATTCCTCCCCCCACTGACACCAACGATGGGGCACTATTCCTCCCCCCACTGACACCAACGATGGGGCACTATTCCTCCCCCCACTGACACCAACGATGGGGCACTATTCCTCCCCCCACTGACACCAACGATGGGGCACTATTCCTCCCCCCACTGACACCAACGATGTGGCACTATTCCTCCCCCCACTGACACCAACGATGTGGCACTATTCCTCCCCCCACTGACACCAACGATGGGGCACTATTCCTCCCCCCACTGACACCAACGATGGGGCACTATTCCCCCCCCCACTGACACCAACGATGGGGCACTATTCCTCCCCCCACTGACACCAACGATGGGGCACTATTCCTCCCCCCACTGACACCAACGATGGGGCACTATTCCCCCCCCCCCCGACCCCAATGATGGGGCACTATTCTCCCCTCCACCACACTGACATCAATGATGGGGCACTATTCCTCCCACTGACACCAATGATGGGGCACTATTCCTCCCACTGACACCAATGATGGGGCACTATTCCTCCCACTGACACCAATGATGGGGCACTATTCCTCCCACTGACACCAATGATGGGGCACTATTCCTCCCACTGACACCAGTGATGGGGCACTACTCCTCCCACTGACACCAGTGATGGGGCACTACTCCCACTGACACCAGTGATGGGGCACTACTCCCCACACTGACACCAGTGATGGGGCACTATTCCTCCCACTGACACCAATGATGGGGCACTACTCCCCCCACTGACACCAGTGATGGGGCACTACTCCTCCCACTGACACCAGTGATGGGGCACTATTCCTCCCACTGACACCCATGATGGGGCACTACTCCCCCCACTGACACCAATGATGGGGCACTACTCCCCCCACTGACACCAATTATGGGGCACTATTCCTCCCACTGACACCAGTGATGTGGCACTATTCCTCCCACTGACACCAGTGATGTGGCACTATTCCTCCCACTGACACCAGTGATGGAGCACTACTCCTCCCACTGACACCAGTGATGGAGCACTACTCCCCCCACTGACACCAATGATGGGGCACTACTCCCCCCACTGACACCAATGATGGGGCACTATTCCTCCAACTGACACCAATGATGGGGCACTATTCCTCCCACTGACTCCAACGATGGGGCACTATTCCTCCCACTGACACCAACGATGGGGCACTATTCCTCCCACTGACACCAACAATGGGGCACTATTCCTCCCACTGATACCAACGATGGGGCACTATTCCTCCCACTGACACCAACGATGGGGCACTATTCCTCCCCCCACTGACACCAACGATGGGGCACTATTCCTCCCCCCACTGACACCAACGATGGGGCACTATTCCTCCCCCCACTGACACCAACGATGGGGCACTATTCCTCCCCCCACTGACACCAACGATGGGGCACTATTCCTCCCCCCACGGACACCAACGATGGGGCACTATTTCCCCCCCCCCCTGACCCCAATGATGGGGCACTATTCTCCCCTCCACCACACTGACATCAATGATGGGGCACTATTCCTCCCACTGACACCAATGATGGGGCACTATTCCTCCCACTGACACCAATGATGGGGCACTATTCCTCCCACTGACACCAATGATGTGGCACTATTCCTCCCACTGACACCAGTGATGGGGCACTACTCCCACTGACACCAGTGATGGGGCACTACTCCCCCCACTGACACCAGTGATGGGGCACTATTCCTCCCACTGACACCAATGATGGGGCACTACTCCCCCCACTGACACCAATGATGGGGCACTACTCCCCCCACTGACACCAATGATGGGGCACTATTCCTCCCACTGACACCAATGATGTGGCACTATTCCTCCCACTGACACCAGTGATGGAGCACTACTCCTCCCACTGACACCAGTGATGGGGCACTACTCCTCCCACTGACACCAGTGATGGAGCACTACTCCCCCCACTGACACCAATGATGGGGCACTACTCCCCCCACTGACACCAATGATGGGGCACTACTCCTCCCACTGACACCAATGATGGGGCACTATTCCTCCCACTGACACCCATGATGGGGCACTACTCCCCCCACTGACACCAATGATGGGGCACTACTCCCCCCACTGACACCAATTATGGGGCACTATTCCTCCCACTGACACCAGTGATGTGGCACTATTCCTCCCACTGACACCAGTGATGGAGCACTACTCCTCCCACTGACACCAGTGATGGGGCACTACTCCTCCCACTGACACCAGTGATGGAGCACTACTCCCCCCACTGACACCAATGATGGGGCACTACTCCCCCCACTGACACCAATGATGGGGCACTACTCCTCCCACTGACACCAATGATGGGGCACTATTCCTCCAACTGACACCAATGATGGGGCACTATTCCTCCCACTGACTCCAACGATGGGGCACTATTCCTCCCACTGACACCAACGATGGGGCACTATTCCTCCCACTGATACCAACGATGGGGCACTATTCCTCCCACTGATACCAACGATGGGGCACTATTCCTCCCACTGACACCAACGATGGGGCACTATTCCTCCCACTGACACCAACGATGGGGCACTATTCCTCCCACTGACACCAACGATGGGGCACTATTCCTCCCACTGACACCAACGATGGGGCACTATTCCTCCCACTGACACCAACGATGGGCACTATTCCTCTCACTGACACCAACGATGGGGCACTATTCCTCCCACTGACACCAACGATGGGGCACTATTCCTCCCACTGACACCAGTGATGGGGCACTATTCCTCCCACTGACACCAGTGATGGGGCACTATTCCTCCCACTGATACCAACGATGGGGCACTATTCCTCCCACTGATACCAACGATGGGACACTATTCATCCCACTGACATCAGTGATGGGGCACTATTCCTCCCACTGATACCAACGATGGGGCACTATTCCTCCCACTGATACCAACAATGGGGCACTATTCATCCCACTGACATCAGTGATGGGGCACTATTCCTCCCACTGATACCAACAATGGGGCACTATTCATCCCACTGACACCAATGACATGGCACTACTCCTCCCACTGCAAAATTACAGTTATGAAGTAGCAATGAAAATAATTTTATGGTTGGGGGTCACCACAACATGAGGAACTGTATTAAGGGGTCGCGGCATTAGAAAGGTTGAGAACCACTGCTCTAACACAACCCTTGTGTCAATATACAATCACCAGCCACTTTATTAGGTACTCCTTGCTAGTACTGGGTTGGACCCCCTTTTGCTTTCAGAACTTCCTTGATTATTTGATGCATAGATGCAACAAGGCATTGGAAACATTCCTCAGAGATTTTGGTCCATATCAATGTTGTTGATGAGTAGCTTGAGAAAACAACACGCCCAACAGGAGTCGGTTGTGCACATGCTCAGAAATGCACTGTGTCACTTCCGGTGATGTTACCACACCCAGCTCTGCAGTCCGCATGCACTTCAGCTGCATTCCAACCCTTGTTCTGGGGCCACCTCTTCCATCTAGCTGACCAGGGAGCTGAGAGAGACTGCTATGCAACATCAGCGGCTGAGGATTTGTCACTGGCCCATGGAATGTGCCTATTTTTAAACCTACTCATGTGCAATTTAACTTTGCTTTTGATAGATATCCTACAGTCTACAATCAGAGGAGCCTTTCATGTTTTTCCTTGCATGTACCTGGAGATTTCTTCCTCTCCCTGTTGAGGGCTGCCATGAAGTAGACAGCATTTACTAACCCCAGTGATACTCTCTGTTGGAGTTATGGATAGACCATTACATCGTTAAGACTGTTGGTCACAGGGACAACCAGTGTGCGCTAATGTACACCCTCTATTGATGTTACGCTACCCTCATGAGGGCCGCTGTTTTGTGGGTACCCCTAAGCTTCTTTCTGCACAGCCAGGCAACAGGTATTTCTCACAAAGACTTGCATTCAAGAGACAGTAACCAGTCCATGGGCTTGTTGTTTTTATTAGGGGAAATCAACCTAAATAGGGAAATGGGGATTATGAGATGCTCATTTGGCTTGGATCAATGAAAGGGGGACATTTCCTTCCTATGTACAAAAACAGATCCTGGACTGTTCTTTTCTTGAAATCCATCAGTCGTGGTGGATCAGTAGCAACAGCCCTTTATGGATGAGGAACTAGCAGCCCCTCAAAAATCAGCTTACATTCTCGTAAATACATGCAGGGATATCGTCTCTCCCTCTGTAGAGCGGATCCCAGCTACATGACCTGCAAACACTACCAGCCCTCCTGGCTTCTCTGAAGATCCCCCGGGACAGGGATAAAGGATTTTGTCCTTAGAAAGCTTGCTATGTGTGGCAGTCTTTCCCCTTGTAAACCCCATAGAGTGCTGCTGTACTCCTTGCTCCCTGCTGCTCCAGGTCCTGATTGTTTCAAACCATACTGCCCATTCTCCTCTGACCTCATCAAGGCATTTTCGTCCACACAACTGCCAAGCACTTGATATTTTCCTTCTTTCTGAACCATTCTCTGTAATCCCTAGCGATCGTTGTGCGTAAAAATCCCAGTAGACCAGCAGTTTTTGAAATACTCATCAAGGCATTTTCGTCCACGCGACTGCCACGCACTTGATATTTTCTCTCTTTCGGACCATTCTCTGTAAACCCTAGTGATCATTGTGCGTAAAAATCCCAGTAGACCAGCAGTTTTTAAAATACTCAGACCAGCCAATCTGGCACCAACAACCATGCCACGTTCAGAGTCACTTAAATCCCCTTTCTTCCCCATTCTGATGCTCAGTTTGAACTTCAACAAGTCATCTTCACTATGTGTAGATGCTTAAATGCATTGGGTTGCTGCCATGTGATTGGCTGAGGGAAAATTTGTGTTAAAGTGGCCGGTGAGTGTATGGACCCAACGCTAGCCAAATCAGATTTCTTCACAGGAATTCTGGTCCATGGCAGGATTTCACATACCCCCCTACCCCCACCTTAAAAGATGTAGAAACTATCAATTGATCTTTACACTCAGTCCAACTTGTTGACGCTTGGTGCTTCCTATACCAGAATAACGATGACTTCACCAATTTCTCACTGTCACATTGCCAATATTTTTGGATGGATTTGCTCTTTATAAGACACAGAGACCTTCCTCTCACTGGGAAGTCAGAGATATGCAACATCACTTAATTCCATCATCTCTATTACTATCTATGCTATTGACCCCATGCTAATTTGAGAAACCCACAAACCAGTCCTTCAGGGCCTCTTTTTTAAACATGGACTGAGAACTCAAAAATACAGAGGCCAAAATCTCTCAACTTCTACAAGATATTCACAACCTAAAGCAGGCATAATAAATGGGGGACTGCGATCTGAACACGTTCCGAGAGACGCTCATGTTCAGACTATCAGTCTGCAACGCCGGATCCACGCTGCTCAACAGTCACTTGCTGGGACCGCCGTTGCTTAGTAACCAGCAATGTCACATGTGTGCCCCACCCCCTGTAGCAAGTTTCTCAGCTCAGCCCCGGTGTAAAGGGGCACTCTTATGGGCACTGATGGGCACATATGGTGTAAAAGGGCACTCTGATGGGCACATATGATGGAAAGGAAGATTGAAGAACTTAATGCCGAGTTTGATACATGTAGACCAAGTGGGGTTTGTCCCAGGGAGAGAGGGTAGAGACAACAGTTTAAGATCTCTGTTCCTTATACAAAAAAGTAGGAAAGAAAGAACTCTGGCGTTGGCACTTTCGATTGACGCGGAAAAAGCATTTTATAGAGTAAATTGGGGGTATATGTTAGATACCTTAGAAGTAATAGGCATGGGACCTAGAATGAGAGAATGGATTAGGAAATTATATAGCCAACCCTCGGCAGCAATAATGGTAAATGGGGAATTATCCAAATATATTGGGATGCAGAATGGAACAAGACAGGGAAGCCCTTTGTCCCCATTGTTATATGTACTGTCTTTGGAATCTCTTTTGGGTACCATTAGGAATAATGTAGATATAAAAGGAATTTGGGTAGGAGAAACCGAGCATAAGGTGGCAGCTTACGCAGATGACATGTTGTTCTATGTAGGAAATCAGAAGATAACATTACCAAACTTAATGATATCTTTAAAAGAATATGGAGAGATGTCAAACTTAAAAATTAATCCAACTAAAACAGAGACCTTAAATATAAACCTTATAAATAGAGAGAGAAAAATGTTACAGGAAGAATTCCCTTTTATTTGGAGGGAAAGAGATCTAAAATAACTGGGTATAAAACTGACTGTATCTTTAAAGAATCTAAATAGATTAAATTATATCCCATTATTAAATGAGATTAAGGATGAAATAAAGAAATTAGGAAGAGAATTTCAGTCAAGGATTGGTCAGATAAACTTGATAAAAATGGTAATCGTTCCTAAAATTCTATATAGATTTCAAATGATACCAATTAAGCTCCCAGAGGCATATTTCAGAACAATTAAAAAAATTTTAACATCATATATCTGGAGAAATAAGAAGCCTAGAATAAGTTATGAAATCTTAAGTAGAGATAAAGGAAAAGGTGGACTGGGGGTACCGGACCTGAAGAGATACTATAACTCAGTATTATTGGCAAGAATTTTCAATTGAACACATAATGCACAGGGGAAAAGTTGGGTAAATATAGAAAACACATTAAGTTACATGAATTTAAGTAGGATTATCTGGTTACCTCCTCAATTTTGAGGATTAAAAGATAGCACAAGTTTGTTTACACGTAATGTTTTGAGAGTTTGGGATACTTTACACAAACAAAGGGGGTGGGAATTTAATTAATTGTTAATGCCCTTAGGATCCACAGCGTTTTTTCTTCCACGTAAAGAGAGTATTTGTCACGTACCTGACCAGAGGCTGCAATAGAGAGAGGGCTCCCCTTACGACTAAGTGCAGTGCGCCCCTGGAGGTGAAAACAGGAGGTGTAGTGCCCAAAGAAGCACGGGTTGCCAGTGGTGTTGCTGCTTGGAAATGCCTGATGAGATAGAACCCAGGGGTGCTCCAGTTGCAGGAGGAGTTTCTCCAGAGAACACGTGGATCCCGGAGGATGGGTAGAGTAGTCAGTAGCCAGAGCCAGGATCAATATGGAACAGCAGACAAGAGCAATGTCAGGATCAAGCTGGGGTCATACACAGAGTAGCAGCAGACAGGAGCAAGGTCAGGATCAAGCCAGGGTCATACACAGAGTAGCAGCAGACAGGAGCAAGCCGGGGTCATACACAGAGTAGCAGAGAGGAACAAGGTAAGGATCAAGCTGGGTCGGTAATGGGTAATCAACAGTAAACTCAGGAACACAGGAATGGGAAGGGCTGACGATAATCCAGCAATCACTGAGCAGAGCTGCAGTCCTTGTAAAAGCCACTGAGTGTCAGCAATTAGCGCACCCTGCGTGTGCTGGTGCATTTTCATGCGCAGGAATGCATGCTTATGTGTCGCCCGCCATATTGCGCATTGGCGCATTTGCCCGTGCTTCCTTGTCTTTTGCTCTGACAGTATTACAGGGAAGAGGATTAAGAAGAAAGATGTTCAATTAAGAGATATAATGGCGGGAGAAGAAATATGTCCACTTAGCGAACTGGAAAGCAAGAGGGATATATTTACGAGAATGGATAAATGGCATTATTGTCAACTAAAACATTTTATAGGGAGTTTCCCAAAGCCATTAAGAAAAAAAGAAGATTGGAACCCTTCTGAGCACTTATTAGATACACGAGGAGATGGGAAGTACGGGATTACTAAAATATATGATTCTCACAGGTTTAATCACGGCTATAAGGCCATCATTTATAGAGAAATGGGAAAGGGATTTAGAAGTAATAATTGATGAGGGAAAACAAAAGAAAATATATAGTTTAATTCATGGGAATGTAAATATGAAGGAAGTGGAAATGAATTACAAGTGTTTAGTAAGATGGTATATTACACCGAATGTAGCACACAGAATAAGTGGAGACAACTCACCTTTATGTTGGCGGGGATGTGGAGAAAGAGGTACAATGTTTCACTTATGGTGGGAGTGCCACAAAATTCAAAAATACTGGTAGAGTATAGTGAGTATAATTCAGGAAATAACAGAGGTAAATAATCTTAAGGACCCTGAGACTTCTTTTTGGTACCGAGTTCTCGGTTAAAAAATATAAAAAAACTGGATTATTGTATTATCTGAATGCTGGGAAGGGTCTGATACCCAAGTTTTGGAGGAAACAACAGGCACCCAAAATAAAGGATTGGGTAGAAAGAGTGGAAAGGATATATAGAGTGGAGGAACTTTGCCATATGGAGGAAGATAAAATGGAGGTCTTCCAGACTAGATGGGAAAAGTGGATACAATTTAAAGTCATATATATACACCGAATATGTGAAATAGGGAAAAGAAGTGAAAGGAGATAAATATAGTATAGTATAACACCAGTATTATTTCAGGAACAGGATTTTTAGAATGAAGTCAAACGTGCATAATCAAAGGGTGGTGGGGGGGGGGATAGGAAAGGGGAGGGGTAAAAGGTCACCAAGGTTAAGGTTATTTGAAGGGAATGTTGTGACAGATATGGGTAATGTATTTCTGTCTGTTTTATTAGCTTTTGTATATTTAAAATGGTGATTTGAAAAATGTATAAAATATTTAAATAAATAAAAAAAAAAAAAGATCACAGGTCTCCACATTTTTCAAAGGGCCAGTTTCCTGTCCTTCAGATGAATTGTGGCCAGTGGGTACAAAAAATGTCCTGGGCCCAGCATAAGTGAGGGTAAACATGGCCTCAGGGTTGGTGGTCAGTAGGAGGAGAAGTAGTGCCCACTCATTGGTATTCGTGGGAGGAAAATTACCTCATAACGTTGGAAATAGTGACCCAAAGACCAGATAAAGGCTAGCAAAGGGCTGCATCTGGCCCTCGGGCTGTAGTTTGGAGACCCCTGGTTTAGATCTATACACCCAAAGCCTATCTCGCAAGTGAAAGTACATTGCATTTTTTCTGACCCCCTTCAATATTTCCAATGGTACATGTCAAGGCTGCCCACTCTCTCAGATACTCTGTGTCATCTTGATAGAGCCATTTCTGTGTACCATTCAAAGTAACCTGAACATCAAGGGCCTCTGAGTCAATGACACAGAATACAAAATCTCTGCATACACTGATTTTCTCCCTTACAAACCCATATGTGTCTCTTCCCAACCTTTTTTCAGAAATGTCATCAATATAGGGAACTGTGCAATTTGAAAAACAATTTCCAAAAATCTAAGGCTCTAAACCATGGATGTCCAACCTACGGCCCTCCAGCTGTTGCGCAACTATAAGTCCCATCATGCCTCTGCCTTTGGGAGTCATGCTTGCAAATGTCAGCCTTGCAATGTCTCATGGGTATTGTAGTTCTGCAACAGCTGGAGGGCCGCAGGTTAGACACCCATGCTCTAAACATTGCCATTCCCCCTGCTTCTGTACTACGACTATGTTCTAACTTTAAATGGGCTAATGACACCCTCAAATATCTAAATACAGCACAGTGGCTAAGTGGTTAGCACTTCCACCTAGCAGCATTAGGGTTGTTGGTTTGAGTCCCAACCATGGCAACACCTTCCTGGAGTTTGCATGTTCTCCCTGTGTGGGTTTCCTCCCACACTCCAAAGACATGCTGGTAGGTTAATCAGCTCCTGTCTAAATTGGCCCTAGCAGGGCTTAAAATTTCAAGTCCTGAACTACTAGCCAGGCCTTAAGAGTTACTTGCTACACACAAGCAGAGACACCTGTACACACACACACACAGACATGTACATACACACACACAGAAACATGTACACACACGCACAGACACACATGTACACACACAAACACACATACAGACACATGCACGTACAGACATGCATACACACAGATACATGTACACGCACAGACACATGTATATACATACACAGACACATGTACGTACATACACACACACATAGACACATGTACAGACAGATGTACAGATACACACATCTACATACACACAGACACATGTACATGCATACACAGAGACACGCACGCATGCTGCTAAGTGCTCTCTCCTCTCCCCTGAAGCCACCACTGGCTGACATAGAGGATCATGTGACCAGAGTGAAGTGAAATTAGGTAGACACACACACACACACACAGCCCTATAAAAAGTTGCAGTACTTCATTGTTCACTCACACAGCCGGGTACTGCACTCTAGGAGTAGGCAGAGAGCACAGCACACACTCCTTCCTTTGCTTTCACTGCGCTCAGCTTTTGAGCAGTCTGACGGCTCCCAGTGCCAATGACAGATCTGGCCTGAGCTCCGAGCCTGCTCAGCAAGACAGCCCTGGGGGACACACTCGCCCCCACCATAATTCCCACTCGCCATTGGCGAGCAGGCGAGTGGAAATTTCAAGGTCTGAGCCCTAGTATATGTATGCATGAATGTGAGTTAGAGACCTTAGATTGCAAGCTCCTATCATTCAGTAGAATTTCTGGCTACCAGGTGTCTATCATACAGGTAACAAGCTGAGATTAGAAGCAGTCTCTTAAAGGGAGTGCTGCTAATCTCATTGTGTTACCTGTATAAAAGACACCTGTCCACAGGAGCAATCAAACAATCAGATTCCAAACTCTCCACCATGGCAAAGATCAAAGAGCTGTCCAAGGATGTCAGGGACAAGATTGTACACCTACACAAGGCTGGACTGGGCTACCAAACTATCGCCAAGCAGCTTGGTGAGAAGGTGACAACAGTTGGTGCAATCATTCACAAATGGAAGAAACACAAAACAACTGTCAGTCTCCCTAGGTCTGGTGCACCATGCAAGATCTCACCTCATGGAGTGCCAATGATCATGAGAACAGTGAGGAATTGTTCCAGATTGTTTTACACGTGAGGATCTTGTCAATGATCTCCAGGCAGCTGGGACCACAGTCACCAAGAAAACAATTGGTAACACACTACGCCAACAAGGATTGAAATCCTGCAGTGCCTGCAAGGTCCCTCTGCTCAAGAAAGCACATGTCCAGGCCCGTCTGAAGTGTGCCACTGAACATCTCAATGATGCAGAGGAGGACTGGTTGAAAGTGTTGTGGTCAGATGAGACCAAAATCGAGCTCTTTGGCATCAACTCAACTTGCCGTGTTTGGAGGAGGAGGAATGTTGCCTATGACCCCAAGAACACCATCCCAACTGTCAAACATGGTGGTGGAAATATTCTGCTTTGGGGGTGTTTGTCTGCTAAGGGAATAGGACAACTGCACCGCTTCAAAGGGACAATGGATGGGGCAATGTACCATCAAATCTTGGGTGGGAACCTTCTTCCCTCAACCAGGGCATTGAAAATGGGTCGTGGATGGGTGTTCCAGCATGACAATGACCCAAAAAACACGGCCAAGGCAACAAAGGAGTGGCTCAAGAAGAAGCACATTAAGGTCCTGGAGTGGCCTAGCCAATCTCCAGATCTTAATCCAATTGAAGATCTGTGGAGGGAGCTGAAAGTTCGAGTTGCCAAACGTCAGCCACCAGACCTTAATGACTTAGAGCGGATCTGCCAAGAGGAGTGGGCCAAAATCCCTCCTGAGATGTGTGCAAACCTGGTGGCCAACTACTGGAAACGTCTGACCTCTGTGATTGCCAACAAGGGATTTGCCACCAAGTACTAAGTCATGTTTTGTGAAGGGGATCAAATACTTATTTCCCTTATGACCATACAAATCAGTGCATAATTTGTTAGACATGCATTTCTTTTGAATTTTTTGTTGCTACTCTGTCTCTCGGTGTTACAATACACCTACCATTCGATTTTTAGACTGATTATTTCTTTATGAGTGGGCAAACATTCAAAATCAGCAGGGGCTCAAATACTTATTTCCTTCACTGTGTGTGTGTGTAAATCAACGGGGCTATATAAGTACCTGTAATGAATAAAATTCCTGGAAGACCCAAGGTGGTTTATTCACTAAAGCTGGAGAGTGCAAATTCAGGTGCACTTCTGCATAGAAACCAATCAGTTTACAGGTTTTATTGCCAAGGCTTAATTGAACAAGCTGAGGTTAGAAGCTGATTGGCTACCATACAAAACTGCACCAGATTTTGAGTGAACCAACTTTAGTAAATCTTCCCCAAGGAGTCCAGGCTGTTTCAAAAATGGAACACAGGATGTTTCGGCTGCTGCGATATCATAAAGATGCTAACCCTCCCAAAATGTTTGTACTTACTAAAAACTCCTTGCCAATTCACATTCCTCTGGGTTTCTTTTGTTTGGCTTCTACATTCTGTACCAAATTCATCTGGGTCATCAACCCCCCAGGTTAACACACCAAATACTCAGAATCCCACAATGGAATCTCAGTGTCAGGCCTAACACTGTGCAATTCATTTTGTCACCTGAGCCGCCTAACGGATTCAAATAGGCACAGATCTAAAAAAGCAAGGATACACCTCGAGCAAGTCCTTCAAATCAACTGTCCTTCTGAAGAGCCTTTCATGGAGCAGATGCTCTGTTTCTATGGACCTGAGATCCCACCCAGTTATTGGACCAACCCTAATTGCTTGCCGAAAAGCATGGTCATATAGGGGCCCAAGATCACCAGCAAGCCACTTGTAAAAGTAAGTAGTCTTTATTAGTCTCTCCAAAACTGGCAAACAGTCCAGACAATTGTTTTCTTCAGCTAACAAACACAAATTAGTCCACAACTCTGATTCAAATGGGAAACAAGATAATGGCTCACTGCCACTCTACTGGTCCTACACTGGGGTTTCAAAGCTTCCCATCTGCTTTAGGGGTTCCAAAGAAGAGTTTTCCACAGTTCAACAACTGCAGCTCAATCCCAAACTTAGTTTACCCAGCTTACTAAGGTGTGTCCAGCTCTTTCTCTCTCACATCCAGGCAATGACTGTTTCCCCTTCCTTTTCAAGACTAGCCTTACATGTGGCTTAACCCCTTCAGGATAAGATTGCCTGTAACCAGGGTTTGGAGGTTCTTCTCACCCAAAATTCTTCAAACCTCCCAAATTCCGTATTCCTAATAAGGACTCATCAATCCAGAGAGTACTGAAAACTGGTCCTCTCCTCTCCAGCCAGACTACCCTGGAACCCTTCACCCTTCATGTGTGAGAACCATTGAGTACTCAACATTGCCTTCAAGATGTCCCCTTTAAATGGAACACAACCAAATAATGGGAAAATATACCTGCCATCTAGGAGCGCGAATCACGTATATATACGTGATTTTGCGCACAGGGGCCGTCCTACAGCAGTAAATGTACTGTGGGCGGTCCTTACGCACTTAACTGCTCTTGCCATCCATATCTTTTTTTAAAAGATCGCATACTTGCATGTTTTTTTGTTTGTTTTTTGCCTTAAGTTCAGCTTTTAAGAAGATCATATTCACACGCCTATACTAAAATATGTAAACGTTACAGCTGTTCCTGAAAAAAGAGCCTACCAATTTCCAAATATGACAAAAGTATCGAGTTGGACCAGGAATGCACAAGACTGCAGATCCAACAATGTGTATATAACACTTCAAATATCTCGTGTCTCAAATGTCTAGATGTGCTCCAATTGACTTCTATGGGTCCCTCAATGCATGTTAGTGTATGAAAAAATGTACCTCAACTACTTTTATGATATACCGCAGCACAGCGCATATATATGTACCGAACCTGTTGAAAACAATGGGATGCCAAATAACATGTGTATTGATATGCTGTAATGTGCATGTTGCATTGCATAGGTGTGAACTGCCTATAGGAAAAAAATCTACTATTGCAATGCATGTAAAGGTCCACCTAGTGTCTGCCTGCAGATGTCTGGGTATGCACATATGCTGTAAAATGATGTCCACAAAACAGCATAGATTGAAATTGAACCATGGAATAAAATGTCCATTTCTCATTCACGCATGATGCAGTGCACCCTAATTTACATTACGCTTATAAATAATTTGGTCTTGATACGGTATGTTTTCCACACCATGGTTTCTCATATCCATGTTAAGGTACTTTTCTGCTAATGGAGAACAAGGCTTGCTTTTGGAAAAGCTGGGAACATGGGTGAAAGGATATGACTGAATTGTTGTATAAGGCCCCATCCACACTTGCAAATGCTGATTTTTCATTTGGTGGTGCATGCCAGAGGCACAACTAAAACCTTCGGGGCCCTTGTGCAAGAAACTATGAAGGACCCCCTTACAACCCCTCTTTCCTTTTCCATTGCTCCCAGGGCCCTTACCTCTGAGCCTGGGGCCCTTCCCTACCATGAAATTGAGCTCTGCAGTCACGTTTGCAGCAGTTGTTTTCTTATTCCAGGTCACAATCCTGTGCAATGTCCTTTTGTCTCTTTCATTCAGTTGACCATGTCAACCGCGCTTGTATTTATCAGGCAATGTTTTCCTAGAAACTGTTACGTCACTGGTGCGTGCATAGCTGCAGGACCAATGCCACTTGGCAAAGTCAACAGCATGATACTAATTATATGTTTAGCTATCTGTAAAGATGGCATTTTAACTACCAATGTAAGGGGCGTTTTTTGCCATTGAACATTGATTAATTGGTTTTAGTAAGGGTTCCCTGAGACCTGATAATTATTTTGGGGGTACCTCTGAGGTAAAAAAGTTGAGAAAGGCTGGTTCAGAGAAGGGCCATCAGCTGTCACAGTGACATAGGACTCACGTATAGTTGAACTCTTACAAAATTGACATACAATCGAGAACTGTCTGTGATACCGTATATACTCGAGTATAAGCCGAGTTTTTCAGCACATTTTTTGTGCTGAAAAACGGCCCCCTCGGCTTATACTCGAGTCAACGTCTGCAGATGTCTAGCAGGGGGCGCTGCTTCTAAAGCAGCGGTTCTCAACCTGTGGGTCGCGACCCCTTTGGGGGTCGAACGACACTTTCACAGGGGTCGCCTAAGACCATCGGAAAACACATATTTCTGATTGCCTTAGGAACCGAGACACCGCTCCTCTATCCGTCTCCAGGTGTGGGCGGGATGACATGCCGTCCCTGTCACCTGGACACACCCCCGGGATCAATCCTCGCCGGTGATTGGCCGCCGGAACTGTAGCTCAGGAGAGGCACACAGGCGCCCAATCACCGGTGAGGAGGTGGAGCTTGGAGAGGAGGAGCCGAGCGGCACCGCGAAGATCGAGCGAGTGAAGAGGAGAAGAACGGACGGAGAAGGAAGACATCTGACCGGTAAGTGTGTACCATGGGAGAGGGAGGGAGCGAGCGAGCCCAGGCTGGAGCAGGGGTCTGCAAGGTAAGTATCATTGGTGTCAGTGGGAGGAATAGTGCCCAATCATTGGTGTCACTAATACCAACGATGGGGCACTATTCCTCCCCCCACTGACATCAACGATGGGGCACTATTCCTCCCCCCACTGACACCAACGATGGAGCACTATTCCTCCCCCCACTGACACCAACGATGGGGCACTATTCCTCCCCCCACTGACACCAACGATGGGGCACTATTCCTCCCCCCAATGACACCAACGATGGGGCACTATTCCTCCCCCCATTGACACCACCGGCTTATACTCGAGTCAATAGTTTTTCCCAGTTTTTTGTGGTAAAATTAGGTACCTCGGCTTATATTCGGGTCGGCTTATACTCGAGTATATACGGTACTTTTTTTTACTTCACTTTGCTGCGTTTTGCGCCTTTTTTTTGTTAAAGTTTACATTTTTTTGTTGCTGTGCATAAAAAAAATGCAAAAAGCCGTAAAAACCAGACAAAAACACACTACATGCGTTTCAGCAGCTTCTCCATTGAACTCTATTGTAGAAAATGCTGCTTTTTGCATTTAAAAAAGTCCCTGACCCTTTCCAAAAATGCACCAGCTCAAAATCACATAGCTATGAACATGTCCCATAGGAAACTATGTTCAATGGACTGTAGTGCATTTCTGCAAAAAGCAAAAATAACCAGGGTAAGATCATTTTTGCTATGGGTTTTTTTTTGTTCCCCTCACAGACTGTTTTACTTCAACATGCTGCTAAAATGTTCTGTATTAGTACTGCTTGGCCCTTGAAGAAGGGGACAAACCCTGAAAGCTTGTCCTGAAAAAATTTACGTTAGTGCAAATACACGGCAACACAGTGGCTAAATGGTTAGCACTTCCACCTGGCAGTACTAGGGTTGTTGGTTTGAATCCCAACCATGGCACCACCTGCCTGGAGTTTGTATGTTCTTCTTGTGCTGGCATGGGTTTCCTCCCACACTCCAAAGACATGCTGGTAGGTTAATTAGCTCCTGTCTAAAAAGGCCCTAGTATGTGTATGTGAGTTAGAGATCTTAGATTATTATTACAGGTACTTATATAACGCTGTCAATTTAAGCAGCGCTTTACATATATATTGTACATTCCCATCAGTCCCTAACCCTCAAGGGGCGTACAATCTAAAGTCCCTAACTCCCATTCATACATACACATACTAGGGCCAATTTATACGGGCGCCAATTAAACTACCAGCATGTCTTTGGAGTGTGGGAAGAAACCGGAGTATCCAGAGGAAACCCACACAGGCACAGTGATTACATAATTGTACGCCCCTTGAGGGTTAGGGACTGATGTGAATGTACAATATATATGTAAAGCACTGTGTAAATTGATGGCACTATATAAGTACCTATAATAATAATAAAAAAAGTATCACAGACAGTACTCAATTGTTTCTTTTGCTAGAGCATTAATATGGCTACAATCAATTCAAACAATAGACATACAAAACAGCAGATGGCGCTCTTACACCAGATTTTCATGTAAATTCTTTCCTTTACTTTTCTTTTCTCTTCATTGAGCCAGAGTGTTTAATATCACCATCCTATTGACCTTTAATTAGGAAATCAGATATTATGAAGGTATTGCCAACCGGGTTCATGTTTACTGGATGCTTATTTAATGACATACACTGCAATGAGGTACTAAACATGAGTGACAGATGACTGAATTGTTTGTAAACATAGAAATGGATGCAGAAAATTGCACCAGTCATCCTTCAGTGCAGGTCAGGTGCTGTAAAACAACATATCAGACGTGGTAAAATATGGCAAGACAGTATCTTGCTTGAATTGGTCAGTATAACGAGAGGCATACTCATCAGTCCATGTGTAGTAAAAAAAAAAAAGTTAAAAAGCTTTAAATGAGTTTTAAAGTGTATATAAAGCTCAAACTTTTTCTTAGTTTCAATAGGTGGGGGAAGTTTTGACCCTGTATTATCTTTTTATTGCGGTCTGTGTCTCATCTGAAGAAATTCACCATCTCTATGTGTTCTGGTGACCACTGTAATGGGGCAGGAAGTGATGGCAATTCTAACATTTTACAGTTGTCACTAAAAAGACTGGAGGGCAAATCTTCCAATAGGGACATACTGTATGATCAGGTGACATTTCACCTTGGAGAGGTTTTTGCTCACTTCCTGTTGAGTCACTGGGACAGGAAGTGAAGGTAAAAACTCCCCAACGAGACATAGGCAGCAAAAAAACAAAACAAAAAAAACCTCCCCTGCTGTATTTGAAATAAAAATAAAACAAAGATTTTGGCTTTAGATATACTTTAAGAAATCATTATTGCTTGCTGTGGATTTCAGCGCAAGGCAGAACTCTTCACCTATTGCAGTTAGTATGTCTTGCCCTAAATGGTGAAAATACAATAATTACTGACAGCTTATTGTGGTGTATTTGTAAAAATTTTGCATGGCTGTTCCTTTATCAAAACAGCATGTAACTTCATTCTGTTCAAAAGGGACAAAATGTAAAATTCTCACTAAGACTATATTCTGAGCAGATTGTTATTAATTGAAAAAAAAAGCGTGAAAAGTGGAAAATACCTCATCATGGCCACTAGATGGAGCCTAGGAGCATATTTATTTTCTATGACACTCAACGCCATCCAGTGGTCATAAAGTGTTTGTTTTTTTTCAATGATCTGCAGAGAATATGGCCTGGGAATGTTCAATTTTGTCTCATTCACACAGAATACATTTACATGCAGTTTTCATGGGTGAACAGCTATGCACAATTTTAAAAGTGTGCCCCTTATTAACTATTTGATGCATTCACTGAGATGATTGAATCCTCACAAACCCATGTCTTCTGGCTCTTTTTGTAGTTTGATTTCCATAGTAAGGCAGTCTATGTATGGGGTATCAAAAAGATCAAGTGCTCCTTACGACTCGTACACTGTGAGTAAAGGGCCTTCCTCTTATCTACTGAAATTAACTGCCTCATCTTGGGCCCCCCTAGAATCAGCAAGGATCCAAGAAGACCTCTACAGTCCCAAAATGTTTGCAGTGACTACAATGGTAGGTGGGGGCTCCACTGCTGCACATTACCAGGTCCAGAATGGCAATTCTGGCTTTCTCTGCTTGGATGAGGTGGAGAGCGTGACATCACCCTCTCCTGCACTAAAATGGAAAAAAATTGGTTTTAGATAATCTTTAATTAAAATAGGTTTAAAATGTTAAATTAGGTCTGACTAATAAAAGGGCCACTTTTGTTTAGTTATAGTCACATTGTGCACTGCATACAGTACAATGGATTTCCATGTGAAAGGCACCGGGGTCATGTTCTGTATTTAATGCTCCACAGCATTTTAGCTTTTATGAATATATGTGCAGCACATTATGATGGCTCTTGTTACACGCTTATGTTTTCCAGGCTGCCCATTAGTGAACGTATGTTGTTTTGTGAGCAAACTGAGCCCGGATTTTCCCTATTGTAAATAAACCTGGGGATTCTAAAGCTCCTGGTGTCAGATGTCAAAATAGGTTTGTAGTGACTCTATTCTGTCTGCAGAGGGAGCTGTGGGTTAGATGCTGCTGTGGAGGTTATTTGGTAAACACAGATCTGAAAATACATGCCTTCTTTTTTTTGCAACAGCTGTTGGCTAAATGCTGCCATTTATGGGTAAATACATTTACACGATCCATCAGATTGGGTGATCATTGGTCCATGTATGGTTCCTTATTGATCTACATTGGCTCCAGCAGCATGTGGGTGTTCTGATTTGTTATATAAGCTCCTCCAAGTGAGCAGAAGTGTCAGGTTCACATCTATCCATGTTTGTTTTGTCAGTTTTTAGTGCACTTTTGAATGTCCTTGTTTTGCATGTTGATTTGCATTTTTATTTAGTTCAGGTGCTTATATAGCGCTGTCAGTTTATGCAGTGCTTTACATATATATTGTGCATTCACATCAGTCCCTAACCCTCAAGGGGCTGAAGTGAATGCACATACACATACTAGGGCCAATTTAGACAGGATCCAATTAACCTACCAGCATGTCTTTGGAGTGTGGGAGGAAACCGGAAAACCCAGAGGAAACCCACGCAACCACAGGGAGAACATGCTAACTCCAGGCAGGTGATGCCATGGTTGGGATTCGAAACAATGACCCTAGTACTGCCAGGTGGAAGTGCTAACTATTCAGCCACTGTGCTGCCCTATTTTTTTATGCATTGTAGTACAACTTTGGTTTGGCCAATCAGGATTGTTTTTCTTCTTCATATTATTGTTGGGGACTTTGGAAGGATCTATTTTCAGGTGCTGGCAACGCATGAAAACACACTGGGAGAGGTTTACTAAAACTGGTGTGCAAAGAATACAGTGCAGCTGTGCACAGTAACCAATCAGCTTTGAGGTTTTTGTTAGAAGCGGATTGGCTACCATGCACAGCTGCACCACATTCTGTGTTCTAGTTTTAGTTAATCTCCCCAATAAAAGATAAGTTCACCTTTTAGACAAAAATAATAAATGCACATTTTGTGCAGGTAAAAAAAATGTGCATTTATTATTTTTGTCTACAGGAGCCTGGAAAGCTTTGCAGCATAGATCATTAGATCATAGAGGCCATGCAGGTTTCCCACAGACCTGTCAGAATATCTGCTTGCCATATGGGATGTACGGGATGTATGGGATGTACGGCCAAGCAGATATACTGACTGGTAGCTTCAATGAACTACCACGGCGATCCACGGCACTGTGGTAGTTTGATGAAAACTACAAGCCCACTGCCACTAAGGCTGCCAGGACTTGCAGTTCATTCATTCATGGAAGTCTGTGACTGAATGATGCGGACGTAAGGGCTGTTTTCAAATCTGAGAGATAGTACGGGGAGAAGTCTCCCCATACTATCTGTCAGAGGGAGGGGGGTGGCGGGCGCAGTTGCGTCTATGGGAACATGTTACATGTTCCACACTAAAAACAAACGGAACATGTAACATATTCCCAAAGGTGAACTTATCCTTTTAGGACTCTTTTTGATGGGTGGATGGTAAAAACAAATTGTAACAATACAGCTGGACAAACGCGTGCTTGCAATCCTTTGCAGCCATGGCATTTTTAGCTTGGGGTGCAGATCACTTTTCAGAGGCAGTTTACAAGCATTCAGAGGGTAATACTGCTGCCTCTAGCTTGCCTATTTTTTGAACCCCCAGGGGTATACTCTCTACCCAATGGGTAATTATTTATCATTTATTACAGGTACTTCTATAGCACTGTCAATTTACACAGAGCTTTACATATTTATTGTACATTCACATCAGTCCCTAACCCTCAAGGGGTGTACAATCTAAGGTCCCTAACTTACATTCATACATACACATACTAGGGACAGTTTAGCTAGGATCCAATTAACCTACCAGCATGTCTTGGGAGTGTGGGAGGAAACCAGAGTACCCAGAGGAAACCCACACAGGCAAAGGGAGAACATGCAAACTCCAGGCAGGTGGTGCTGTGGTTGGGATTTGAACCAAGGACCCTAGTACTGCAAGGTGAAAGTCCTAACCATTTAGCCACTGTGGTAACTTTTATTAAACTCCTGCACTGTAGCCACCATAGCTGTATTTGGCACATGGTTGCAGCCGCAACTAGCACATGTGACAGATGGTGCTGCCTTTCAAACTCAGCATGTTAAGTTACAACTGCCACACTGTAGAGTGAAGTATCTTGGCCTCAGCAATGTAAACGGATCCAAGTGGCTGCTGTCACAATATAGGTGGGTGGCCATGGGGCAGTTACAATGAGGATCAACTGCTTGTTTTTACTGTCCCCCTGGCTGCCTGTAATCACTAATTTTAGAGCGATTTGTAGCTCAGTTGCTCAGGGATTGAGTTTGTGCAGCATTTCATGTTGACAACCAGCTTGCCAGTGACAATCTTTCTGCACTCACCCCTATGGCTTAGTTATAGATCTCTGCAGGAAAGTGATTTGTAGCAGTACTCACTAATGTAATGATGTAGCACAAGTCTGACCTGAAGCTGCAAAATATTACTACTTAGTGACAAATCCTCAGCAACTATAGTGATTACTTCATTAGCTGTAAATCACTGACATCTGCAATTTGTAGTGACAATGAATTGCATTGTCTGACACGGCCCTTAAGCTAGGTTCATATCTGTGTGAGTTTGCGTGTAAACCGCATGTATTCCCGCACCCGCATGCAGCCACACACAAAATATGGTACTTTAAAGAAAATGTGCGCGGGTGCCATTAACTCTTAATGGCACCACCATGCACTGAACAACACTGTGTGGTTTTCTGCATGTGGAAACCTATGATGCAAAGGGTGCAGGGAACTTTTCCCTGCAGGAGACGCAAGCACAGCAGCTCATTCCAATGAATGAGCTGCTGTATCCCGCACACACGGCATGCAGAGCCACATAGATGTGAACTGGGCCTTAGGCCTCATGTTCAGAGGCAGCTATGGGGCAATAAAAACAGGCAGCTGAGTCGGGGTTTTTCTGCCCCCTGACATAGCCACACTAGTACACCAGTGGCACAACAGGAGGTACCAGTACCAAAAGCAACCCATTGCGTCCATGCCGCAACCACGTGTAATGCACATAGTCGCAGTATGCTACAAGCCTTCCAGGTTTAAAACAGTTGTCCAAGAGGTGACATATCTCCTCCGCTGTACTTGCCAAATGTCAGGGCCTGGAGGTACACCGAAGAGAAAAATGGAGTTATAAAAAGCCCCATGGTGGCTGACATTGTGAGCAATACTTAATAGACGTGCAATTCGATTCGTTACGAATCGAAATTCAGACAAAAGTTTAGTTATTGGGAGATTTAGATGTATTCAAATCTACGAATCACAATAGTAATGAATTTTAACGAATCCAAAATAATTTATAATGAAACAATTGATTCATTTGTTTAACCACTTCAATTCCGGGCACTTTTCTTTTACCCCCTTCGTACCCACGCCAATTTTCAGCTTTCAGCGCTCTCACGCTTTGACAGTTGTGCAGTCATGCAACACTGTACCCATATGACATTTTTATAATTTTTTGAGACAGATAGAGCATTCTTATGGTGGTATTTAATCACCACTGAGTTTTTATGTTTTGCTAAACAAATAAAAAAAGAAAAAGTTTGGAAAAAAAATGTTTTTCTTAGTTTCTGATATAAAATTTTGCAAATAGGTAATTTTTCTCCGTCACTGATGTGCGCTAATGAGCCTGCACTGATGGGCACTAATAGACTGCATGGGTGGGCACTTATAGGCTGCACTGATAGGCGGCACTGATAGGCAGCACTGATGAGCACTGATAGAAGGCACTGACAGGTGGCACTGATGAGGAGTCACTAATAGGCAGCACTGATTGGCACTGATAGGCAGCACTGATGGAGCTGCACTGATAGTCAGGGCACTAATGATCAGAGCCCTGATTATCAGTGTAAATGTTCTGTCAGAATTGCCGGTTACTGGTTGTGCTTGCGCTGTTGCAGCGTGTGACAGAAGATCTGCTGATAACCAGCAAGTCTGTTTACAATGTGATCAGCTGTGATTGGACACAGCTGATCACATGGTGAAGGGCCACTGTGATTATCTGAAGGACACAACAATCACAGAATGCGCTAAATGCATTCCCCAGGGGGGCATGGGATGGGGGGCATGGTTCTGGGAGGACGTCTATAGATGCCCTCCCAGAACTGGACGACATCGTTCTAGCCATCTCCTGACTATAGTGCAGTCGGTAAGAGGTTAATTCGCATGACATGATGCAAACGTTTGGGCCTTTGGAAGCATAACGTTATATTTGAAGCAAAGCGTAACGACAAAGCAAATGATCCAAATTGATTTGGATTGTTTTGTTTTATTTGGAAGAGGGCAGTGCAGTAATCTGATTCTTGGATTATCAGCCAATTCTTTTTGTATTAACATTTTTCATTATTATAAACACTGCACTATATATGAAATGGAAACACACTGGAATAAATACAGTAAGGTATAAAAGTGAAAAAAGATGATGATTCCTACTTATTGTTTTTGGGTTGGATAAAGGTGAATCCATCAGAATCTCTGAATCGTAACATAATGAATGAATCTGAAATTAATTTCATTCCATTTATTACTTTCAGCTGCACGAGACTCCATTCAGTATCGTCCAATTAGCTCATTCCATTTTCTTTGTGGGTTGAACAAGCAGGGATGACTCAGAGTGTATAAGTAGTCTCCCGAAATAACAAATTAACACGTTAAAACAAATATAGCCAGTCTTCCAAAATAACTTCTGAAAATAGGAATCAATTCGGAACAACGAATATATTTAACTAACGCCGAAAACAAATCATTCTAAGATAATGAATATGACTAAACAAACTGATTTACTTAACAAATGAATATGAAACCAAACAAATGTCTTCATTGTTCACATCTCTAATCCTTAACCCCAGAATTGGTGTCAGTAACTCCTACCATTGCAGGCCAGTAGCAGTGATTTCTGACTCATTCGACTGGTGGTCAGGTCCCTGACCAGGCGCTCTATCGACGATGTCAGGACGATGTCAGACCAGCACAATAGTTGTAGTGTTGAGTGAACTCCTGACAGTACCAGTATTTCAGCACTTGTGGGGAGGTGCAGCATGGTGCTGCGTAGTGCTGCGGCTGTAAAGACACATAGTCCAGTTGTAGTAAAACTTGGAACTTGCATTGAAGAGGATCTCAATCTACAAACACCCCTGCAGGAAACCACCGCATAGGGGAAACACTCATAGTTCAGTTCAAATGCCGAGATGCAGCGAGAAGAGTTGCTCCGACAGTGTCTGTTACAGAGGGTGGAGAACGGCCTGGCTGGTCTGGTCCCAAAGGGGAGGCTATCTTGAAGATAGCAAATCCCTAGCCTGTCCCTACTTGTCAGGAACCTTGCCCTGCTGCTAGTCACTGTCCCTGTCAGAAGGCATATCTCTCTCTACTCTACACATTTTGCAAAATACACACTAATACCCGGGGCAGGGACTTATAAAGACCCAGCAGACCCAAGATGACCATCAGGGGTCACATGGATGCAGTGTAGCCAACCAGGAATGCTGCTCCATGACCCAGGAAATCATAAAGAAGCCAGGTTTCCCTCGACTTCCTCTCCAGGCTATGGTACCACTTGGTTGAATGCCACACGCAGTGGAGATAACGGGCTGCACCGGCCTATACTCTGGGTGCTGAAGGGCAAAGAGCTGTCACTCTACAAGCTCTAGGTTTCCTGGGTCCTGCAGGACATAGACACTGCAGGACAGGGTCAAGACTGCCCCACAGATTCTGATCATTCCCATTTATGACTCAGATGAGCGGTTACATGTGAACAGTGGTGATGCCAACCATTGATTTGTACACACACAGTGTGCGCAGGCAGCATTTAGAACTGTAGGCGAGTATCTAGTGATTCTTGTTGGTAGCCACTCCATGAGGCCATTTAACCTGACTGTTCATTGTCACTGCTCTTTTATAAGCTGAAGCCTGTGTGAACAAGGCCTAATGGAGTCTTCCCCTTGCTGGCATTGAACACTGGTCCAACTAGTGAAATAGTGACTCCATAGTAAAAAGTAAATGGTATGTATAGCTGGCCATACATGGATCAAAATTTGGGTAGTTTAAAAGCAACTGCTGTACAACCACCCTGTCAGGTTTTCCTCACTAGATCAGCTCTGCAACCTATAGCCGACGGTGCTGATCAATGTATTCTGATAATGGGAAATGCTGACTAAATTAAAATTTACACAGTACAGGATTCTTCAAAAAGTAGGAAAATTTATTTCATCATTGCAAATGCAAACAACTGCAACAAATACACCCTCCAACTCCTAACCTGACACCGTTGATTAAAGCATAACTCTGAACCAGTGACGAGCATGTTCGGACACGATTCCAAACCCATTTGAGCTATCTTGCCAGGAAGCATCAAAGCCAACAGCCAATCATGGGTGGTGGAAGCCTTCCCCTCCCCACATCCACATGTAATCACACCCCTGGGGTGAGGAATGCCTCCGTCGCCTATGAATGGCTGTTGGCTCTTTGACGATTTCCCAGCAAAGGCTGTCTGTGTCGTGCTGCCTATGTTCTGAACCAATCCTACCAATGTAAACTATATATATATATATATATATATCTTTATTTTTCGCTCCATAAGATGCACCTGACCATAAGATGCATCTGTGTTTTAGAGGAGAAAAAGAAAAAAAATATTCTGAACCAATGGACTGCAGACATAGTACAGGAGATGAACAGAGACTGCGGACATAGTACAGGAGATCAACAGAGACTGCGGACACAGTACAGGAGATGACCAGAGACTGCAGACACAGTACAGGAGATGACCAGAGACTGCGGACACAGTACAGGAGATGACCAGAGACTGCGGACACAGTACAGGAGATGACCAGAGACTCCGGACACAGTACAGGACATGACCAGAGACTGCGGACACAGTACAGGGGATGACCAGAGACTGCGGGCACAGTACAGGAGATGACCAGAGACTGCGGACATAGTACAGGGGATGACCAGAGACTACGAACATAGTACAGGAGATGACCAGAGACTGCAGACAGTACAGGGGATGACTAGAGACTGCAGACAGTACAGGGGATGACCAGAGACTGCCAACAGTACAGGGGATGACCAGAGACTGCAGACAGTACAGGGGATGACCAGAGACTGCGGACACAGTACAGGAGATGACCAGAGACTGCGGACACAGTACAGGAGATGACCAGAGACTGCGGACACATTACAGGAGATGACCAGAGACTACCGACAGTACAGATGACCAGAGACTGCAGACAGTACAGGAGATGACCAGGGACTGCCGACGGTACAGGGGATGACCAAGAGACTGCGGACGGTACAGGGGATGACCAAGAGACTGCGGACACAGTACAGGAGATGACCAGAGACTGCGGACACATTACAGGAGATGACCAGAGACTACCGACAGTACAGATGACCAGAGACTGCCGACGGTACAGGAGATGACCAGGGACTGCCGACGGTACAGGGGATGACCAAGAGACTGCGGACGGTACAGGGGATGACCAAGAGACTGCGGACGGTACAGGGGATGACCAAGAGACTGCGGACGGTACAGGGGATGACCAAGAGACTGCGGACGGTACAGGGGATGACCAAGAGACTGCGGACGGTACAGGGGATGACCCAGAGACTGCGGACGGTACAGGGGATGACCCAGAGACTGCGGACGGTACAGGGGATGACCCAGAGACTGCGGACGGTACAGGGGATGACCCAGAGACTGCGGACGGTACAGGGGATGACCCAGAGACTGCGGACGGTACAGGGGATGACCCAGAGACTGCGGACGGTACAGGGGATGACCCAGAGACTGCGGACGGTACAGGGGATGACCCAGAGACTGCGGACGGTACAGGGGATGACCCAGAGACTGCAGACGGTACAGGGGATGACCCAGAGACTGCAGACGGTACAGGGGATGACCCAGAGACTGCAGACGGTACAGGGGATGACCCAGAGACTGCAGACGGTACAGGGGATGACCCAGAGACTGCAGACGGTACAGGGGATGACCCAGAGACTGCAGACGGTACAGGGGATGACCCAGAGACTGCAGAGGGTACAGGGGATGACCCAGAGACTGCAGAGGGTACAGGGGATGACCCAGAGACTGCAGAGGGTACAGGGGATGACCCAGAGACTGCAGACAGTACAGGGGATGACCAGAGACTGCACTGCTGATTACACTTACAGACACAGCTGAAGCTGATCCCGCGGATCAATAGCCGCTGCCGCTGCTCCCGCATACTTCAACAAAGATACATGGTCGGATGGAGTAGTTCTGTAATCGATTGATCGTGCCTGAATCAGGGACATGCGCAGTTGCTTCAATCTTCATGGGAGACAGACCTTACCACTACACCGGCTGTGACAGTCGGCTGCCCACTGCGCATGCACAAGAAACGCTGCGCTTTGTGAATGGCCCGGTGTCTTCTGGGACACATGACAGGTCCCTGAAGACACCGGTCCATTCACAAAGCGCAGCGCTTCTCGCGCATGAGCAGTGGGCACCCAGCTGTCACAGCCGGGTTCCCACACTAAAGATGACGGCGCAGGAAGACTGTACAGTGCTGGACCGAGGAACAGGTAAGGTCCTGCTGCAGAGAAGAGCTGAGCGGCCGGCCTGGTATTCTGACATGGTGTCGGCGGCGGAAATACCAGCCCGGCCGCTCCATATTCACTCCATAAGATGCACTGGTATTTCCCCCCCTTTTTTGGGGGGAAAAAAGTGGGTCTTATGGAGCGAAAAATATGATATATATATATATATATACATACAGTGTATAAATAATTTATAATGCAATAAAACAGTGCAACATGTGTCCACACAAGAACAAAATCCAAAATGGTGATAAGGTTCTCGGTGTGACTCCAATCAATATCCACTCAGGTGGTGAAAGTGCTTCAAATAAAGTGCTCTATGATGGAATTCCTCCAAAATGCCCATAGTGCACCACAATACTCACCGGATTATACTGACCCCTTGTTTTACCAAGCATGTCAAGAAGTGCTCAAAGTGGTCCCAAAATTGTATAAACTCAGCCCCCTTATAAGACACCATCCAACTCACTGCGTTCTTCTGGAATACCCCTTCATATAGCTGAGGAAAGAAGTTCATCAGACATTGCCATAAAAGAAAGGAAGGAGAGCCCCATAGTGTAAAAACTTTAATAAAAAAGCATGGAGCAACTCTATGATGAAATTTGTAGGGTAGGACTTTCGTCATCACTTTTGCCGGTTTGAATGCTCAGCAGCTATTGTGGACCCAGTGTTTCCTGGTGTTTAATATAGGTGGTATATGACACCTGTTCATGTGCAAGACTTTTATTCATGCATTTTTAGTAAATGTTTTTACATTATATAGCTCTTTTTTTGCACTTTAGGCAGCAGCTACCAATTTAACCATTTGCCTACCGGGCACTTTCACCCCCTTCTTGCCCAGGCCAATTTTCAGCTTTTAGCGCTGTTGCACTTTGAATGACAATTGCGCAGTCATGCAGCATTGTACCCATATGAAATTTTTATCATTTTTTTTTCAATCAAATAGAGCTTTCTTTTGGTGGTATTTAATCGCCATTGGGGTTTTTATTTTTTGCACTATAAACAAAAAAAATAGCAAAAAATGTGAAAAAAAAGGTTTTCCTTGTTTCTATTATAAAAGTTTGCAAACAGGTAATTTTCCTAATTCACTGATGTGCGTTGATGAGGCTGCACTGATACGCGGCACTGATGGGCACTGATAGGCAGCACTGATGGGCCCTGATAGGTAGCACTGATGTGCACTGATGAGGTGGTGCTGATGAGGCGGCACTGGTGGGCATTGATGAGGAGGCACTCATGATGCATTGATATGCAGCAACGATGGGCACTGATAGGCGGTACTGATGGGCACTGATAGGAGGTACTGATGGGCAGCACTGACTGGCGGCACTGACAGGTTGCACTGCTGGCAACTGACGGGCGACACTGCTGGGCACTGACGGGTGGCACTGCTGGGTGACTCTGCTGGGCACTGATGTGTGGCACTGCTGGGTGACACTACTGGGTGGCACTGCTGGGTGGCATTGTTGGGCACTGCTGGGCGGCACTGATAATCAGTGCCCTGGTTATCAGTGCAGTTCTCCCGTCACTGTGACAGTGTGAGAAAAGTGCAGCCGATAACCGGCAACTGTATTTTCCCAATGATCTGCTGTGTCATTGGACACAGCTGATCACGTGGTAAAAGGCCGCTGTGATTGGCCTTTTACCTCATCACATGATCAGCTGTGTCCATAGGACACAGTGGTCACCAACAGCGCCTGGTGCCTGCCGCTAGGGACACATTTTGGGAGGATGTCCATGGAATCCCTCCCACAACTGGACAACCGCGCTGTAGCCGTCTTTCGGCTATAGCGCAATTGGGAAGCAGTTAAATATTGAGATTATTGCAGCAGGTTCTTGTTTTTAAGGTTCAAACTCACACCTATACATGTGAATGACCATCTTCGCTCACACAGAATGCTCAGGTGTTCCATGCATCCACGTACAAGCAGCTCCAATAATGTCTGCTGAGACACAGGGGCTGCATAGATAAAAATGCTGGTCCCAATTTGGCAGCTGTTCGAGTGTGGTTGTGTGGCCCTGAATTAACACTGTTTGTTTCCAGAGAAACGTACCCACATGGCTGTCAAACTGCAAAACACAAGTACATTCCACAGGGGCAAAGACAGCTCTACCCATGTGTACAGAAAGGTACACCCATATAAAGTGTTTTGTTCCAAAAGAGGAATAGTCCTTTCAAATCAGGGACAGTTGGGAGCTATGCTTAATTCAGATCGTTTCGGTAAAATACAAGATTTTGTGAGCAAGGTGAGAATGGTGAGACACACCAAGGCAGCTCAGTTTTGGTTGGAGATAGTTTGTATGCAGCTTAATAGTTGATTGTTCAATAAATACAGCAAGAGGAGCTAACATTGGAGTGTGGCTCTTACCTTTTTGATTTTTGTATGTTTCAAGAGGAACTCAAAAGCTGTTGAGTGCATCATATCTGTTACTTTTTTCCATTGTTCTGGTGTTCCAGGGTCTCCAAAAATGTCATAAGTAGTCAGGAAATTAGATACTTAAAGCGGAGTTCCAGCTGAAAGAAAAAGTCAGCAGCTGCAAAAACTGTAGCTGCTGACTTTTAAAATACAGACACTTACCTGTCCCTCGGTCCAGCGGTGTCCTCACCACCGTTGTTTTCACCGGCCATCTTCTCTCCCTGATGCCGGCATCTTTAGTGTGGGCACCCGGCTGTGACAGCTTGCAGCTTCACAGCCGGATGCCCGCTGCGCATGTGCGAGAAGTGCTGCGTTTGGGAATGGCCCGTAGTCTTCTGGGAACTGTCACATGTCACAGGAGGGTAGGAGGACAACTTCCGCTTCCGATCGCCTAGATGATCGCAGCAGAAGTGGGAGTGGGCACCTGTCAAACTCGGCTATCTCTATGTGGCTAGGCTGTGAAAAAGTCTCCCACATGTGAAATCCCTATACAAAGCAGAATGTGTTTTGGGGTGTAATTCTAAGTATGCCTATGCTGTGTGTGAGAAATAACCTGTTAGAATGACAACTTTGCCCATAATTACATATTAAAGTGACACTAAACGATATCCTTATTCTCCAAAAATAATCCATACACATCCACTACCTAATGACTCTGTAATCTATTTTTCATGAAATTGGTTTTTACTGTGTTTTTCTTCCTACTTGCAAAGCCCTTCCTGAGCTCCCAAGGCTCTCCTTTTTCCCCTCACTTTTGTTTGTTTGGAAGGAGAGTGCACATTTGTTGTGGTCATGTGCAATTCTCTGCGCACACTATAAATCCCATAGTCCATAAACCATGTTCAGAATGAGCAAGAGAGGATGGCTGTGTTCCTACATATATTGGGACCATGGAGAGGGCACATAGCCCCCCTCTAACAGGATATTGAAACAAAGCAGCAAAAAAGATTAGGTGGCTGAAAGCAAAAAAAAGTTAATGCTATAGTATTGTGCTACTTTAACCACTTCCAGTCCGGACACTTTCACCCCCTTCCTGACCAGGGAAGTTTTCAGCTTTCAGTGCTATCACACTTTGAATGACAATTGCGCTGTCATGCAACACTGTACCCATATGAATTTTTTACCATTTTTTCAGACAGATAAAACTTTATTTTGGTGGTATTTATTCACCGCTGGGATTTTTATTTTTTTTGCTACGTAAATGAAAATGTCCAAAAATTTTGAAAAACAGTGTTTTTCTTATTAAATTTTGCAAATAAATAATATTTCATCATAAATCTTGGCCAAAATGTATTCCGTTATCTTTTTTAGTAAAAAAAAAAAAAAATAAGCCAAATTAGTTTATAACCAAAAATTATAATTTTTAAACATTTTTTTTTACATTTATTTTTTTATTTTTATTTTTTTTACATACTGTCGCCCTAGCAGTATTGTACTACTTTTGGGGGGTGATGAAGATTTTTTTTTTTTTTACACTGATTGCTTTTACACCCATATAGGATGTAAAAGAAGAAATCATTTCTCTTTCTCTCTGTCTGCATTCTTGCAGCCATTGAGAACTACTGAGTGAGCTGTGATTGGTCACAGCTTGTCACATGGTACAAGGCTGTTGTGACAAGCCTTGTACCATGTGAACTCTGCGATCATTCACAGATTTCACACGTAGTAAGCAATGATGTCACAAGTGACATCTTGCTTACTACTTTGCATGTGATCACTGATTGGCCAATCAGTGATCACATGATTGGGACCTCGTACAGAGGTCCTGTCCGATGATCGGTGTTTCACTGTGTCCAGAGGACACAGCGGGCACCGGATCGCGGTGCTGCGCACTCCCGGGGAGCGTGCACAAGCAGGGTGTGGGGAGGCCGTTTATTAATGGCCACCCGACCCTGCAGTGCCACCGTCCGACCGTTTATATACAACGGCCGGTCGGGAAGTGGTTAAAGCCATAGTATGTGCAGAACCACAGTAAGTTGGTATACAGGCATTCGCTTAAAGTAATTTGTAAGCCAGCAAATTTTTCTTTGATGTTACATACTGCGTTCTCTGAGCAACCACCAGCACATATTGCACTTTTCTCTAGACTTGTTCCATTATACAGTATACTGCCCATAAGTATGACGGCAAGTAGAAGCTGCCTATTGTGTGTAATCTCTGCCAATGTTTTTAGGATTTTTTATGCTTACTTATGATTTACTATTGTATTTGAATGAAGCTCATAAGCTGATAAAGGAGATATTACTGCTTTGCAATACCATCTACTGGTCCAGTTCTGCTCTGACAATGATAATGAGTGTCAGCTCTCTTCACTGAGTTGAGTAAAGAAAGCGTGTGAAAGCATGTGGGAAAATCAAGTGAAAACCCTGTGAAAGAGTGTAACTTGTGGGTGGAGATGACAATGCTGTAAATTTTGTGCCTGTGATCACCACGGTTGTAAATCAGCTCAGGAGTATGTTTAACTTGTTTTTGTTTCTGTTCGGGGAAAAAAAAAAAAAAAGTGTGGCAATGCAACTGATGTGGTATTATTACTACTGAACAATGAGGTACGTGACCCATGTCTATCCTGCAGCTGTTGAACTACTATATTAGTGCCAGGGGTGATTGAGAGTTTCAGCAACCATTTTTACTACTGTATGTATCAACACATTACTGCAGATCTGTTTTTTCTTGTGTTGACATGCATTTGCAACCTAGTTTTGCTGTACTATTATATTTATTATTTTTTTGCTGCAGGTTCATTAATTCTTGCCTTGTGGTGTGATTGCAGCCCAATATTGCAATAAAACGTTAGCGCAAGTCCAGCTTTTCCTGCATTGTGGTGTGTTCAGAATGAATAGGCTGCCTCAACACAATGCAAATTAACGCATGGTGACGCAACGCACCACAATGCTAAGGAACAACGATGCTCTGGTGCGTTCACCAAAACTGTGCATTAACTGCAGTGATATTTATTGCATGCCAAGTACTGGATTTATATCATTAGATACTGCATGGCTGTCATACACAACTTGAATTTTGGCTGAATTGTCCAAATTCAAATTGTGGGTACCTCCGTCACCATCACCCAACTCGACAAAAGCCTTTGTTCAAGGAATCAGGTAGAAAATTGCCAGCCAAACATTGCCTGCATCCAATCAGATGCAGGCATTGTTGGGGTATTCTGACAGCCGCTGGAGTTGGCTGTCAAAATACAATAGCTGTCAGGGAAGATTAGTCTAACTGCACTGCTTAGAGCTGATTCACACCAGGAATTGCACAGGAATGAGCTGTGCATTCCTGTGCAATTCAAATGCAGGTCCGTGCGGTGCAATTTCAGACCATTCATTTTGAATGGGCTGAAATTGCACTGCACCGCAGCAAAAATAGTGCATGCATTACTTTTGCAAACTCACTGCAACCGCATTGCATTTGTACAAAGTGATTTGGTGCCGGGCTAGCACATTGCGTTTGCAACCTGTGTTTGGGGTGTCATTAACTTTATCTTGACACTTCAGATTGCAACTGCAGTACATTTAGACAGCGGAGTGGGAAACGCGCACGGAACGCAGGTTTCCCACATAGCGTTTTGGTGTGCACTGGCCCTTAAAGTAGGTGGAGGATTTCTATCATTCAGATGAACGTAGGGAATCTATGCATGCATGGCTTGCTTAAGTGTTACTGAGCCGTTTTGTTTTGCTGAGCCTGGTCACACGTGTGATTGGTTTTATAGGGTAGACCTGATTTATCTCCCCTGTCCAGTATAGATAGACTCTTAAACATCGCCTGTTTTGTGTATTATCTCACAGTTTCACAGTTGCTGATTGAACTAGACTTCCTTGAGCTCTTGTGAGGAGACCCACAAAACAAGAAATGTTGATGAGACCTTTGGACAAGCTTGGGACTCTCTGCAACTGTCACATACCTTGGTGGGAGACTGATTGATGCATGGCAGGTGGCTTCTCATGCACCTCCTCTTGACTCAGATGACCCTTGAACAGGGTCTCTCAGGCAGCAGAGTGGCAAGAGTACCCAATAACCATTGTTGAGATCTGGACTGACAGCAAGCCAGCGGTCAGAGGACAGTACAGTACTAGCCAAGATGAAGCATAGAAGGAGGATCTAGAAAGTCAGATAGAAAAAAGAAAACAAAGTATAAAATACAAAATCCTGCTTGATAACATGCGTGCAGTAAAGCAAAACAACAGACGGCAAAGGTTTGAAAGATCTTAAAGTCCAACTCCAGGCACAACTATTGTTCATTTATTGTTCTACTTTAGAAGCTCTCTAACAGGCATGTGCAAGCTGGAAAATTTCATTTTCCTTTCAGATGCATTTGTTTATTCCTAGGTAGATATTTTGTTTATTCGTATTCATCATGTCAGTCTGGTTCATTTTTGAGATTATTTACTTTTCTTCTGGATTCCATTCGTATATTTTCACATACCTGGTGGATTTGAAAAGTTCCGATAACTCTTTAGTCTGTTTTTGGATGGATCCGAATTCATTGTGAGTGATAGCTGGTTGTTGAGGAGTGGGTGACCGCAGCATCCTTAACTTCCCTGGCGGTATTCCCAAGTGTAGCTCGGGGTAAAGTTTCATTACCATAAGCGGTGACCCCGAGCTACACTCGGGCTTACCATGGGGCGCTGCTCGGGGATCTGTTCTTCACTTACCTTGTCCTGCGCTCCCGCGATGTCCCTCCTGCAGTGTCCCCGGCAATGTAATCCGGCGGATGCCGGCATCTGTCATCTGGGTTCCGTCCCCTGCGAGCGTCGGGACGTGCAGGGACGGAACGGCGGGAAATTTGAAAATGACAAAAAGTGACATTCACTAAATACACTAAAATCACATAGTAAAACATTACTGTATCCAACCATTTCACATACATTTTGTCCCTAGTGCTTTGTCCTGTGCCCTGCCTGCATTTTTACTGTTCTTTCTGCCTGGAAACTGAGAAATGTCCATGGCGTCCAAAAAGCGTCCCTTTAGGTCAAACGCGGTTTTAGACAAGCTAGAGAACAGCGATAGTAAATCAGAACCACTTGCAGAATTGAGTGATAATGATTCGTGGGGGAAATTCCTCATCGACACTGAAAACGATTTTGCGACTTTGCTCAGTGATGTGCGAACGTGGTGCTATATTTCAAATTTCAGTGTTTTTGGTTTGATTACATTATTGAATTAAATTTATTATTATTATATTATTATTTTTTATGATTTATTAAATTATAATTTATGATTTCATGTTTCAAATTGTAACATACCCGGGATGTTTACTAGACTCTTGTTCGGACAGATTTCAGTGAGTTATTCCTAAAAATTACAGGCCTACAATAAAAAAAATACACATTTCCATGCAAAAAAATGTACCGCTTTGAGCACAGAAATATGGACATAATCATACCACTAGGGAGATAAGCAATCAAGACTCATCTGCTGTCAGCAGGATTCCGGGAAGCAGGATTTTCTTGTTTTTTTTAGTGCGGGTCAGCGTTCATCAGGATTGACGTTGGATTAACTTTGGGGGACATTTTTTATTGGGGGGGTTTAATAAAGGACTTGTGGGATTTATTTACTTTTAACTTTTTTTTGGGTGAATGAGTAGGGGTACTATGTACTAAGGATGCACCAATACCAGTATCGGTATCGGTGCCGATACCAAGTATTTTTACAAGTACTCGTACTTGTGAAAATGCTCGCCATACTGGAAACCCATAGTGTGACTTGCATCAATACAAATTGCACCACAAAGAGTAGCATGTGATTTGAACAGGAATGCGATTCCTGTGCAAATCGCATGGTTTCCCCACTGCTCTTGTATGAACCCAGGCTGTCATAGCCTGAGTTCACACAAGAGCAGTACGGGAAACCTCCCTGCAGGCAACCCATGCTGAGCGGAGAATGGGTGTGTGCGGATGTATACTGCACCGGTAGATGAGGAGAGAAAGCAGTGGGGATTTGAAATCCCCACCGCGTTCTCTTCTCTGCTTGCAGCGATGACAGTTCAGTTCAGATGCTGTCAAGCCCATACTGTCATCACTGCAAGGAGAGGAGAGAAAGCTGTGGGGATTTCAAATCCCCAAACCTGTGAAGTCTTGCAGGGATGACAGTACGGGTTAGATGACATCTGATTGGTCAGTACCATCACATGGGCAATCAAAAGCCCTCTAGCCTGAACTGTAATCGCTGAAAGGAAAGGATAGAAAGTAGCGGGAATTTCAAGTCCCTGCTGCTTTTTCTCCTCTTCTACCACTGAGAATATAGAGCATCTGCCTCCATAGTATACATCCCCACATGCTCACTCTCCACTGCAGGAAACATTCCTGCACCCCTTCTGTGTGAACTCAAGACAGTGGGGAAACTTCATGCGATTTGAACAAGAATTGCATTCCTGTTCAAATCGCATGCTGTTCTTTATTGTCAATTTGCGTCCATACATTTTACATCACACCCCAAAGAATTGGTACTCGGTATCCGTGAGTACCTGATCAAAACTATTGGTATTCGTACTCTCAGATAAAAAAAAAGGGTATCGGTGCATCCCTACTACATACCCCATACTCATTCCCAAGGGAGGGCCAGGATTGTTAAAAGCAACCCTCCTATGTTGAGGGCATGTGGCCTTGTATGGTTCAGGAGAGGGGGCGCTCAATTCCACCCCCCCCCCTTCCTGGCCTGTTGGGCTGCTGTATGCTGGGAAAAGGGTCCGGTATGGATTTTAGGGTGGACCCCCATGCCATTTATAAAAAAAAAATTTGGTCTGGGGTTCCTCTTAAAATCCATACCGGAATTGAAGGGCCTGGTATGGATTGGGGGTTAATTTTAACCAGCACTTGTTTTGTTTATTCTGCAGTCAGCAGAGGAGTCATGGCATTTAAGGATGTGGCTGCAGCCCGCTCCTTGACAACCAGCTATTATTTACAGTTAATTAAAATGTTATCAAACAAAATCGAAAATGTGACATCTGAATGAAACGAATGAACAGATGCATTCATTATTTTTCATTTTCATTTCTTTTTTTCATTGCTATTGGTCCATTAGGAAATTTGGATATATCTACATCTCCAAAAACAAAATTTTCATCCGAAAAACAAATCAAAACTAAAGGAATCGCACATGTCTACTCTCTAAGTTCAACTGATAAATTCTAAAATTTAGAGAGGAGAGCCATACTTCTAGTTCCCCATGGAACAGGGCGTATGAACAGGTGGACATGAGGAAGGCAAGGAAATGATGGACTGTATATTGAAAAGGTCTTTTACTGACAGTGGAGTTTACATTGAAAGAGACCTGCCATACTTCCACTAAATACAAACGTACAGCTTAGTAATATTCCTTATGTATCCTCCTCTATGGATGTAAGTATGTAAGTGTAGTGCTAAACCTACAGTGGCCTGCTTGATAATACTTGTCCCCAGTGGATGCTGGACCTTTCAAACCTCCCAACACCTCTAACACTCTGGGTTCAGACATATCTCAACAGCATAGAATAATAAGGCATGAGACACAGTTCTTTAGTAACACCTCTATATTAGGCTTGTTCAAAAGAGTGGGCTGCAGGAATAATGGGTTTATGATGCAAAACCCCAGTAAACCCCAGTTAACGCATAATAGCAGAACACTGGTAAATGAGGAATATTCAATAGGCAACGTTTAACAGGTTATACAGTCATGAGTACTAAGCTTCAACTATTTAATTGCAACACCAGCAGTAGGAGGGGAAAGAAAAGGCTTGTTGACTTATCAGTTCCCTCCATGCCATTGGCACTGCAATGGGGAAAGCAGAAAATTATGCATTCCCACTTACCACATTCCAATTTACCAATCCCATGGATAGCATGGCCTCCTAGGAACAAGAGTTCTTGTACAGGCTCTGGGCTGTTTGCAGGGATGTGCAGAGTTACCGCCTGATGGCCTGTCAGCTGGGTGAACAGAGATGTTGGTGTGAAGACTGGACAGTGACAGTCCCATCCCATCTAAATAGATATAAGTACCCTAATCTGAATAACAATGGCCATGAAAGTGAAAAGGTCCCTTTAACTAGAGATTGCAAATTGAGTCCTGCAATGTTTAGAGTTCCTGATATGGTGGTGTTCATTGTCTTCTGCTAGCAATGGAAGAGGGCAAGTCCCTCAAAACACATTAGCCTGATGGACTCATACTGTCCCTCCATGTGATGAGATGTATGGAGGACTTGAAGCTGATGTATGACAAGCGTTGATGTACCTGTTGGTTTGTGAGTACAGTACCTACTATTTTTACAATAAAAGATAGTATTGAGGATAAAGGCCTAGGCTGGCATGCGCTCTGTTTGTTCTATGGTTGCCCAGTCTTGAGAGGACAGCAAAGCGTGGCATGACCATGAAAGGCAAGCCATGATGTGAATACAGAAACTATTTTTGGGAACCACTTTTAAACACAAGAGGTTGCACATTTGTTTGTTAATTTTTGTTAATTCAGGTGTAAAGGTGTCAGCATGCAGTGTCTCTAGAGTGATGACAGAAAGGAGCGGGTGGATGCCCAACTTACCAATCACATAGATAGCACGGCCTCCTAGGAACAAGAGTTCTTGTACAGTCTCTGGGCTGTTTGCAGGGATGTGCAGAGTTACTGCCTGATGGCCTGTCAGTGAGGTAAACAGAGATGGTTGTGTGAAGACCAGATAGTGAAAGTCCCAATGCAGAGACACTGGTGCAATCTCAGTGTGCTGAACTGATGAGTCCCACAGCAGCAGGCCAGCAATCCCTGGAGAACAGCAGCCCCACTGTGTTCAGCTCTGAATCCTGCACCCAGAGAGAGAGCCAGTCCCTTGTAGAATATATCTGCTGTCCCAGCATCCTTCATGTTTGCCAGCTCTCTGGTAGTTGTAGTTCAATTAGCACTCAGGAATACAGGATGTATTGGCTATAGGACAACAAGTCCCAAGATCCTCTGCTGTCAGAAGAAGTGGACCCACTTTGCTAACAGGAAGTGATGTAGCAGTCCCAGTACTGGGCACTAGGGGAGGATAAATGATTAATTATATTCTCATCTGCAAATGTCCCTGAATGGCATAATGGTATAGCCCAGTGGTCGGCAAGCCACGGCTCACGAGCCACATGCGGCTCTTTACACACTTTAATGCGGCTCTTCTGTGTGCCGGGCGCCCGCTCCCCTTCCTCCTCTCGGGCGGCCGCCCCAAAAGTCAGGACTCTGCAGTTAGCCCAGCAATGGGCAAACTACGGCCCGGCAGACCTTTTAATCCGGCCCGCGGAGCGTGGCAAACATTGGCTGTCAGGATGTAGGCGGGGCAGCATGACGAACTCCTCTCACAGTCCGCCCTGAAGACCGGAACGGCGCGGGAACACAGCGAGAGGAACGCGCGGAGCAAAGGTAAGTGAATTGACACAATATGGGGAATGAATTACTATAGGGGGGATGAATTACTATATGGGGGATTAATTACTATGGGGGATGAATTACTATATGGGGGATGAATTACTATATGGGGGATGAATTACTATATGGGGGATGAATTACTATATGGGGGATGAATTACTATGGGGGATGAATTACTATGGGGGATGAATTACTATATGGGGGATGAATTACTATATGGGGGATGAATTACTATGGGGGATGAATTACTATATGGGGGATGAATTACTATGGGGGATGAATTACTATGGGGGATGAATTACTATATGGGGGATGTATTTTCAGTTTTAAAAATGTGGCTCTCAAAATAAAATTTCAATCGTGGTTTTGGCGAGATTTGGCTCAGTTGAAAAAAAAGGTTGCCCACCACTGGTATAGCCAGCACCTGGCTACATAAGTTTTTGATCTGATATATAGTCATTTATAAAATGTATTATTTAAAGTTGAAGTCTGGTCAAAATCTAACTAAACATAAACCTGCTCCCACCCCATTCTAAGCCCAATACTAATTAGCCTGTAAAAGAAAGACGTGTATACTTACCTAATCTAAGGGCTCTCCAGTCCAGTCATGATCTTCACAGCGGCCCGCTTCAGGGAAGAGAGCAGTGATAATGGCTGCAATGCTAGGTGGTGATGTCACCCATAGTCTTACTATTGGTCATCTGTTGTCAGCTGACCCTCCCCTTCCCTAAAGCTGGAGCTGGGAGCCAGTCATGTGGGTGGTGCTTAAGGATGCCCTAGTGGTGACACAGTGTAACTGCACTCACTAATGCCTAAACTTGGTAGGGAACTGCAGTCATATGAAATCAACATCAAAGCAGGTCTCCCAGACTTGGGAGTGAGCAGCCCTCTGTAACTCATTGTCAAGCTTGTTACACTGTTAACACCAAACACTTCTGAACACAATTACTTGTTAGAGAACACCACTTCCCAGGTGTGCAGCATTTAGGGACTGTTACAGCAGAGCCTGTACCAAACAATTCCAGTCATCTCACTCCCAGTGACATGTCTGACTGTTGCTTCTGGATACAGGAAACAAAATTTTTACTGTAACTATATGCCTGTTCTCTTCCCAAGGCCTTACTACATCTCTCTCTCCCATGACTCACAGCTAAGTCTCTAGGCACTCTGTGCTGCAAGGTCTGTCCCAGTGTGTGGGGAGCCAGTTGCTAGTGAAAGGGCCACGCATACATCCCTTCACTACCAGAGCAACCATTACACTTGCTTGCTACCTGTTCCCTGGCTGGTTGGCTGCTTTTAGCAAATGCCACAAATATAGTTGTCCCTAGCAAAGGCAATATAGCCTACACTACTGTAGGCAGCATCCTACTTGTTGGACTCTATGTAGTATCTACTGTATCTACTCTAACTCTCTAATCCCTTGATGCAAGTCCTGTTCTTTTGATACACCAAGCATGCATGTCTTGAGAGACTTCACACCAGGCATTTAAAGGAACAAATACATTTACTGAAGTAGTGGAAGGTCATACAGGAACAGTTATTCCATGGCAATTTCACATACATTCCAGTACAGAGTTCTCTAACAGCCCATGAGGTGATTTAGCAGCAAGGTCTATAAAACCGTTCTTTAGAGGCCACAGTCCATTAAAGCAGTATATCTACAGAGGTAGCAAGAATTCCCTTAAGTTCCAGATTTGGCAGTAGTCCATAAGAGGCAATAAGTCAATAACTGGTAGCTAACAGTTCATGAAAGTCCTCAGGCTCCCAAACCCATAGGGAACCCCAACTGGGCCTCTAGATGGGGGCACAGACCAACAGAGTAACAGCCTACATTTTGGCAGTGTATTCCTAACCAACCTCTCTGGGGCACTAAAGTGCCCCTGTTGATATTGTATGAACTGCAGGGGGGCGGTGAGTAGCTAAGAAAGTATACAGGTGAAACTCGAAAAATTAGAATATCATGCAAAAGTTCATTTATTTCAGTAACGCAACTTAAAAGGTGAAACTAATATATGAGACAGACTCATTACATGCAAAGCAAGATAGTTCAAGCCGTGATTTGTCATAATTGTGATGATTATGGCTTACAGCTCATGAAAACCCCAAATCCACAATCTCCGAAAATTAGAATATTGTGAAAAGGTGCAATATTCTAGGCTCAAAGTGTCCCACTCTAATTAGCTAATTAAGCCATAACACCTGCAAAGGGTCCCTGAGCTTTTAAATGGTCTCTCAGTCTGGTTCAGTAGGAATCACAATCATGGGAAAGACTGCTGACTTGACAGTTGTGCAGAAAACCATCATTGACACCCTCCATACGGAGGTAAAGCCTCCAAAGGTAATTGCAAAAGAAGTTGGATGTTCCCAAAGTGCTGTATCAAAGCACATTAATAGAAAGTTATGTGGAAGGGAAAAGTGTGGAAGAAAAAGGTGCACAAGCAGCAGGGATGACCACAGCCTGGAGAGGATTGTCAGGAAAAGGCCATTCAAAAGTGTTGGGGAATTTCACAAGGAGTGAACTGAGGCTGGAGTCAGTGCATCAAGAGCCACCACACACAGACGGATCCTGGACATGGGCTTCAGATGTCGTATTCCTCCTGAACAACAAACAACGTCAGAAGCGTCTTACCTGGGCTAAAGAAAAACAGACCTGATCTGTTGCTCAGTGGTCCAAAGTCCTCTTTTCTGATGAGAGCAACGTTTGCATCTCATATGGAAACCAAGGACCCAGAGTATGGAGGAAGAATGGAGAGGGACACACTGCAAGATGCTTGAAGCCCCGTGTGAAGTTTCCACAGTCTGTGTTGATTTGGGGAGCCATGTCATCTGCTGGTGTTGGTCCAATGTGCTTCATTAAGTCCAGGGTCAACGCAGCCATCTATCAGGAGATTTTGGAGAACTTCATGCTTCCTTCCGCAGACGAGCTTTATGGGAATGCTGACTTCATTTTCCAGCAGGACTTGGCACCTGCCCACACTGCCAAAAGTACCAAAACCTGGTTCAATGACCGTGGGATTACTGTGCTTGACTGGCCAGCAAACGTGCCTGACCTGAACTCCATAGAGAATCTATGGAGCATTGCCAAGAGAAAGATGAGAGACATGAGACCGAACCATGCAGAAGAGCTGAAGGCCGCTATTGAAGCATCCTGGTCTTCCATAACACCTCAGCAGTGCCACAGGCTGATAGCTTCCATGCCACTCCGCATTGAGGTAGTAATTGCTGCAAAAGGGGCCCAAACCAAGTACTGAGTACATATGCATGCTTATACTTTTCAGAGTTCAAGTTGCATTACTGAAATAAATGAACTTTTGAACGATATTCTAATTTTTCGAGTTTCACCTGTAGAATAGAGAAAGAATAAAACCTAACCAGCAGTGTTATCCCCTTCCTCTTGATTTACCAACCTAGCACATCAACCAAAGGACACAGTACACACATCTACAAAGCAACAAATAACACCGCTGACCCAGATAACTTCAGTCAGCACAGCAGAAAAATGTAACCCTTTGGAAGCACCTGCTTACAACTGGCCCGGAGAGCCCTTATAATAGGTAAGTATAGACATCTTTTAGCTACAGGGTAGTTAGTTTAAAGCAGGGTTTCTCAACCAGTGTTCTTCCAGAGGTGCTAGGGGTTCCTTGAGCAATGAGCTATTTTTGCCTGACACTGACCCACTGACACCATTGATCTTTTTAAGGGGATAATTCTTTCTAGTGGCTACAAGTGTAAGGAGCATTCTTCCCACTGTCCATTACACTAATGTATCATGAGTTTTAGATATAGTATTTTTTAGCAGGGATAACCTGAGACCAGAAAAGGTTGAGAAAGGCTGGTTTAGAGCTTAGAAAGAATAAGGGTGGGAGTAGGTTTATGTTTACGTTTTGACTGAACTTCTACTTTAACTATCCAAATTGTTTTACTGCATCAAAGCAGAAGAAAAACGCATGACCATTAAATCCTATAGAACTCTTCACACTGGTCAGCTGTGGGTCCATTGTGTTTTTCAAAGTCCTGCTTGCTGCATTTTCAGTCTATGCTTAGGGCTGTAAAAAAAACTCACCTCCCCACTGAAAATAATGGAAAACACATTAAAACGTGACAAAAAAAACATTGAAAATACACCCACAGTTGAGTTTTTGGTGCATTTTGATTCACTGTTTTTTATCACAGCTGCAAAAAATGCAAACGAAAATGCAGCAAAAGCATAGCAAAAAAGCATATGCATTTTATTGCATTTTTGCAAGTGAGCAGTGTGAAAGTAGCATAATGATAGCGGTGAAAAAGCACTTGTGAGTTTAACCAATGTATTTGCTTTTATATTGCAATAGCACTAAACTGCACTAAGAATTTTAACCCCTTCCTCCCTAAGGGTGAAACAAATGTTAATGCCTAAACACAATTTTGCAACTTTGACATGTGTTAGTAAAACTATACATATCATTAGAGATGAGCGAATCGAACCAGGCGAACCGGAATTCGAGTCGAATTTCAGGAAATATTCGATTCGCGGCGAAACCGAAATTTTGCCTACTTCGGGTGCGCGAATCGAACATTTCCCGATCAGCCGGCAAAAGTGTCCCTGCAGTGAGCTCCGCTATTTCTGACAGTTCTCTGACAGAAGGAACACATGTTTAGCGGTTGAAACATTGTATCTATTAGTTTACATTTAGGATACAGATGTTTCAACCACTGTTCATGTGAAGAAGCTGTGAGAGAACTGTCAGAAATAGAGGAACTCTGCACATACACTTTTTGCCGGCTTGGAATTATTCTTCTTTTCATCCTACTTCTTCTTCTTCTTCATCTTCATCCTCAGAAGAAGAGGATGAGGATGAGGATGAAGAAGAAGAAGAAGAAGTAGGATGAAAAGAAGAATAATTCCAAGCCGGCAAAAAGTGTATGTGCAGAGTTCCTCTATTTCTGACAGTTCTCTCACAGCTTCTTCACATGTACAGCGGTTGAAACATCTGTATCCTAAATGGAAACTAATAGATACAATTTGTATCTATTAGTTTCCATTTAGGATACAGATGTTTCAACCGCTGTACATGTGAAGAAGCTGTGAGAGAACTGTCAGAAATAGAGGAACTCTGCACATACACTTTTTGCCGGCTTGGAATTATTCTTCTTTTCATCCTACTTCTTCTTCTTCTTCTTCTTCTTCATCCTCATCCTCATCCTCTTCTTCTGAGGATGAGGATGAGGATGAAGAAGAAGAAGAAGCAGTAGGATGAAAATAAGAATAATTCCAAGCCGGCAAAAAGTGTATGTGCAGAGTTCCTCTATTCTGCAGATACACTTAGAGGAGCTCTGCACATACACTTTTTGCCTGTTTGGAATTAATCTTATTTTCATCCTACTTCTTCTTCTTCTTCTTCTTCTTTATCCTCATCCTCAGAAGAAGAAGAAGAGGATGAAGAAGAAGAAGAAGAAGAAGAAGAAGAAGTAGGATGAAAATAAGAATAATTGCAAGCCGGCAAAAAGTGTATGTGCAGAGTTCCTCTATTCTGCAGATACACTTAGAGGAGCTCTGCACATACACTTTTTGCCGGCTTGGAATTAATCTTATTTTCATCCTACTTCTTCTTCTTCTTCTTCATCCTCATCCTCAGAAGAAGAAGAGGATGAGGATGAAGAAGAAGAAGAAGAAGAAGAAGAAGTAGGATGAAAATAAGAATAATTCCAAGCCGGCAAAAAGTGTATGTGCAGAGCTCCTCTAAGTGTATCTGCAGAGCTCCTCTAAGTGTATCTGCAGAATAGAGGAACTCTGCACATACACTTTTTGCCGGAAACCGCTGTATGGAGGGAATGTCCCAGAACTGTCAGAAATAGTCTATTTCTGACAGTTCTGGGACATTCACTCCATACAGCTGTTTCAACCGCTGTATGGAGGGAATGTCATAGAACTGTCAGAAATAGACTATTAATGACAGTTCTGGGACTGTCCTTCCATACAGCGGTTGAAACATTGTATGTATTTGTTTCCATAAATGGATCCATTTATGGAAACAAATACATACAATGTTTCAACCGCTGTATGGAAGGACAGTCCCAGAACTGTCATTAATAGTCTATTTCTGACAGTTCCATGACATTCCCTCCATACAGCGGTTGAAACAGCTGTATGGAGTGAATGTCCCAGAACTGTCAGAAATAGACTATTTATGGCAGTTCTGGGACATTCACTCCATACAGCGGTTGAAACATTGTATCTATTTTTTTCCATAAATGACATTCTGCAAATACACTTAGAGGAGCGCTGCAGATACACTTTTTGCCGGCTTGGAATTAATCTTATTTTCATCCTACTTCTTCTTCTTCATCCTCATCCTCATCCTCATAAGAAGAAAAAGAAGAAGTAGGATGAAAATAAGAATAATTCCAAGCCGGCAAAAAGTGTATCTGCAGCGCTCCTCTAAGTGTATCTGCAGAATGTCATTTATGGAAAAAAATAGATACAATGTTTCAACCGCTGTATGGAGTGAATGTCCCAGAACTGTCATAAATAGTCTATTTCTGACAGTTCTGGGACATTCACTCCATACAGCTGTTTCAACCGCTGTATGGAGGGAATGTCATGGAACTGTCAGAAATAGACTATTAATGACAGTTCTGGGACTGTCCTTCCATACAGCGGTTGAAACATTGTATGTATTTGTTTCCATAAATGGATCCATTTATGGAAACAAATACATACAATGTTTCAACCGCTGCATGGAAGGACAGTCCCAGAACTGTCATTAATAGTCTATTTCTGACAGTTCCATGACATTCCCTCCATACAGCGGTTGAAACAGCTGTATGGAGTGAATGTCCCAGAACTGTCAGAAATAGACAGAAACTGTCACAGAACTGTCCTTCTTCTCATCCTTCTTCTTCTCATCCTTCTTCTCATCCTTCTTTTCATCCTTCTTCTCATCCTTCTTCTCATCCTTCTTCTCATCCTTCTTCTCATCCTTCTCCTTCTCCTTCTTCTCATCCTTCTCCTTCTCCTTCTTCTCATCCTTCTCCTTCTCCTTCTTCTCATCCTTCTCCTTCTCCTTCTTCTCATCCTTCTCATCCTTCTCCTTCTCCTTCTTCTCATCCTTCTCCTTCTCCTTCTCATCCTTCTCCTTCTCCTTCTCCTCATCCTTCTCCTTCTCCTTCTTCTCATCCTTCTCCTTCTCCTTCTTCTCATCCTTCTTCTCATCCTTCTCCTTCTCCATCTTCTCATCCTTCTCCTTTTCCTTCTTCTCATCCTTCTCCTTCTGCTTCTCCTTCTCCTTCTTCTCATCCTTCTCCTTCTTCTCATCCTTCTCCTTCTTCTCATCCTTCTCCTTCTCCTTCTCATCCTTCTCCTTCTCCTTCTCATCCTTCTCCTTCTTCTCATCCTTCTCCTTCTCCTCATCCTTCTCCTTCTCCTTCTTCTCATCCTTCTCCTTCTCCATCTTCTCATCCTTCTCCTTCTCCTTCTTCTCATCCTTCTCCTTCTTCTCATCCTTCTCCTTCTCCTTCTTCTCATCCTTCTCCTTCTCCTTCTCCTCATCCTTCTCCTTCTCCTCATCCTTCTCCTTCTCCTCATCCTTCTCCTTCTCCTCATCCTTCTCCTTCTCCTCATCCTTCTCCTTCTCCTTCTTCTCATCCTTCTCCTTCTCCTTCTTCTCATCCTTCTCCTTCTCCTTCTTCTCATCCTTCTCCTTCTTCTCATCCTTCTCCTTCTCTTTCCTCATCTCCAAGGGCATTTAAATTAAAGGTACAGTGTTCTGCACTAATTTAAAGGCTCTCTGAAGCCTAGAAACCCTTTTTATAAGTCATCTTCGTAGCGAAGAAATTCGCATCGAATCGAATTTCACACTGGAATTCGCCGAATCAGCCGAATCGAATTTTTGAGAAATTCGCTCATCTCTACATATCATCACAACTACTTTGTACATCCAGGAGGATTATACCTTGTATTTTTCAGGACAAATTGGGCTTTCATTTGGTGGTAAATGGTAATGGATATCTCTTGTGTTTTTTTTTATTATAAAAGGAAAACTGGCCAGAATAGTAATAAAAGATATCTTTTTTTAATTTAGCTGTATATTTCTTGCTACAACCCAAAATAAATTCTCCTTTTCCTGATGATCGCAGTGATACAATGTTAGCTGTTGTTTGCACCCGCAGTACAGCCCAGAAACAATAACACGCATTTTGCTTCTTTTTTTTTCTGCCCGAAATATACTGACCATGACCTTTGACCCTGACTTTGACCCAAATACTAACCCTGCCACTGACCTAGATCAAACCTTTATTTTATTTATTTATTTTACGCACAGTTGTTTTTCTCTTTCTCTACAAAGAGAGAGAGAGAGAGAGAGAGAGAGGTACAATGTATCCCTCCCTTCCATTGAGAGAGAGAAAACACAGGGGCGGGCTTCACAGTAACTGGTCACTGTATGGTGAGAGCCTGGTCTCTGTGCTGGGAGCGTTCCGTGCAGTGCCCTCCAAGCACAAAGACAGTACGCATATATGCGGCCCCACGAAAAAAAAACCTAGTCCAGTGAGGCCGCATATATGGGCACTGTCAGCAGGAAGGGGTTAATATCATACTACTGGGGAATTTAGCCAACTGTTGGTACTCACCTTATCTGCAGCACATTCATTGATTTCATATCATAGAGTGGACCTGACATTTAGGGCCCCTGGGTGCTCTTGCCATAATACACAAGTACCTCTGCTCTCCACAATGTCACTAGTGCTTCCATCTTCTCCCAAACCTCTTCCAGGTCTTTCATCGTCTTTATTACCAGACCAGGAGTTGTAAATCCCATGTGCCTCCATAGATACATACAGTGCTGCTCAGCCCCTGCTCACAGGATTTGACTGACAGCAGCTGGAGCCAATGGCTCCCAATACCCTCAGTCTCTCAGGAAGAGAAGGGAGAAGACCTGCAGCTGGAACATTGCTGGATCACTGACAGGACTTAGGTCAGTGTTTGAATTTTATGGGGGGAGATAGGGGGAACAGTTAGCGCCGGGAACACATTAGGGTGGGATCTATGCTTTTACATGGTCCTGAATCTCCACTGTGACCTAATAATAATAATCTTATATTTTCACTATGTACAAAAAAGCCATTAAATTTTGTTGGGAAAAAAAACATATTTCAACTGCCAAGCAAATTGCAATATTTCCCTGTTCCAGCCACCTACTGACTGCAATCCTTTGCCATCTTCTCCAGTTGCTACTTAAGACGGTATGCGTTGGACATGTGCACTTTTTAAGAGCTGCCAACTGAAACCAGAAAGAAATTCATAACAGTTGTCTGCAGTGCAGGCCCAGTCCATCTCATTCTGCAGCTGCTGAGGGGAAGGGCCTGAGCAATTGGCATGAGAGACGCACACATACAGCCAAATGGCTCAAGTATTCCTCAGCCCACCGCAGTCTTAACACACTAGACTACAAGAGGAACAGGGAGAAAAACCTATTTGTGGATACTATAAAAGATTGTATGCTGTCTATTAAATTATTTTTGTTTCTGGTGCTGCTATGGGTACTCGTAAAAACAAACGAGGTGATTCTTAAAATATCAGAGATAGAGATTTAAGATTGGACTGTAAACACCTTGGATACCTTGAACAGTGAGTGTGACAACGGTAGATGTTCTAGCCACCATGCACGTATATTACCATCTTGTTTCCAGATATTGCTGCTTAATCCCTACACTGGCTTTCCATTGCCCAACGGATAAAATTCAAAACATTAACAATAACATATAAAGCCATTTATAACTCTGCTCCAATTTACATCACTAATCTTGTCTCCAAATATCACCCAATACTCTCCGCTCCTCCCACGACATCCTGCTCTCTAGCTCCCTTTTCTCCAACTCCCATGCTTATCTCCGGGACTTCTCCAGAGTCTCCCCCATCCTCTGGAACTTTCTACCCCAATCTATCCGACTATCGCCTACTCTGCCCACTTTTCTCTGAAAACCTATCTCTTCAGGGAAGCCTATCCTGCCTTCAGCTAATAACGGAATATTTTATTCCTCCTACCAGTCCATCCCCCACAATTATTACCTTTTGTACCACCAGCCCCTAGCCTCTTAGATTGTAAGCTCCAAGGAGCAGGGCCCTCTTAACCTTCTTGTATTGAACTGTATCGTTGCTGTTTTGTTTCCCTTTATATTGTAAAGCGCTGAGCAAACTGTTGGCGCTATATAAATCCTGTATAATAATAATAATAATTGCTTAAAGTAGAACTAAAGGCAAACTGTTTTTCATTTTGCCATCTGTGCCCCATTGGGAAGATTTGCCTTCACTACCTTTCCCATAGCCATGATCACGTAGTTCTGCCCATGCTCCAGGGAGCCCTTGCGGGTTTCCTTGTCACATTAGGTTTTACACTGCTTTGCTGGGGAAAAACACTTGCCACGTCACCCTGCGTAGGTAATTCAGTAAACTAAGAGGGTCCAAGCTGGCTGGGCAAGGGCCCTTCCCGTGCCCTCTGAGTTTCCAGTTTCACTTACGCAGGGTGATGGGTAAGCCCTATCCCCCAGCAGTGCACTCTCTGCTCAGCCCTCCTACCCAGCCCAGTACAGGCCCTCCCCGCCCTTCTCAGCCCTGTTTAACTGTGCACACAAGGTGGGGGCAAGCAGGCCACACTCTGACCTTCCAGGTGAAATCAATGGGCTTGTATGTGAATTTGGAAGTCAGAGGGTAGTGAGGGGCCTCAGGTCAACGTTTTCATAGGGGCCCACAAGCTTCAAGCTACACCTCTTAACTACATAGCTACAAAAATAAGTTAGAGGAAATACCTACAAAGCGAGAGAATCCCTTGATGTAACCAGGGTCACAAATATGAGTGTCCCCAATGGAAGATTTCACTTCTATTCCTGTTCTGGTGACATCCCACTTTTGGATGATATCAGTGAACAGGACAAATAGAGGGGGTGAATATCCCTAACAGGGATGCATAAAGCAAATAAAAATTTACTAGTGTTCTAATCCCTCCCCGCTGTACCCAAACTAAAATAAGCTTTTCCTTTAATTATAGTTTAATTACTATGCCAAAATCCTGTGTAATTGTATGAAAATAGATGCAGATTTACATTTAGGGCTCATTCAGATATGTGCATTGTGTTGCATAAAAATGCAGTATGGCTACATTTTTACAGAGTGTAATGCACAAAAACTCATGTCAATGCATAACAGCAATGTGCTGTTGTACAAAAAGTTGAAAGTGCCATTTTGTGACATTTCAATAAAGTTAAAAAGGAAAAAAAAAAAACCACATCACACCTCCACTACACAACGCAGATCAGAGCATGTGTGTTTATCAGACTATTGCTCATGACTGTTGGGGTGAACATGCCTTTTTTGGGTTGGTTTTGCCACCCACGGCCCTTCTGTAAGTCTAAGGCCTCATGCACACTGGGCAATTAGCCCAGGTGGGTGGAAGCCATAGGCGCACCATCAAGCCCTGGCAACCTTTAAAACCTTATGAGAGGCTGAAAGCTGCTGCAGCTGGACGGGGAAGGGCCCTCTGTTCTGCCACGACTCTTAAAACTGCTCAGTACCCACTGACAGACCCAGTTAGAGGTGGAGGACCACTCACACCTAGATAACATAAATTGTAGTAAGTCAGAGATGCATTAGACCAAAGACTGCCAGATGATAAGTTAAGTAAGTGCATTATATCAAAGCAGGGAAACAATGTAAGACTTGGCATCAAGCAATAAACAATTCTAAATTGCAGAACTAATAAAGGGAATTCTGGCCTGTCACAGGAGGAAATACTTAACCTCCCTGGAGGTATTCCCGAGTATAGCTCGGGGTAAAGTTTCAGCACCACAAGCGGTAACCCTGAGCTACACTCGGGAATACAATGCAGCGTTGCACCGGGATCTCTTCTGCACTCACCTTGTCCTTCGCTCCCGCGATGTCCCTCCTGCAGTGTCTCTGGCAATGTCCTCCGGCCGATGCCAGCATCCGTCTTCTGGGTTCCACTCCCTGTGACGTCAGGACGTAATCGGCAGGAAATTTAAAAATGGGAATAAGTGACATTCACTAAATACACTAAAATCACATAGTAAAACATTACTGTACCAGAGCATTTCACAAACATTTTGTCCCGAGTGGTTTTTCCTGTGCCCTGCCTGCATTTTTACTGTTCTTTCTGCCTGGAAACTGAGAAATGTCCATGGTGTCCAAAAAGCATCCCTTTAGGTCAAAAGCGGTTTTAGACCAGCTAGAAAACAGCGATAGTAAATCAGAACCACTTGCAGAATTGAGTGATAATGATTTGTGGGGAAATTCGTCATCAGACACTGAAAACGATTTTGTGACTTTGCTCAGTGATGTGCGAACGTGGCGCTATATTTCAAATTTCAGTGTTTTTGGTTTGATTAGATTATTGAATTAAATGTATTATTATTATATTATTAATTTTTATGATTATTTATTAAATTATAATTTATGATTTCGTCCGTTCAAATTTTAACAGACCCGGGATGTTTACTAGACTCTTGTTTGGACAGATTTCAGTGAGTTATTCCTAAAAATTACAGGCCTGCAAGAAAAAAATACATATTTCCATGCAAAAAAATGTACCGCTTTGAGCACAGAAATACTGACATAATCAGACCGCTAGGGAGCCTACACTACATCAATATTATTCCAAGCATTGAGATAACTATTAATGAGCAAAATGAGACCCAAATAAGACAATGATGTTCTTGAATGCAACTCTGTAGTGATACCCCGGATAGGGGTATCCATAAATGTTCCTAAGTAGGGTACACCCACCTATGGTGAAAGCAACTAATTGGCGCCTCAGGGTTAGTGTTGGTGGGCTTGCGGTGAGGACCTTCTGTCGGTGGTGCTAAAGAGTGTGTCACTTTAAGAGTAAGAGGTGTATAGCTGCAGGGTTACTAAGTAAGGAGTAGTCTATGTGGAACTTGGTGTAGCAAGGGGTTAAATGTGGCTTCTCCTCCCACCACTCCTGGCAGGCAACAGGTCCCATTCCACACTTGGCAGTTAGCGAATCCAGCCATCAGGGGCTCAGTATCTCAGCTCTGATTCCTACAATTGGCTCGATCTCTAGCAAGTGTTGGCAGGGTGAGCAACAGGTCTGTCCTCCCTCTGATGTAGGCAGTTAGGCACCAGCAGCAAGACCTCTCTGTGCAGCACTCTCTCTTTTATACAGCAGCAGCACATCTCCTCGAAAAAACACTGGTTCCTCAGATGTGACAGCTGGCAGCAGGTCTGTCCTCATTGCTCTCTTCCCTGGACTGCCCTAATCTTCCCAGATTTGCCTTGGACAACAGTGAACCTAGTCCTTCTGTTCATGCAGTCCTATTCAAGCAGTCCTTGTGGGAATCAAAATTCAGTAACCATAAACCTCCATTGACAAGTATGGTGCAGCAATCCTTTAAAAAGGAGAAAGAGAAATCTCTAGAAGAAGTTAGCGGATGTTGGGAGTGGCTGATCTGCACCTTTGAGGGATCCTGGCTAATCCCCAAAAGGAGGCTTAGCAAAGGGCCAAGGCAACCCTTAAAAGGTGACAGAGCCTGCTCAGCAAGAGGAGAGCAGAAAGAGAGGATATGAAGGCTGGAGAGCAGGAGCCTGGGAAGGGGCCCAGATGGGAACGGGCTCACCTCCAGGTAGGGACCTTGGAAGGAGGAAAACTTGGACCTTCACCGGCCCCCTGAGAGAGGACCACCAGGGAAGGAGCGGCCTAGCTAGAAGGCCTGGTAGCAGCCACCAACCCACCTGCAGCATAGCAGGAGGACCAAGTGAGTAACCCTGAACTCCCTGGGCTAAATAAGGAAAGGAGCACTGTGGTGTTAAACCAGTTTAGCAACTACCTGTCTTCTTTTAAGGCACTGGATCCCCTGCTCAAGGACTCCTCAAGGCAGCCAGACAGAGGAGCATATATGGTCTGGGGTGGTACTACAGGATACAGTGACTAGCTCTCCGAAAGGGACTGTTTGCTGTAACCACTTGTACATAATTCTGAAAGTTGTCCTCAGTTTCTCATTTCCATTGGGCATCCCGTACAACCCTTACTCTATCAAAGTTAAACCCCCCCCCTAATAAAACTTCAAAAAAAGCTCAAGGACTAGTTACTCACTCCTGTGTGCAAGTTTGCTCGGAAATACATGTTGCCTGGCTGCGCAGGACTAGTGCTACACTCCAATTGGCTGTCCATCTCCTGCCTTCTGATAGGATCCAATCTGTCAATGCAAGAGGGAGGGGATGAGAGCAGAGAATGAGCAAGTTTACACAAATCCCACTCTTGTAAGGATCCCAGCGATGGATTAGCGGGGAAAATGAACACACATTCAGGCACAACTCTCAGTACTGTACTGCAGCTGTGTACAATTCACAGCAGTGGGAGATAAGCGAGCCAGCACTCACAGCTCCGCTATATGCAGAGAGAAAAGCCGGCATTAACAACTGCAGCCCACTCTCTCTCTCACACTTTGCTGACAGTACAAATGGCGGGGAAAGGGGGGGGGGTGAGCCGAGAAGAGTACACACACACCCAGCTGCATAGTCCTGCTCCTGTATGCAGCTCCTAGTGGTGGGGAGCAATCTGCTTCACCCGACTACACACTCCCCCCACCAAAGAACGTTTGGTCACCCAAAGGAGGAACTGAGCCCAGTACCATATACAATATATAAAAAAAAGCTCATACCCTGGTAGAAAGCTCTGTATATAGAAGTGGAGGAAGGATCAGGTTTGTAAGCATGGAAATTTAACAGCTAACATATACACCAGAGTTTGGCAAGAGAACCTCCCACCAGTGGTGGAGGGAGCGAGGGGGGGTTGCCTTGACCAAAGACCACTGAAACTGGTATGGCCACAAAGTGTGTCAGGGGGTGAGCCAGAATCTCCCTCCACATGAACTAGAGTGGTGAGGGTCGGCATTTTGTGTGCCCCTTGGGTGGCAAAGAAAGCTACCTTGGGGCTTTCACCCAATGTGTCATGGGACAGTCTCTTGGATGGGAGCAGATCACCCTCTTGGTCCTCTGCTTCTTAGGTGCTGATGGCTCCTCTCCCACAGATTTTTTATCCAACTCTGAATGGGGTTGACCAGTCTCTGTCTCAGTGGAATCCAGGGGGGGCTGACATGTCTTTCTGTCTATGCCCTGCCAGTGAACCACTTCTCATCCTCCTCCAGTATGCAGCTCCTAGTGGCGGGGGAGTGATCATGGCAGTGCTGGATGGTATGCCTGTGCTTTCCTCCTGCACCCATATCATCAGTCCCAGATCTTCTATGTCTGGTTTCTTCTTTAAATCTTTCTTTCTGGTCTGACTCCTTTTGTGCATATTTTGCCACAATCTCTTTTCCAAATGAACAAGAATTCTGCATAGGATTGGATAACAGCTTTATTCAATGAAAAGTACTTATTCTTAAAATTTAAATGCAGAACAGATGGCAACCTGGGAGAACCGTTTGTGGGGCGATAAGAAAGAGGCATGTGTTGTACCAAAAACTGTGTGAGGCTAAATTGTTTTGGAGCTTACAATGCCCAGTAAAAAGGGGCTTACTATCATACTCAGTAAAAGGTTGTTGAGCAAACATAGGACGTTTTGTTAGTGAATAAGGGCAGATGCCAAAAACCAGTTCCAGAATTCAAGTGAAGAGGTAGTGGGCAGCATCCATACATACAGAATAAAATGCCCTTGATTTTAGATTAAGTTGACCTGGTTGAATGTAGTAACCTATAGCAAATATTCAAAATCTATGTTGGCCTATTCTAAATTTGATTGAGTAAATGCTGATTGGTTGCTGTCAATTTCTGCACATTAGAGTTAGCACTTCAAAATGAGGCTATATTCACACAACTGCATGGGTGCGGATAGTTGGCTGCGTTCAGAGGTTGGTAAACTCTATATCTAAATACAGCAATGCAGTGTACTGTGGTTGCATGCAAATTGACCAGTTAGCTGTGTCCAAAATTCAGCAGAAACACATTGACGCACATTGTTTGGGTCCTAATTCAGGTGGAGGCTTTTTTCTCGTGTAGCCACAGGTGAGCGGTTACATGTGAATGGTGATGGTGTCAGCCATTGATTTGTACAGAGTACAAATCTGACAGCTGCTGCTGGTCGCGCACAAAGCGTTCAATGAGCATTTAGAGCCACTGGCAAGAATCTACTAAATCTCATTGGCAGTTGTCCCTATGCGACTATGTGAATGTAGCCTTGGCACTCCCCATTAAAAACCACACTTTTACAAGGTGTAAACTGCTCTGCACCTAATGAGGTAATGTACCCATTGGTGTAAAGGACAAAATATATTCTGCGTACTAAGAACAGCACACTAATCAGAAGAGAGTGAAGTTTGTATTTAATATGTGCATTAAAGGCTTATGCAGGGTATACACATACTGAAGTTTGTCTGTTTCAACGAGAACTGGACAAATTTCAGTCCATGTGTACCACTGTCAGTTCAACAGATGCCAGTCTAACAACCAGTTTCTGTAAAAATGTTCATGCTGGAAAACCAGCATTTGATCAGCACTTGTAACCAATGGGTGCAGCACTGATCAGTGTATTCTGACGGGAAGAGGGGGGGTTAAGCCCCGCTGTCAGAATACAAAGACACAGCGGGAGAGATCCCTGCATCAACATTGCATGTGTTGATGTGGGGATCTGTTAGTATTTTTTACATTCAACCAGCTGGTTGAAAGAAAAAAAAGCAACATGTATGCCCTGCTTAATGTTGTCTTTACACCTGCAACAACTATAAAGCATATCTACAATACAAAGTACTGAACACTCCTAAACACACTACTACCAAAACATCAGTAATGTGATCAGCAACATTTACATTTAATTTGTGGGGGGGGGGGGGGGGGGTTTATATCTCTCTGGAGTTCATAGTAAGTCATGCTGCTATTAAGTTCTTACCCTTTTTATATGATATAGCAACAGATGGAGAATTCTGCCCTTGACAACAGACCTTAGGTAAGTGCAGGAACCAGCTTTCCTGCCTGCTGTCCACCAAACACTCCAGTCCATACATTTTCCCCAGTGTGGCACTAGTGAATTTAGCCAGGCAAGAAAGATCAGGTGCTAGCTGAACTCTTTGGCACTGAAGAGGTTAAAAGTCACTGTGTTCTCCTAATACATCGTGGTGCCTGCTGGAGGCACGAAGACGTGTTGTGAAGAGAATTCCAGTATCTTATTTCTACAGCACTAACTTTAGCACATGTGTCACTCATAAAAATATATATGACGACTGGAAGGGATGTTAGAGGCATAAGTCAGTCAGTGCAATGGGGCCGCTTGATGGCTCGCATCTTTTTACAGATGTCTGGCTGTCCTGGATAGGAGGCGATGTGTTGACTGTGATCCATTCACCACTTCAAGCTTGCCAAATTACCAAACAAATAATCAGGAAAAAAATGTCCCAACACCAATCTGCCCCAAAGTAAATCTCACTCTGCCCAGTGATAGAATGAAATACCATCCATTTAGCGGCCAGAGTCTGAGACTCAACAGACATCCAAGAATATTGGCAAATATGTCATGTGTAGTCCTAATAGTCCGTGTTACTGTGATGTAAATACAACCCGTGACTCTTAAGATAACTACTCCAGCCAAAAGTTTTTTCCGGTTTTGGATAGAGTGGGGAAGAGAGGTTAAAGCAGAACTAAATGTAGCACTACCCCCTTAGGAGTCGCTGAGTTTTTGGGTCCCCCTGTAGTCCTGCACAGCCAGGCAACATTCATTTTCTTCCAAACTTGCACACTGGGGAAAGTAAACAGTCCTTGAGCTTGTTTTTTGTAGTTTTATTAAGGGGTATTTAACTTGGATGGGGTTGAGGGGTGTATGGGATGCCCAAGGAACTGTGAACATGAGGACAAACTCCTTACCAACTATGTACAAGTCCATAGACAATCAGTCTGTAGCACCAGATGAATCCTCCTCTTTACCCATCTGCTTGAGGAAATCCCTGGGCAAGGGGATCCTGAAACTGCCACTTTAATAAAGCAGTCCCAGGTGAGAAGATAGCTGGGTTTTCCACCTGACTGCCCTCTCAACTTATCTGGCCCAGGGGGTGTATGAATATTCACTCTGCCTCTTCTGAAAGCTTGTTGTGTTGGTGGCTGCCTTCAGGCCTTATGCTGGGTTGGCTCCTTCCCTGCTTTTCAGGCTGTCCTCTCTCAGGGGATCGTTGAGGTAGAGAGATTCTCCTGTCCAGCACCCGCCTGTAGGTAGGCCTCTCTCTGGGTCCCCTCCCAGCCTCCACACTCCAGCCTCTCATTCCATCTTTCACCCAACACTGACCACTTCCTGGTCTGGCTCTCTCATACTTAAGGGCTGTCCTGACCCCATGCCAAGCTTCCTGCTTGGGTATTGGTCAGAGTTCCCTGAGTATGCAGATCAGCCCCTCCTCATCCCCACTCACTACCTTCTCAAGCTTATAAAGCAGGGGGAGGTATCAGGGAACTGACCTGAAGAGCCCTCAGCCCTGACCTAAAATTAACTTGGCTGATTCATCCTAGGCATACTCATCCCAGGCTGCTATCCAGCCTCTAACTAAAAAAACCTAGCTAGCTCCCCCTGGCTAACTAGAGGGGTGCTACATAAAGGTAAAATTTTTATTCATTTTGGATAGAGTAAGGGAGGGTCATAACCCCTGTCATTTGTTTGTCATCTGTATCCCATTGGGGATATTTCCCTTCACATCCTGTCCTATAGCCAAAACAGAAGATGAGAGGAGATCACTCTAAAGTGAGGGAATCCCTGGTTGTCATCAGAACTATCGTACCCATTGAATGATTTCCCACCTGTTACTTTTCTGGTGACAACCCAAAATTTGGGGTTTTCTTTCACTAAGACTTTTAGTGCTAACTGTATCATGACAAATAGAGAGGATTAATCTCCCTAAGGAAGACAGCAATAAAACCTGACAGCTGTTCTACTCCTTCTCCACTCTATTCGAAACAAAAAGTTGCCTTTTGTCCCCTCTGGAGACCCAGACAAGAATAAAAAGCTGAAAGAGGCTCTAACTATACACTATCCAAAACTTTAAAAAGGAAAACATCTTACTGATACTACATATACTGGTTTAACCACTTCAATACCAAGCACTTTTACCCCCTTCCTGCCCAGGCCAATTTTCAACTTTCAACGCTGTTGCACTTTGAATAACAATTGAATAACAACGGTCAACCCAAACTAAATTTTTAAAAAAAAATTTCACACACAGAGCTTTTTTTGGTGGTATTCCATCACCACTGGGTTTTTAATTTTTTTGCTAAATAAAAGAAAAAAGACAAAAAAAAAAAATTATATTTTACATACTGTCACCAATGATCAGGAACACTGAATGGTGACAGTATAAAAAAAAAAAAAAAAAAACTTTTAATATTTTTTTTTTTTTTTTTTTTTACATTTTCTTTTTGTTTTTTATTCAATTTTTTTCTTTGTTTTACAATTTCTTTTAACTCACTGTGACCAGAGTAATATAATGTTACCATAGTAACATTGTACAGCTAACACAATTGTAACAATGAATGGCATGAATCAAAGCCATTAATTGTTTACAATTGTCATGTGATGTGCTGTGATTGGTCACAGTGATCACATGGTATCGGCAGCGGGCCAGTACATTGATCAGCGATCGGCTGTGTCTAGTGGACACAGCTGGTGATAGATCGTGCCCACAGAAATTTAATGGCAGCGGGGACTTTCATCGTTCCAGGATGACATCATATGATGTCCTCCCAGAACAAGCCTTGTGGTTAAGACAGCGACACTCAACCTGTGGCCAGTGGGTCACATATGGCCCTTGGAGCTCTCTAATGTGGCGCTTGACCTCAAACTGAATACAGGAGTTTTGGTGTGTTTTTAGAAAGTACACCACACCCGGAAGATATAATTGAAGACGATGTAATGGCAACTTCACCCGATGCTCCAGGGGGCCTGTGTGTCCTCCCTGTCACATTCTTTTTTACACTTGGGCAGGAGGGGCAGCAAGGGCAGCATATACAGAAACTGATCCTCTTCATTTTTCTACTGCAACTGCTGAAAGCCGGATTCTCCTCCTCTCCCTCCCAGTGGCATTTAGCAGCTGTAGAAGAAAAATGTACAGCCTAGCTGGGATCTCTATGTCTTCACACAGGCTTCTCTAACACTCCTGCCCCAAGAGGGAGAGTCCCTCACAAGGGTCTCCTGCAGGACTGTACCCAGGAACACCGCACCCTGCTGCCCAGGTGTCAGACAATTTTGGTCTCTCTCTCCACCTTCTGGGTACAGCTCCCCAGGGATTGGCTAGAGTCCCATGAATATTCAGGCTGCTCACTCTGTCCTTTCTCCCTCTGTTTCTAGAATCCTCTAGACAACAGCAGAAAGTAACAGAACAGCACCCTGTGAAACACTGAGCAGCCCTAATCAATCAATCTCCCACTCCTCTGATTACAGGGGAGTAAAGCTAAATTTTCCTATAAGCCTACTCTAAAGAAAGAGGGTGCTACATATAATTTAAGATCATGTAAATGGTTTATTGTTCAAATTTTGGGCACAGGTGAACTTTAAGACTTAAAACCTCTCCATGTTTAATGATATAACTTTTCATTCTGTGAACATAGATAATGAACACATTTCAATCATCTTAAAGTATATGATGTATATATACTAAAGCCAAACCATTTTATTTCTTTATTTCGGATAGGGTAGGGGATAATTAAAAACCCCTTCTGTTTTTGTTTTTTTGCCTTCTCTGTCCCATTGGGGAGATTTCTCTTTATTTCCTGTAACCAGAACTCTTGGTCCAGTAACCAAAACTGTTACAACCAGAAGTTGGAAGATTTCCCCTCTATTTCTGTTTCGGTGACAAAACATTTGGATTTGCCATCATGTTCATTCCCAGTGACAATGTTCACCAGGAGAAATAGAGAAGGTGAAACTTATCACTGGGGACACAAACAGCAATACAAACTCCTTGCAATTGTATCCAAAACTACAATAACATTTGGGCTTTAGATATGCTTTGTTTGATCTTGGCCTGATGTGGGCGGTACTATACATATAAAAAAATCTGACTTTCCTGTATTGTTTAATGTTGGAACTGCATTGCCTTAGGGTGTTTGGATGTTATTCTGTATGAATGGCACCAGAATCAGTTAAAGGAGAATTATGGGGATACAAAAAAACAAAACATGCATACTCACCTCTATGGTGCAGCATCGGTGTGATGCTACAGCTGTCTCCCTCCAGCTCCCGAGAGCTGAGCGATCATATAACCACTGATCACTTAGTTCTTGGACTTCTCAAAGCAAAAAGCAGTGACTGTCAGTCACTGCTCTCCACTTTGCCCCTCCAGTGCTCACTGGAATGCCAGGCAGGAGATGAGGTGAGAGCAGTTGGCTTCAGCTCTCTGCCATGTGCTGAGAGTCAGAGCCAGCTGTCAATGAGGCAGCTGGGTGGATCCTGACAATATAGTCGTGATCTTTCCAGAGCCTGGAGCAGCTCTGTGATGTTAGCTGACAGTGGGGCATTCTGGGTTACAGGAGAGCAAAAGTAAGTGCACTCCTGTGACCCAGAAGAGAAGTATCGCCAAAAAAGCTTGGACCGTAGTTACATAGTTACATAGTTAGTCTGGCTGAAAAAAGACAAAAGTCCACCCAGTTCAACCATTAAAAAAAGAAAGTTAGAATCCTATACCCACAGTTGATCCAGAGGAAGGGAAAAAAACCCAGCAAAGCATGATCCAATTTGCTCCTGCAGGGAAAAAATTCCTTGATGATCCACCGAGAGGTAATCGGATATTCCCTGGATCAACTTTACCTATAAATCCACTGAGCTGGCCAGAACCAACTCTTGAGGGAGTCTATTCCACATTTTCACAGCTCTCACTGTGTAGAAACCTTTCCATATTTGGAGATTACATTTCATTTCTTCCAGACGTAAAGAGTGCCCCCTTGTCCTCTGTGATGACCTCAGGGTGAATAGCTCTACACCGAGTTCACTATATGAACCACTGATGTATTTATACATGTTGATCATATCCCCCCTTAATCTCCTCTTCTCAAGAGAGAATAAATTCAGTTCCTCTAATCTTTCCTCATAATTGAGCTCCTCCATGTCTCTTATCAGTTTGGTTGCCCTTCTCTGTACTTTCTCCAGTTCCCCAATGTTCTTTTTGTGAATTGGTGCCCAAAACTGAACTGCATATTCCAGATGAGGTCTTACTAATGATTTGTACCGGGGTAATATGATATCTCTCTCTCTGGAGTCTATACCTCTTTTAATACAAGAGAGGATTTTGCTCTCTTTAGAAACCACAGCTTGGCATTGCATGCCTTTATTAAGCTTATGATCTACCAGAACTCCCAGATCCTTCTCCACCATTGATTCCCCCAGTTGTACTCCCCCTAGTATGTATGATGCATGCATATTCTTAGCCCCCAAGTGCATAACCTTACATTTATCAACATTAAACCTCATTTGCCACATAGTTGCCCAATTAAACAGTGCATTGAGGTCGGCTTGTAAGTTGAAGACATTCTGTAAGGATGTTATTCCACTTTGCAGCTTGGTGTCATCTGCAAAGTCTGAAATGGGATTTTTAATCCTAGACCCTATATTGTTTATAAATATATTAAAAAGTAAGGGTCCCAACACTGAACCTTGGGGTACACCACAGACAACCCTAGACCATTCAGAGTATGAATAATTACATAGTTACATAGTTACTCTGGCTGAAAAAAGACAAAGTCCGCTTCTCTTTTAATGCACTGTAGCATCGCAATGCAAAAGTGTGATATTCTAATAAAAAATATGCATAAAACACAATCCCACAGTGTCAAAATTATCAAAAAAATTGCAAAATAACCCAATCCAAATATTCGAAATGTTCTCCAAAATAAATAGTCACTCAAGATTCAAGAAAAATTAAAAAAAAACATCCATAAGTTCAAAAAACCTTCATGTTGCAAAACAACCTCCAAAGTGATTTTTGGGACCACAGAACCTCAGAAAAAAACTCACATAGTGTGTTATCTTTAACAACTTGTGTATAAACACATGTGCTTTCAACACAAAACACTCGTGATCACTAATACTGCCAAAAGTGAACAATCGTGTAAACGTGTCAGTGAAACAATCTCCTGAACCAAACAAAACAGTGAAAGCTTGTAGAAAAATGTGTACACTTCTAAAGTGTGCAATTACATACCCTTACCAAATGCCAACAACACAGGGCTTGTAATCATCTAGGCAGGGTGTATTCATATGTAAAGTTCCACCAAAGAGATCCTCACAGCCACATAGACAAAATCTTTCCTGAACACCATGCTCCAAAAACGATGCCCATCATATGAAGGTGAAACTCAAAAAATTTGAATATCGTGCAAAAGTTCATTTATTTCAGTAATGCAACTTAAAAGGTGAACCTAATATATGAGGTAGACTCATTACATGCAAAGCAAGATAGTTCAAGCTGTGATTTGTCATACTTGTGATGATTATGGTTTACAGCTCATGAAAACCCCAAATCCACAATCTCAGAAAATTAGAATATTACATGCAATCAATAAAACAAGGATTGTTCATAGAACAATATCGGACCTCTGAAAAGTATAAGCCCGCGAAGAGTGTTCTATGCCGGCTCCGTCAACATGGACTGTACGCCAAACCCAAGAAGTGCGAGTTCGAGCGACAGTGCATCCAATTCTTGGGCCTGGTGATCTCCATAGCAGGAATTAAGATGGATCCCCAAAAGGTGTCCGCTATAATAGACTGGCCGGCACCCACAGACAAAAAGGGGGTGCAACGATTTGTGCAATTCGCAAACTTCTACCGGATATTTATTAAAGGATTCTCCACCATTATTGCCCCCTTCACGCAGCTGACGAAACAGAACCTCCATTTTCACTGGAGCCCTAAGGCACAAACTGCGTTTGGAACCCTGAAGAGATTCTTCACTTCCGCCCCTAGCCTCAGCCATCCTGATCCATCGTTGCCATACATATTGGAAGTGGATGCATCAAAAATCGCAGTAGGGGCAGTGGTTTTTACAACGTCAGGGTCTGAAGGACTTAATGCACCCTGTGGCCTTCTTTTCGTGCAAACTTTCTCCAGCAGAAAGAAACTATGACATGGGAGATAGAGAACTGCTTGCCATCAAAGCTTCCTTGAAAGAATGGAGGTACCTGTTGGAAGGAGCGGCACATCCTATACTGATCTATACCGATCATAAGAACCTCGAGTATTTAAGATCTGCTAAGCATCTGAAGCCACGACAAGCTCGATGGGCACTGTTCTTCTCGAGGTTCGCATTACACATCACTTACCGACCTGGATCAAAGAATGCTAAACCTGATGCTCTGTCTCGTATGTTTGATGACCCCAGAGAACCTCCTGTGCCAGACACCATCCTGCCTGCAGGTAACTTTTTGTTATTACAAACTGACCTTCTGTCGCAAATTAAACAAGCTTCTGTGTGTACCCCTCTGCAATTACACTGGTTCCTAAAGAAGGTTTGCTATGGTGGAAGGGCAAGAACTTTGTGCCAGAAAGTAACCGAGTGTCTGTTCTGAGGCTTTTTCACGATCACCCCCTGGCAGGCCACTTTGGTGCCCACAAGACTCTCAATTTGGTACAACGTACATTCTGGTGGCCAGATCTGGGAGAATTCTGTAAAAAATACATAAACTCATGTACTATCTGTACCCAGAGTAAGACTGCAAGAAGCAGAGCTTGGGGTCTAATCAAACCCTTGCCAGTTCTCGATAGGCCATGGAAAATGATATCTATGGATTTCATAGTAGAACTTCCACCTTCTAAAGGATGTACGGCAATTTTGGTGGTGGTAGACCGACTGTCCAAGATGGCCCATTTTTTGCCTTTAAGGAATATGCCTTCTGCCATGGAAATGGCCTGGGTGTTTGTCAAGGAAATTGTGAGGCTGCTTGGGGTCCCTGCAAACATCGTCTCTGATCGCGTGGTCCAATTCACTTCTCGCTTTTGGAGGGCATTATGTGAAGTGTTGAATATTGAATTGTCCATGTCTTCAGCTTACCACCCCCAAAATAACGGGCAAACAGAAAAGACTAATCAGACACTTGAACAATACCTTCGATGTTTCACATCCTTTGTTCAGCACGACTGGGTATTATTATTACTGTTGGCCGAATTCGCTTATAATAACGCCAGCCATTTAGCCACAGGACAATCCCCATTCTTTGCCAACTTCAGCTTTCATCCTTCCTTTCTGCCTGACTTTATTCCAGAACCAACAGTTCCTGCTGTTCAGAGCATGGTGGACTTTCTCAACCTTAACAATAAATTGTTACAAGAAGCAGTGGCTAAAGCACAGGCTGATAATAAGAAGGCATTTGACAGAAAGAGAAGGGGGGAATTCAGTCTTCAGGTGGGCGATCAAGTGTGGCTATCCATGGCAACCTTAAGCTGGCATGCCCTTCAAGGAAACTCGCACCTAAATTTTTGGGGCCATTCCTAGTAAAGGGGCAACTTAACGAGGTATCATATGAACTCTCTTTACCAGAATCATTTAGGATCCATCCAGTATTTCATGTTTCGCTCCTAAAACCTGTGCTTTCCTGATAGGGGGTCTGGTCCTCCTGAGCCGGTGCTTGTAAATGGAGACGAAGAATATGAGGTGGAAGCTACTGTGGATTGCAGGAAAAGAAGTAACTAGTTGTACCTGATCAAGTGGAAAGGATTTGGTCCTGAAGAAAACTCCTGGGAGCCCGCACAGACTGTCCATGCTAAAGGACTCATTTGTGCTTTTTTTTCATGCCCACCCAGAAAAAGGAAGCCAGCTGGGCATCCGGAGGCTGCCCGTAGGGAGGGGGCAATGTCAGGAAGATGCTCGCCATAGTGCACAGCGGCGCAGGCGCAGATTTGCGAGGGGCTGTTCTGCTGCTCACAGTCGTATGCATTTGCGTTCGCGCGTGTGCACACGCACACATGCAACAGCCTGTTGGTAATGTTGGCGCCAATCAGACTATTTAGACCAAGCAGTACTATTAGCCTGTGCTGTCTGATCTGCAGCTCCCCTCCTGTATTCCTGTTCCTGTGAGTGATTACCTGTGATTGACCCCAACTTGTTTCTTGGACTCCGCCTCTGCCTTCTGACTCTGCTTGATCTGCTCCCACCATCACTGACCCTGGATTGTGACCCAACCACTCTTCTGCCTGCCGTTCATGCCTGATCTGCTTATCTGTCACTGGCCAGGCATGTCTGACCCTGCATACAGTCTGCTACCAGCCCACTTCATTGCCTGCCTGCCTGCCTGCCTGCTCTGCTACCTGCCTGCTCTGCTGCCAGCCGGTCCAGCCATCCCATCTGCCAGCGAAGTGCCAGCAATTCCCGCACAGACTACAGGACTGACCAGGCACTCATACCCTGCCGTGATCTTGTGGTTGCTGTTCCACCTTCAGTGGCCCTCAAACCGGAGCTGTACGAGAGGTCTTCCTCTGCAGTCAGGCTCATAAGTAAGGTACGTGACACCCCATCAACACAGTCAGTGTGTTCTCCCAGCGGGGGTGGTGGGGGGTTGGGACTGATTGGGCACCGTACCCGCCAGGAGAACACAGTAATTACTGCTAGCTGCTATAATAGGCACTGGCAATAATTGCTTAGAATATGTGGCACGCTGGTTGTGTCCAAGCTGATCGATCAATAAACTTGAGTACATTCACCCTGCCCATACACGGTTCGAATCTTGTCCGGTCCCTGCTGAACTGGCTGAGATTTGAGCCATCTATAGCCAGCTTTAGGTGGGTGTTGGGGGGGGGGGTAATAAATCTGCTTCTACCATCCCCAAGGCAGCCCAAAATATACCCAAAGGTTTGAAGGGCATGTGTACAATTTTCAACATGCTGTGCTGAATTTTCTTAAGTTTATGACAGAGATCCACAGACACTTGATCCCTTGCTAGGTCGCCAATCTGGTCCAGATGTAAAAGAGGCCTACCAGGGCAGAGCTTCTAGTGCTGCCTTGTTTTTGTAGGTAGAGACTCCAAGACTGTTATCTTTATTCTTCCTATAATATTTGGAAAAACCATATTCAAGAACAAGCATGTGCAATTTAGATGTCAGGACATCTGATCTGCATACACTAGTTCTAGGTCAATATAAGCGGTGATGAAAAGGGATGGTGCCCTGGAACATGAATCTCCATGTAATATTAGAATGTCATCTAAATATACAATTACAAAAATGTCCAGGAAGTCTCTGAATATATCGTTAATGAAATGCTGGAAGGTGGCAGGGGTATTGCAGAGACCGAAGGGCATAACCAGATATTCAAAGTGGCCGAATCTGGTATGGAAAGCAGTCTTCAACTCATCTCCTGCACGTATGCGGACCAGGTTATAGGCCCCTCTTAAATCCAGCTTGGTAAAGATAGTTGAGGGCCGCAACCTTTGGAACAGTTGGGGTACAAGAGGAAGGGGATAACGGTTCTTCACTGTAATTTTACACATGGTCATAAAGAGTGACAACAAAGAAAAAAAGAAAAAAAAGAGCTCTGATGAAGGGAGTTCGTCTTACCTTACTAAGGGTCTATTGTCACTTTGGACTGCTATTATGGACTTTTCTTGTCTGTTTTTATCCTCCTTTGGTTTGTGAGTATGCATTTTTATACTTTATAATAAATTCTTGGTTTACCACATTTATCCACAAAGAGTGCGCCCTGTTTTGCTTTTGTTCACCAGGTGGAGAGGAGATTACATATTCGTGTCAGTTGCCCTCTGCAAAGTGATCAACTTGGAATCGCTTTTCAGAGGAATGTCTGTAATAGCCGCAAGTGTGAATGGGTCCTTAGAGTTAAAAGTGGTTCCAGTTTTGTAAAATTATTGCATCACGGAATATAAGAAACTTGTCTTACAAATACAGTATAAGTTGGCTGATTGGCTCTTTCCCCAGTCCAGCATGGGTATGGATAAATCTGAGTTCTAAAATAGTCCTATGCGAATCTTACATATAAATAGAGCTATAGAGCAGATGTCTGCATTCTTTTTATGACAAATGATTTTGCATTATTGGTAGCGGATTCCCCATCCTCACAATCCATTAGCCATTTGGCATATCCAGATTGCCACTGATAAACCCTGCTGCTCCTATGCTTCCTACACTCTTCACTTGTGTTCTGAGCTGTGTAAACTTTTATCCCATGATCTGATTAAGTTACATACTATATGATGCCGCTCAGCAGCTTTGTGGCATACCCCTGTCTCCTGACAGCAGCTGCAGAGCAATCTTTGCCATATTACCCCCTACAACTTATTTCAGAACAGCTGAAACAGGCCGTGCTTCCAACAACCTACAATGACTGCTTCAGAAAAAGCTTTTCTTTATGTAGACTAATGGAATGCCTAAGCCCCATTCATACTCAGGCACCCCACACTTGCACATTTTTTCATTTGTTGGGCAGACCATTAATTTCTATAGACTGCCATGCACACGACAAATGTGGCAAAGAAGCTCATACACCTTTTTGAGCTTTGCATGTTTTTCAACCTTTGGCCAGCCATGTAACACATGCATGCAATGGCAGGAAAGGTGGGCTTTAGTGCCCAACCGCTGTACATATACATCCACGGTGGTCTTGGGTTCTGTGCTGAGAGCCTAACACACTGACGGAGCTAGCTCTGACAGCTCTCAGTTGGTGCTTCTGATCTGGAGCCAATGGTATGGGCTCCTGACTGCGACGGCTGTGAGAGCTAATTACAGCATTCACGGGATAGAGAAGCCACGTCCCCTCCAGCAGTAATGACTACTTATATGGCCACCAAGAGGAAGGGGTCCCCACATGTTTTTATGCATTTGCAGCACGTTTTTGCTTGGGCTAAACCTGCCTTCCTGCTTGGAAAGTTTGGGGTGCTATTAAGAATGAATAGTACTGGAAGCATGACACACGTTTTCATGCAGTAAAATAATTCAGAGCAGGAGAGCAAAGATAAACTCCACTTTAAAGGAAGTTAAATTCCATTTTAAACAGCACGATTTAAAAAAAAGAACAGCCATACCTTACCATACCATACCACTGACATATCATGAAAAAAAGATCTAAAAAAAAAAAAGTTTGGTTTGGAGTTGGACTTTAATATTATACTTCAAAAAAAACATTGTTAAAAATATAGGAATTGTCACATAAATGGCAGAAATTGAGCTGAAGGAGCGGCTTTACTTACATGTCCAACAACCCTTATAGTGGTGCCAGGGGATGTGAGGGCACAGAGTGGCCAATGTTACAGACAGCACCTGATCAGAAGAAAGGAATGTAGACAGTAGACATGTGCACGCTGGAAATTTTCCTTTCGGATGAATTCGCTCATTGAAGAATTTAATTTCATCATAATCATTATGTTGAATCGATTCATTTTCAGAAATAGTTTTGTATCTTCGGCATTCCTTTCGTATATTTGTTGGTCTGGGTGGGTTTGAAAAAGTTTGCTGTTTTTTTGAAAAATTGGTAAATATTAGTATTCGGTTTCGATATTTCAGGTGGATTTGTTATTCATATATCAAAACTATTCAATATTTTCAGACGCAACTGAATAAATAATGCAGAATTCTGTGGCCCCAAATTTTTCAAACCTAAAAATTGCATTAGACTGTGGAACTGAACTGATTGACTGGGGTTGATTTACTAAAACTGGAGCATGCAAAATCTGGTGTAGCTGTGCATGATAGCCAATCAGTTTCTAACTTCAGCTTGTTCAATTAAGTTTTGACAATAACCAACCACCACACTGTTGGGGACTGTTTAGTCGTCAGTGCCATCTTAATAGCATCATGGGTTCCTGAGCATAGTAATGCACTGGGGCCCCTACCAGCCTGCATCAGGTATCCTCATGACAGTGCCCCCATACATCAGGTGTCCCCATCACAGTTTCCCCATACCTCAAGTTCCCCTATCACAGTGCCCCCATACATCAGGTGTGCCCATCACAGTGCCCCCATACATCAGGTGTGCCCATCACAGTGTCCCCATACATCAGGTGTGCCCATCACAGTGTCCTCATACATCAGGTGTGCCCATCACAGCGCTCGTATACATCAGGTGTGCCCATCACAGTGTCCCCATACATCAAGTTCCCTTATCACAGTGCTCATATACATCAGGTGTCCCCATCACAGTGTCCCATACATCATTTTCCCCCACCACAATATCCCTATACATGGGGTGTCCTAATCAGCGTCCCCATATATAAAATGTGCTCATCACAGTGTCCCCATACATCAGGTGCTATAATCAGTGTCCCCATACTGCAGGTGTCCTCATCACAGTGTCCCCATACATCGGGTGTCCTTGTCAGTGTCCGCATACATCAGGTGTGCTCATCACAGTGTCCCCATATATCAGGGGTCCTAGTCAGTGTCTCCAAAAATCAGGTGTGCTCATCACAGTGTCCCCACACATCAGGTGTCCCCATCACAGTGTCCCCATACATCAGGTTCCCCATCAGTGTGTCCTCTTACATCAGACTTGTGCCCCACTCCCCCCTTGTACTAACAGATCACACCTGCCATTCCCATATGCAACGAAGGCAGCTTCTCCTTCCTCTCTAAAGCTGAGACTGAGTTGAGTTCTCAGTCTCAGTGCTGGCTCTCTTCCACCCGCTGCCGGAGGGAGGAAAAAGCTGAATTGGCTCTCCAACAGAAGTCAGACTTCTGCAGTTATTCCTCTTGAAGAGAAGCAGCACAAGCTGCCAAATTGCTAATGCACCCCGACACAGAACCTGTCCCCTTCCCTTGTTCTGGCCTAGATCATAGGGCCCCCATGCACCTGGGGCCACTGGGCAGTGACCAGGTGTACCCATACATTAAAATGGCCCTGGTTACTGCCACTGTTACTGCAAGTGTTAAAATGGGTGACATCCACAATGGTTCTGCAAGTACTCTTGTCAAACTTACTCCATACTACTTTTCCAAATACAAGAACTGAAAACTCCTCTTGGTCTGTGAGTGTGTCGCTCTGACTGTAGTGAGAACCTTAGATCCTGGCCCGACTCACACAACTGCACTGGTCTTCTAGTCCTGGAATACATTTGACCTTCCGTACAGTACTGTCGATTGTCAAAAAGCCCTCTAATTCAAAATATAAAAGACTGCACTTGAAGCATGATGCTGGACATCTGTGGGCAGTGTCTTAAATTTCATGTTTTAAACCATATACCCCTTAAATATCACCTATGAATAACACTTTCATCCCTCTAACTCTTAGCCCCCCCCCCCCCCATAAATTGTACTCTGACAATGAACTTCTATACTAACCTTTTAATCTTAAATACCTAACCTACCATAACACCTAGGCCTTGAAGTGACCCTGTCACTATAATTAAAATGAAAAAAAATTCCCCCTGCAGAGAAAAGAACTCGCACTTTTATCCTCCCTTTATTATGTAGATAAACCTCTCTGAAGAACACAATACTTTTGGGAGTGTCAGATGACTAGTTCTCCCACTGTTCTCAATGGCTCCTCCTGCGGGCACCCTATAGGACGGTGGTGACGTAGGGACTAACGGATCAAACCACTGAGTGAAGCAGGGGACTGGGCATCAAATATGGATATTTTATTTAGATACTTAAGATTCCTCAGAAAACTTGGCTCTGCAAGAAAGCTAAGATCTGCGTTGCAAGCAGTGGGCAGTTTCTTATTCCAATGAGAGAGTCATTGAAGTTAACTCTCTGAAACCTAACCTCAAGCTGAAAATCAAATTCTAGCACCTAATCTTGTTTTTTCTCCTATTCTTAATCATTAAATCTAGAGAGTGTCTGTGGTCAAATTATAAAAATCATATATTCATTTACACATTGTATATAAATTATTTTTAGCCTGATCCTATTATTATTAACAACCTTGAAGTCTGTAAGCTTACTTTGTAAAGATCCCCCACACATTTACTTCTTTGAATCTAGTGACACATAGTCACTATTCCCTATGAGTAGGCACTGCCATGTCACTCATTTCACAGAGCCTGCCTTCTGAGGAGGAGGAGATTTCGGAAGCAGGGTCAGTACAGGAATCACTGTTTGCAGACAGAAAGGTATTATGGGATATGTAGTCCTTAGAATGGGAAGTAAACAGCAGAGGACAAGCGGCAAAGCGTTCAGGGAATGCAGGAAGTTGTGGAAAGAGATGACCAGCAGACAGGCAGAACTCACAGCATGAAAGGAGAATTTGTTTTAAGCTTATAATGGATTTTCAACAATAACTATTATTTGTATTGCTATTACAATGCTGATGTTCTAAAATGAAATGTATTTTGTGGCTATAGCAGTCCTTTGACCTCCTTGACCCTAAATCTAGTTGTTGCATGTCCTTTAATTTGGTTACTTCAAAAACGAAAGCATCACTTGAGTCATCTTGTCAATACTTGAAGCGGTTGTAAAGGCTCAAGGTTTTTTTACCTTCATGCATTCTATGCCAGAAGGTAAAAAACCTTCTGTGTACAGTAATGCCCCCAGTCCCCTCAATACTTACCTGAGCCCCATTGCAATGCATTGATGTGCACAACAGCCACGGCTTTCCCAGGTCTCTGCCTCCTCTTTGGCTGAGAAAGCAAGTGGGAGCCATTGACTCACACTGCTGTCGATCACAGCCAGTCAGCCAATGAGGAGAGAGAGGGGGCAGGGCAATCCGCGGCTCTGGGTGTGAATGGACACATGGATCAGCGGCTTGGGAACACGCCTGCCTGAGCACCCTCATAGCAAACTGCTTGCTATAGGGGCACCCGACAGAAAGGAGGAGCCAAGAGCCCCAGCAGGAGACCCGAGAAAGGAAGGATCTGGGCTGCACTGTTCAAAACCACTGCACACAGCAAGTATAACATGTTTGTTATTTAAAAAAAAAAAGAAAACCTTTAGTATCACTTTAACCAATTGGGCCTATACCCGTGGTTACCTTGGCTAATAATTTAGTTCCAATTTGCACCAGTATAGGATATGAATTGTTGCAATGCTGAATCCGCAGTGCCTAAAAATATCAGTGTTGCAGTGCTCCAGTGCACAAAAGATCAGACCAAAGTCAGATGATGTGAAATTAAAGTGGTATTAAACACAGGAACAAATGTAATATGTTGTGGTTTACCAATTCCTAGATATGATGGTTGCATTAGTTTTCTTTTTCTCCTTTATTTTCACTTGGTGAGCCTTCCAGTAAGTCTTCTTTCAGACAGGTGGCAATACTTGCCGTTTCCTGTTTTCCTGCAGCTTCCTGGATGTCTGATTTTTTTAATCTGAAGGGGACTTTTGTAGTAAGGCCTCATGCACACTGGGATGTTTTTACAGTTGCTCCTAGGAGTGTCTTGCATTTTTCTTCCTGCCTCTAAACTCCTCTGCATGTTAGCCTATGTGTCCGTGCACACATATTCTTTTAGAGGTGTTTAATAGCAAGAGGGTTTAGAGGCAGAAAAAAAATCCACTGCCAGTGCGTCCAGGAGAAGCAGAATTTTGGTAGAAGAAACGCCTGATGCATGTAAACGCATGCAAACTTGCATTAATGCTAGGTGCATTTAGAGCTTGAGCATGAATTTATTTCAATTGTCAGAATAAATTCATTTGGGCCAATTAAATTAACACACAAGAGCTTTTACAAGTGTAGCACCCTCTATGAGTCTGTGATTGAGATTGGGTTACTGCAGGTCAAGCTGGATGGCTTAACAGGTTGGGACTCTATAGTCTTCACCTGGTTCTGGAGAACGATTTGAACTTTCCAAAAGCCAGTGGGCGGGAGAGGTGGAGACCTAATCTGCATGTTTGCGGGAGTCTAACCAATCTCAGGTTTGGAGGCTCTGGGAGAGTGGTGGACCAGCCCATAAATATAGGAGAGTCAGGTGGAAGATGGAGTACTGAGGAGACTCTCGGTGGCCTGGGAGGGGTCCCATGGGTCTAGGGGGGATTGCCTTTAGGCTGTGTTCGGGCTGACTCAAGAGGGTCCATTCAGCAGTATGGCATGAAGAGGATCAAGTTCTGGGAGCAAGGAGGACAGAGTGAGTATATCAGCACACCCAGGGATTTACAAGGGGAGAGACGGCCACATGTAGCAAGCTTTCAAAGGACAGCGCTGTGCTTTATCCTTGCCCTGGGACATCATCAGAGCAGCCAGGAGGGCTAGTATTGTTTACAGGTTGTGGAGCTGGGAGCAATTCTAAAGAGGAGAGGAGACAAGGAGACATCTCTGCATGTAGTTAGCAACAAGCTAAGCTAAAGTTCAAGGGGCTGTGAGTCCCTCTCCCGTAAGGGGCAGTTGCTAATGATCAGCAAAGACTGACGGCTTTCAAGGAAGAGAACAGTCCAGAGTCTGGTCCTGTAAATAGGAAGGAAGTTGTCCCCATGCTTCGATTCAGTTAAGTTGGGCATCTCATAATCCCCATTACCCGATCCAAGTTATTTTCCCCTAATAAAATACCAAAAAAGCCAAGTTCATGGACTATTAACTGACTGTGTATGCAAGTGTGGAAAATGTGTGTTGCCTGGCCGTGCAGAGCTTAGGGGACCAAGAAACACAGCGGCACTCACGAGGGTAGTGCTACACGCTACACAAGCATGAGAATTGTTTTTACCAAAACGCTGCTGCTAGGAGGGGGCTTCTAGTTCAAGAAAACATCCAGTGTGCATTAGGCCTAAGGGCTGGTTCACATCATAGAAACGCAATCCATATGCGTTTCTACATGAGCGGTTTTTTACGTGTTTTTGGCATGTTCTGATGTGTTTTTGCCACTTTCAGGTGCGTTTTTGATCCTTTCCAGTTCATTTTTCCCCCTCTCTTTTTCTTCAATCTAAATAGGGACATGTGCATTCCAGTGCATTGTAGTGCGTTTTGGTGCATTCCTGTGTGTCCCGGTGCATTTTTGGTGCATTTTTTATGTGTTTTACTGCATTCCAGTACAGTTCTGTGCAGGAAAAATGCAGCCTGTTCTACTTTTTTCTCTGCAACCGGAATGCACTGGAATTGCAAGTACTGATGTGAACTATGACATTGACAACCATATCTTACTTTCTGTGCATTTTGGATACAAGCAAAGCAACTGAAATGCATGTAGTGTGAACTGGCCCTAACACATTGCACACAACTGCAAGAATACAAGCACATTATGAAATACTTACCTTAGAACTAAGCCCTCCAGCGGCGCCCTGACACTGCTGACAAGGTTTCCATCTTCACCCGGTCTTCCTTCTGGGTTCAGGGGCTGCGGCTGCTTGAATGGCCGAGCCACCAGTGAGTTTTGCCCACGGCACACAGCTTTGAAGGAACGGCACAGGTATGCTGTTCCTTCAGAGCACATGCGCTGGTGATGCTGCTCTGTAGAATATCTCCTAAATGGTGCACTTTTAGGAGATATTCATTTTATTATAAGCTTACCTGTCGGTAAAAATAGAAAATGAGAGTTTACTACCACTTTCATTGGCAGGTTTGGAAGGTGGTGCCGCCTGTAAAACTCTGCAGCCCTAGTTAAGAATGCCACAAAGATGAAGCCAAGCATTGTGGCCATTGCATGTGTATAGCCCTTCTAGGCTGTAATGTTAGCATTTGGGCAGTCAGGCAGGGGGTGGTAAAACTGCCCACGAGAACGAGCCCTAAGTCTATTATTTTTCAGCTTTCCTTAACAGGCCAAGCTGTCCAGCAAAAGTGTCAGTTAGAGGGTTGAGACAACCCATTTGCTACTGACAAGGGTAGTTACAATGGCCAGCTTTTATTTATTTATGTAAAATACCGGGATGCTTAAATGATCAGCTTTTCATTATGTAAAACCTTTATCCCAAAAAGAAAAAAAACTGTTGTAACTGATTATAAAAAGTGTTAGCTGGACTCTAAGTTCAATTTGTCCATCTAAATCTGCTAGGTTAACACTCCTCTTCCCCCCCAGCCTGACAATGTTGCTGTCCAAGGGTGTCTCCGTTGCTCCTCTATCCAGAGAGGAGACACTCTAACACAAAAAAGTGTGTTACGCTCCAGATAACAAGGTGAAAAATAAAGAAAAAAAGCCTAAAAAATGAAAACAAATATAGCCACCACATTTAAGGATAGGTGAGCTGCAATATATTATATTTCTGTTTTTTTTTATTTAATAACGCTTTAAGATTCCCCTAAGAAAATAGAAGTTGTACTGTTATGAAAAATGTCATATTGATCGAGGAGCTAAGTATTGACCTGCTATCCAGAAACTAAAATTATTTTAAAGGTAGCTGATGTTTACTATGTAAACTGTTTTTTTTTTTTTTTTAAAGTTTTTTTTTTAAAGGTCTAAGTGTCTCAATATTGCAGCAAAGGTATGTTTATACCAGCATTTTTTTCATTTCTGTATAACAAACCGCTTTTTAATATTCCGTATCCACACACCCATTTGCCATTTCTTTCTACCCAAGTAACCCTAATATGATCATTTTAGAACTTGTCAACATGTCTCAGGGATTAGGTTTCAACACAAAACAGCTGGCTAGCTCTGTCCATAACAAGAGGCAATACTTAATGTATGAGCCTGCTTCCCAGAATGCTGATTGATTGGACACGCATTCTGCTAAAAACAATTCTGTGTTCCCAATAAAAAATTAATTCTACTTTATTATGTGTTCACCTGAGAATTGAAGCAGTGTTGTACGATTGGACTATTTATTAATGTGTCTGCAGCTCAAAATTACTTGGAAACAATGCACCGTTTCTTCCGAACAGATGGCTAATTCAATGTATCATGCACAAATATGACAAAAATCACGCCATAACTCTCGTGTTGTCAGGAGACCAACTTGCTTGTTTCCGTGCTGGTAGTGAAGGGGTTCATGCAGTCATTACGGTGTATCCCAATGGGGGGTGTAAAAATACTCCAGAATTAACCCTTGTGATGGTTTGATTGACATCTCACAGCTGGTTTGGAATGAATGTTTGTATGTTTCCATCTTGGGTTGATGTAAGGCAAAAAGTATAATGTAGATAACGCACAATAACTAAGCACAGTAATCTTTTTTTTTTTCTTCATTTTTTACTTTTCATGCAAAAGAAATTAAAATGTATTGACTTAATGGGATTGATTTATCAAAGGCAAATAGGCTGTTCATTATGCAAGAGACGTTGCACTTTGAATGGAAATTTATGACAGAGCTTAGTTAATGCAGTGAAATGTCACGTTGGAATGAATACTTAAGGAAAATGAAAAAAAAACAAACTAATTTTTGCTTGAATATGATTGACATAATCCTAGCAATTTGCAGACTTCCCTCATCCAGCCATCAGAAAGGTTGTGCCAGCCTCAAGGAGCATGCACATACACATGATAAATGTGCGATAGGTACTCGCCTAGGAACATATGCACAACAGTGTGCATGTGCACGTCCGACACAGGTACCTAGCCACTTCAATACCAAACAGTTTTACCCCGTTCCTGCCCTGCCCCGGCCAATTTTCAACTTTCAGCGCTCTCATATTTTCAATGACAATTACTCATGCAATATACCCTAATGAAATGTATATAATTTTTTCCACACAAATAGAGCTTTGTTTTGGTACTATTTAATCACCTCTGGGTTTTTTATTTTTTTTGTTATATAAGTGACAAAATACCAAAAGTATTGAAAAAAAAAATTGTTTTTCTTAGTTTATGGTATAAAATGTTGCAAATAAATAAACTTTCTTCATAAAATTAGGCTAAAATGTATTCTGCTACATTTCTTTGGTAAAAACAACCCAAATTAGTATATATTATTTAGTTTGAGTGAAAGATAGTCTACAAACTATGGTATATACAGTTGTGTTCAAAAGTCTGCATACCCCTTAGTTCTTAATATTGTGTATTGCTCCCTTTAGCATCAATGTAATAGTTGTCTATGAGGCCCCGAATTCTTGCAGGTGGTATAACTGCCCATTCATCTTGGCAAAATGCCTCCAGGTCATGCAAAGTCTTTGGTTATTTTGCATAAACAGCACATACTGTATGAGAGCTCCACAGAGTGGCTCAATGATATTAAGGTCAGAAGACTGTGATGGCCACTCCAGAACCTTCACTTTTTTTGCAGTAAGCACTGGAGAGTCAACTTGGCCTTGTGCTTAAGGTCATTGTCTTGCTGGAAAGTCCAAACGAGTCCCATGTGCAGCTTTCATGTAGAAGAATGTAAATTGTCTGCCAGTATTTTATGATGACATGCTGCAATCATCTTGCCATCAATTTTCACAAGTTTCCCCATGCCTTTAGAGCTCACACATCCTTAGAACATCAGTGAGCCACTATCATTCTTCACAGTGGTAATGGTATTCTTGTCACTATAGGCCTTGTTGACCCTTCTCATAACATAGCGCTTATTGTCGTGACTAGAGATGAGCGAAGTATTCAAAAATTCGATTCGGCTGATTCGGCGAATTCGAGGAATAAATTCGATTCGAGGCGAATATATTCGCTGCGAATTTAACTTATAAAAGGGTGTTTCTAGGCTTCAGAGAGCCTTTATATTAGTGCAGAACACTGTACCTTTAATTTAAATGCCCTTGGAGTCTGCTGGGGAAGAGAAATAATACTGTCAGTCAGTATGACATGCAGATGAGTGCCGTCGATCTTAGAATCACCGCACACTTCACTCATTTGGGCAGTCACGGGGCCAAAACCAGAGTGTGGAGCCACAGTGTGGCGGTGGAGGCAGCAGCAATGGGAGGCCATACAGCACCCTATGACAAAATGGAACCCACCAGCAGTGTGAGGAGACCTGAAAGTGGCACATGGCAGAGTGTGGCGATGGAGACAGCAGCAATGGGAGGCCGTACAGGGACCCATGAGAGACTCTGGACCTGGCAGCAGCATGAGGAGGCGGTACAGGGGCCCATGGCAGATTACGGGCCTGGCAGCAGCAATGGGAGGCCCGTAATCTGCCAGCACCCTATGACAAAATGGAACCCACCAACAGTGTAAGGAGACCTGAAAGTGGCACATGGCAGAGTCTGGCGATGAAGCCAGCAGCAATGGGAGGCCGTACAGGGACCCATGACACACTCTGGACCTGGCAGCAGCAAGAGGAGGCGGTACAGGGGCCCATGGCAGAGTGGCGAAGCGTAAGCAGCTTAAATTGAAGGCCATACAGAGGCCTATGTTAAAAATAATAACATGTTTGGGGCATGATTCATGGCGGATTTAGTCAGTTGTGTCAGGAACTGGTGGTTTGAAATCCAGACTAATCCACGCCTGATTCATTTTCACAAACGTGAGTCTCTCCACACTTTGGGTGGACAGTCGTGTCCTCCGCGGAGTTACAATACCTCCTGCCGCACTAAAGACGCGCTCCGATGCCACGCTACTGGCCGGGCATGACAGCCTTTCAAGGGCAAATTCAGCTAGTTGGGGCCAAAGGTCAAGTTTCGTTGCCCAGTAGTCAAGGGGATTGTCTACCTCGGTTGGCAGGGTGCTGTCCAAGTAGGCCAGAGCCTGTTGTTTGAGGTCCTGCTCCAGGTCCACCTGATGCTGCTGCGGCTGGTTAGTAGTTTCCTCACTGCGCTGGTGAAGAAAGCTACTCATCATCGACTGCAGACTGAGGCAGCTGCTGCTGGTGGAGCTGCCACTGCTCCTACCACCCCACCTCTCCCCTGCTGCCATGGCAGCGGAACGCGAGCGCACAGGGCCCACAGTGTCTGAGGATGGACGTTGGCGCAGAAAGGCAGAGACCAACTGACTACATAGGTGGTTTTTATAGTACGTTATTTTGGCCTCCCTCTCAGCAGGTGTGAAAAAGGCCACCATTTTTGAACGGTAGCGAGGGTCCAACAAGGTGGACAGCCAAAAGTCATCCCTCTGTCTGATGGTTATTATTCGGCTGTCGCTACGCAAGCAACCGAGCATGCTATGGGCCATTTGTGCCAAGGAATGCGAGGGACTCCCTGCCTCCATCTCCACAGCATACTGCCACGGTGCGTCTGGGTCCTCTGTCTCCTCCTCCTCCTCTACCAGATGCTCCTGCTCCTCCACTCCTGTCCGCTGAGTGGAAAAACCACCCATTTCACTCAATAATTCCTGAGCACCAATGTCCTCCTCTACCTCCTCCTCTTCTTCCTGTCCTGCCCCCACAGGGGTCATGTGGCGTTGAGATCTGTGCGCCACGTCTACCGCACCCTGACCAGCCATTGTTAACAGCATTTGTTCCAGGACGTGCAACAGAGGAATGACGTCGTTCATCCCATAGTCCTGCCGACTCACGAATAGCGTGGCCTCCTCAAAGGGTCTGAGCAAGCGGCAGGTGTCACGCATGAGCTGCCAATGGCTGACATCTAAGTTACACAGGGAGTACCTTTATCCGCTTGTAACATCAGGAAATCGGTGATGGCCTTTCGCTGTTCGTAAAGGCGGTCTAACATATGTAGGGTAGAATTCCACCTTGTTGCAACGTCACAGCATGAGGAGTCGGTACGGGGGCCCATGGCAGATTACGGGCCTGGCAGCAGCAATGGGAGGCCCGTAATCTGCCAGCACCCTATGACAAAATGGAACACACCAGCAGTGTGAGGAGACCTGAAAGTGGCACATGGCAGAGTGTGGCAATGGAGACAGCAGCAATGGGAGGCCGTACAGGGACCCATGAGAGACTCTGGACCTGGCAGCAGCATGAGGAGGCGGTACAGGGGCCCATGGCAGATTACGGGCCTGGCAGCAGCAATGGGAGGCCCGTAATCTGCCAGCACCCTATGACAAAATGGAACCCACCAGCAGTGTGAGGAGACCTGAAAGTGGCACATGGCAGAGTGTGGCGATGGAGACAGCAGCAATGGGAGGCCGTACAGGGACCCATGAGACACTCTGGACCTGGCAGCAGCATGAGGAGTCGGTACGGGGGCCCATGGCAGGTTACGGGCCTGGCAGCAGCAATGGGAGGCCCGTAATCTGCCAGCACCCTATGACAAAATGGAACACACCAGCAGTGTGAGGAGACCTGAAAGTGGCACATGGCAGAGTGTGGCGATGGAGACAGCAGCAATGGGAGGCCGTACAGGGACCCATGAGAGACTCTGGACCTGGCAGCAGCATGAGGAGGCGGTACGGGGGCCCATGGCAGATTACGGGCCTGGCAGCAGCAATGGGAGGCCCGTAATCTGCCAGCACCCTATGACAAAATGGAACTCACCAGCAGTGTGAGGAGACCTGAAAGTGGCACATGGCAGAGTGTGGCGATGGAGACAGCAGCAATGGGAGGCCGTACAGGGACCCATGAGAGACTCTGGATCTGGCAGCAGCATAAGGAGGCGGTACGGGGGCCCATGGCAGATTACGGGCCTGGCAGCAGCAATGGGAGGCCCGTAATCTGCCAGCACCCTATGACAAAATGGAACACACCAGCAGTGTGAGGAGACCTGAAAGTGGCACATGGCAGAGTGTGGCGATGAAGCCAGCAGCAATGGGAGGCCGTACAGGGACCCATGACACACTCTGGACCTAGCAGCAGCAAGAGGAGGCGGTACAGGGGCCCATGGCAGAGTGGCGAAGCGTAAGCAGCTTAAATTGAAGGCCATACAGAGGCCTATGTTAAAAATAATAACATGTTTGGGGCATGATTCATGGCGGATTTAGTCAGTTGTGTCAGGAACTGGTGGTTTGAAATCCAGACTAATCCACGCCTGATTCATTTTCACAAACGTGAGTCTCTCCACACTTTGGGTGGACAGTCGTGTCCTCCGCGGAGTTACAATACCTCCTGCCGCACTAAAGACGCGCTCCGATGCCACGCTACTGGCCGGGCATGACAGCCTTTCAAGGGCAAATTCAGCTAGTTGGGGCCAAAGGTCAAGTTTCGTTGCCCAGTAGTCAAGGGGATTGTCTACCTCGGTTGGCAGGGTGCTGTCCAAGTAGGCCAGAGCCTGTTGTTTGAGGTCCTGCTCCAGGTCCACCTGATGCTGCTGCGGCTGGTTAGTAGTTTCCTCACTGCGCTGGTGAAGAAAGCTACTCATCATCGACTGCAGACTGAGGCAGCTGCTGCTGGTGGAGCTGCCACTGCTCCTACCACCCCACCTCTCCCCTGCTGCCATGGCAGCGGAACGCGAGCGCACAGGGCCCACAGTGTCTGAGGATGGACGTTGGCGCAGAAAGGCAGAGACCAACTGACTACATAGGTGGTTTTTATAGTACGTTATTTTGGCCTCCCTCTCAGCAGGTGTGAAAAAGGCCACCATTTTTGAACGGTAGCGAGGGTCCAACAAGGTGGACAGCCAAAAGTCATCCCTCTGTCTGATGGTTATTATTCGGCTGTCGCTACGCAAGCAACCGAGCATGCTATGGGCCATTTGTGCCAAGGAATGCGAGGGACTCCCTGCCTCCATCTCCACAGCATACTGCCACGGTGCGTCTGGGTCCTCTGTCTCCTCCTCCTCCTCTACCAGATGCTCCTGCTCCTCCACTCCTGTCCGCTGAGTGGAAAAACCACCCATTTCACTCAATAATTCCTGAGCACCAATGTCCTCCTCTACCTCCTCCTCTTCTTCCTGTCCTGCCCCCACAGGGGTCATGTGGCGTTGAGATCTGTGCGCCACGTCTACCGCACCCTGACCAGCCATTGTTAACAGCATTTGTTCCAGGACGTGCAACAGAGGAATGACGTCGTTCATCCCATAGTCCTGCCGACTCACGAATAGCGTGGCCTCCTCAAAGGGTCTGAGCAAGCGGCAGGTGTCACGCATGAGCTGCCAATGGCTGACATCTAAGTTACACAGGGAGTACCTTTATCCGCTTGTAACATCAGGAAATCGGTGATGGCCTTTCGCTGTTCGTAAAGGCGGTCTAACATATGTAGGGTAGAATTCCACCTTGTTGCAACGTCACAGCATGAGGAGTCGGTACGGGGGCCCATGGCAGATTACGGGCCTGGCAGCAGCAATGGGAGGCCCGTAATCTGCCAGCACCCTATGACAAAATGGAACACACCAGCAGTGTGAGGAGACCTGAAAGTGGCACATGGCAGAGTGTGGCAATGGAGACAGCAGCAATGGGAGGCCGTACAGGGACCCATGAGAGACTCTGGACCTGGCAGCAGCATGAGGAGGCGGTACAGGGGCCCATGGCAGATTACGGGCCTGGCAGCAGCAATGGGAGGCCCGTAATCTGCCAGCACCCTATGACAAAATGGAACCCACCAGCAGTGTGAGGAGACCTGAAAGTGGCACATGGCAGAGTGTGGCGATGGAGACAGCAGCAATGGGAGGCCGTACAGGGACCCATGAGACACTCTGGACCTGGCAGCAGCATGAGGAGTCGGTACGGGGGCCCATGGCAGGTTACGGGCCTGGCAGCAGCAATGGGAGGCCCGTAATCTGCCAGCACCCTATGACAAAATGGAACACACCAGCAGTGTGAGGAGACCTGAAAGTGGCACATGGCAGAGTGTGGCGATGGAGACAGCAGCAATGGGAGGCCGTACAGGGACCCATGAGAGACTCTGGACCTGGCAGCAGCATGAGGAGGCGGTACGGGGGCCCATGGCAGATTACGGGCCTGGCAGCAGCAATGGGAGGCCCGTAATCTGCCAGCACCCTATGACAAAATGGAACTCACCAGCAGTGTGAGGAGACCTGAAAGTGGCACATGGCAGAGTGTGGCGATGGAGACAGCAGCAATGGGAGGCCGTACAGGGACCCATGAGAGACTCTGGATCTGGCAGCAGCATAAGGAGGCGGTACGGGGGCCCATGGCAGATTACGGGCCTGGCAGCAGCAATGGGAGGCCCGTAATCTGCCATAAATATATAATGTGTTGCGCTCCCAGTGACAATATCTTTGATGTATATATCTAATTAACCTTGCTATGCAAAATGATTTTCAGGTATTAAAAAATATGCAAAATCAAACTATGTGAGTGATTTAAAAAAATATAAACCACTATAGTGTATATAAATTAGATAATAATAACCGCAAAACCAATGAATAGTGCATAGTGAACTAAAATATATAACTAAAAATAATACACATCATGAATAGTGAAATACTCAAAAAAAAAAAAAATTATATATATACTGCCAAATAATTGTGATATAAATGTCCTTTAAATACAGTGACTTTGTGCTTGAATAAATCTTGATTTGGTGACTTTTTGTGAATCTGTGACTTTCTTTGAATCCTCAATTGGTAAAGATGTATGCTCACCTCCTTGTTAGCCTGCAATTAGGCTATACACACTTGTGGTTCACCTCCTATGGAACCTGCTTAGATGGAATTCCTCTTTTGTGAATGGTAAGAACGTGGATATGCGTTATCCTCAGATTGCCCATGTGCGTTTTTCCATATGTGGGAACAAATTGCCAGACATGGTGTTTTATCCTTATAAAAAGGTTTCTCCTTTATTGCTTGCCAACAGGTACACTCACATATGTGATATGCGGTCTAGGATGAATTGCTCAGCTCTAATGATCCGCCAGCCGTCCTGCCATGCACCCGCCGTCTGTCCGATACTCCAGCTCTCTCCGAGTGACACCGCAGCCCCACCCCTACGCGTTACGCCACTGGTCACGTGGCTTCATCAGGGGGTTGTGATCACAGGGGGTTGTGATCATGAAGCCACGTGACCAGTGGCGTAACGCGTAGGGGTGGGGCTGCGGTGTCACTCGGAGAGAGCTGGAGTATCGGACAGACGGCGGGTGCATGGCAGGACGGCTGGCGGATCATTAGAGCTGAGCAATTCATCCTAGACCGCATATCACATATGTGAGTGTACCTGTTGGCAAGCAATAAAGGAGAAACCTTTTTATAAGGATAAAACACCATGTCTGGCAATTTGTTCCCACATATGGAAAAACGCACATGGGCAATCTGAGGATAACGCATATCCACGTTCTTACCATTCACAAAAGAGGAATTCCATCTAAGCAGGTTCCATAGGAGGTGAACCACAAGTGTGTATAGCCTAATTGCAGGCTAACAAGGAGGTGAGCATACATCTTTACCAATTGAGGATTCAAAGAAAGTCACAGATTCACAAAAAGTCACCAAATCAAGATTTATTCAAGCACAAAGTCACTGTATTTAAAGGACATTTATATCACAATTATTTGGCAGTATATATATAATTTTTTTTGAGTATTTCACTATTCATGATGTGTATTATTTTTAGTTATATATTTTAGTTCACTATGCACTATTCATTGGTTTTGCGGTTATTATTATCTAATTTATATACACTATAGTGGTTTATATTTTTTTAAATCACTCACATAGTTTGATTTTGCATATTTTTTAATACCTGAAAATCATTTTGCATAGCAAGGTTAATTAGATATATACATCAAAGATATTGTCACTGGGAGCGCAACACATTATATATTTATGACTTTTTGGACACCCAGGTAGTGTTGTGTTGAGTGTTTGCGATCCTATATATATTTTGGACGGTCAGTGTCCATTCCCTTGGTTTTGAGAGGTTAATATTTGGTGGATACAGACTGGCTCGCAAGTTACACAGACATTTGCCGTAATCTGCCAGCACCCTATGACAAAATGGAACACACCAGCAGTGTGAGGAGACCTGAAAGTGGCACATGGCAGAGTGTGGCGATGGAGACAGCAGCAATGGGAGGCCGTACAGGGACCCATGACACACTCTGGACCTGGCAGCAGCATGAGGAGGCAGGCAGAACTGCCGTATCTTTATCCCGGTTTTCCCAGGCCACCAAATGGCGACGCTGCATATGCTGACGCAACGCTGTAGTCCCAACATGGGCCCCCTGGCCACGCTTGACTTTCTGGCCACATAGTCGACATACGGCTACGTTTACTTCCTCGGGCGGCTTGACAAAAAATTGCCACGCCGCCGAGTAGGAAACTTTGCCCCCGCTACTCCTCACTGGCTGACTGCTACTTCCTCCATGCACACCGGCACCACTACTGGCCGTGGTGGTAGGCTGCAGTGGAGCTGGTGCTGTACTCCGTGGCCGTTTGCCTCCACTGACACTTCTGCGACCCTGCTGCCTCCTGGGCAACCCACCGACTGTTTTGCTCGCTGCCAAGCTGGCACCCTCTTCTCCTGATGATGCGGAAGCAATAGCCTGATGACGACGAGGCTGCCAAGTGCGATCAGCCTCATCATCATCAATTAGGGTCTCCGCCTCACTACTAGCCCCCTCGGCTGCGTGTGGGTCAGGAGACAGACCTGTCTCTACACCGGCTACCGAGCCACTCTCCTCGCCAGTACTTCTTCGTCTGGCTGCTGAAGAGGCGGATGTCTCCCCCCGTTCCTGACCGCCCTCTGTTAGCTCTTCCTCACTGTACAGTGGGGCTGAGCCCACAGCATGCGATACTTCGCTTGGTGAGGGAACACCAAAGGACAGGGGCAGGTAGAGGACACGTGATTTCAGTGGGCTTGCTCCCGGGCAATGCCAACTAACGGTTGTGTCTGACGTACCCACCGACCGTTGGCTGTAGGTGTCAGAGGTGACCTGGGAAGAGGAAGACGACCGAGCCAACCAATCGATGACGGCAGGGTTGTCGGTGGAGACACGACCGCTGGATGATTCCGGGAGCACTGGCCTCTGGCTGCGACTAGTGCTGCCTCGACCCCTTCCTCTGCTGCCACGTCTGCTCGCTCCTAAAACATTGCCTCCTCTGCCACTCCTCTGCGTGTTGTCTGACATACTCTTTAATTCAACGATTCTGTGTCCCTGAGTAACAATTCTGTGTCTGTCCCTGAGTAACAATTCTGTGTCTGTCCCTGAGTAACAATTCTGTGTCCCTCAGTAACAATTCTGTGTCCCTCAGTAACAATTCTGTGTCCGTCCCTCAGTAACAATTCTGTGTCCGTCCCTCAGTAACAATTCTGTGTCCGTCCCTCAGTAACAATTCTGTGTCCGTCCCTCAGTAACAATTCTGTGTCCGTCCCTCAGTAACAATTCTGTGTCCGTCCCTCAGTAACAATTCTGTGTCCGTCCCTCAGTAACAATTCTGTGTCCGTCCCTCAGTAACAATTCTGTGTCTGTCCCTAAGTAACGGTTCTGTGTCCCTAAGTAACGGTTCTGTGTCCCTAAGTAACGATTCTGTGTCCCTAAGTAACGATTCTGTGTCTCTAATACAGAGAGGTCTGTCTCTCTTGAATGACCAGAGGCAAATGGAGAATTGTAAGATGGCCGCAATTTATAGCTCCACCATTACACAGTGCTGGCTGGCTGCTGATTGGCTAATGCGATCACATGTCATGAATGCATTATGGGTCAGCGCGCCTTGTCTGCGCGCCTTCCCAGAGATCCCCGCTCCGTCGCCGCACATGTCGCCGCCATTTTTGGAAAAATTTCGATTTGCGCATCCGAAGTCTGCTAATTTTCGGATTCGGCGCGAATCGAAATTTTCCTAATATTCGAAACGAATTCCACTTCGCCGAGTTCGATTCGCTCATCTCTAGTCATGACCATAAAGCTCTATTTTGGTCTCGTCACTAAAGATTACAGTGTGCCAAGGTGTTGTATATTGTAACCAGGTTTTTGGGGCATTGGCTCAGTAAAGGCTTCTTTCTGGCAACTCGATCATGCAGCTAATTTTTTTTCAAATATCATCGTATTGTGCTCCTTGAAACAACCGCACTGCCTTTTTTCAGAGCAGCATGTATTTTTCCTGAGGTTACCTGTGGGTTTTTCTTTGTATCCCAAACAATTGTTCTGGCAGTTGTGGCTACAATCTTTCTTGGTCTATCAGACCTTGGTTTGGTATCAAGAGATGCCCAAATTTTTCATTTTCCATCTTTATAAAGTTTCATTACCTTGTTACTCAGGTCTTTTTGACAGTTATTTTCTGCTCCCCATGGCTCAGTATCTATTCTGTTCAGTGCATCCACATGAGAGCTAACAAACCCATTGACTATTTAAACATAGACACTAATAGCAATTTAAAAAGCCACATATGTGGGAAATTACCTTTTATTGCCATTTTAACTTGCGTGTGTCACCTTTCGTGTCTGTACAAGGCCAGACATTCCAGGGTATGTAAACTTTTGATCAGGGCCATTTGGGTGATTTATATTATCATTATGATTTAAAGAGCCAAACAACTTTGTTGTAACAAATGGCTTCATATGATCACTATCCTTACATAAAAGACAGTTTTTTTTGGCATGATCAATCATATTTTTAATATCAGTGCCAAAATGTCACAATTGCTGCCACTGTATGCCAGCTTTTGAGCACAACTGTATACAATATTTAATAATTGATCAATCCTGATGTCCTGACTGCCTATCTCGTTCATTAATTTTTCTGGCCGACATTTCTCCCCTGCAAGCGTGCCAGATATGGGGTCAAAATGTAGAAGATCTGTGAGAGGACAACAGGCTATACTTATAAGTTTCGGATTTACGAGGGAAAAGATAGTCACGTGGAGCCCCCTGGATGCCCAGACTACATGGGGAGCAGTGATAAGATAGTTTGGGACTTGGTGTCATCATTTCTCCATATGGGGTACCACTTATACGTGGACAATTTTTATTCAAGCGTGCCACTATTTAGACATTTGTTCAATCTTGGAACCTAATGTGAGCCCACCATTAGAAGTGGGTGGATGCAGGGTGGTATATTCTAATGGTGGGCATACCACACACTTTTTCTGGCAGAGATTTCGTCTCATTTTTGTCATTCAGTCCACAGGCTGCATACAAAAACAAAGAACATAGTATATATACCCAACAAGGACCAGCGACATACTGGTACATCACTGGACTTTGAATGGTTATACCAGGATGATGCCTACAGCCGCAGGCATCATCCTGGTATCGTTATTTTCAGCCGGCGATCGGCTTTCATGTAAGTGCAATACTAGTGGCTAATTAGCTGCAAGATTGCTTTTACAAGCAGTGGGAGGTGATGCCCCCCCTCCCCCGCTGCCTTCCACGGCCTTCTCGGGCAGTCTTGTGCCATCGGGGGAACCTGAGAATGCAGCCGGTGTTTCTGCCAGCTGACCATAGAGCTGATTGGAGACCAGAATGGTGCCAGTCATCTCTATAGTCTAAGAATTCAGAAGCTACAAGCATTTCATCACTTCAGTTTCGCAGGATATAAACAGCGCCATTTGTAAATTGGGAAAGCATCTGATCACACCGATTTTGGTTTGATTAGATAATGTAAGGGTAGAGGAGATATCTAGAGCCTAATAGACCCCAGATTTCTCAAAAAAGAATATATGACAATACCCATTGAAGTTATAGGGGATATTTGCATTCCCTGTTATAGCATTAGAAGTGATCAAAGCAAAAAAAAAAAAAAAGAAAGGTACAAATGTAAAAATAATAAAAAAGAATCAAAATAACTAAAAAAAAAAAAAAAAAAAAAAAAAATTGCCCCTCCCATGCGCGCACACCTGTGTGCACAAGCCTTGACCCTATGCCGGTATGTAAACAGCGGTTGCACCATGCATGTGAGGTATTGCCGTGAACGTCAGATCAAGGGCAGTAATTCTAACACTAGACCTCCTCTGTAAATCTAAAATGGTAGCTTTTAAAGGCTTTTAAAGCGTTGCCTATGGATATTAAAAATGTTTGCAGATTGTCGCCATTGCACGGGGCATGCGCAGTTTTAAAGCATGTCATGTTTGGTATCTATTTACTTGGCATACCATTATCTTTTATATTTTATGAAATAATTGACCAATATATTGTGTTTTTGTGCATTAAAAGTATAAAAAGTGTATTTTTTTTTTAATTTGCTTTTGAAAAATCGCTGCACGAATACTATGTGCCATAAAAAATTGTAGTACCCACCATTTTATTCACTAGGGTGTCTGCTTTAAAAAAATATATAATGTTTGGGGGTTTAAATTAATTTCCTAGCAAAAAATACTGATTTGTTTCATGTGAACAAAAAGTGTCAGAAAAGGCTTGATCTTCAGGTGTTTAGGAGAGTGAGTGATGTGTGGCATAAACTTCTAATGCTAGGCATAAAACACCCCCACCCCCCAAAACGACCCCTTTTTAGAAAGTAGACACCCCAAACTATTTGCTGAGAGGAATGTTGAATCAATAGAAGAATTTATTTTTTTACCACAAGTGTCTGGAAAATGACAAAAAAATAAACTTTTTTTTTTTTACACAAAATTGTCACTTAAATGATTTACTGCTCACACATGCCATGGGTATATGTGGAATTATTACCCAAAATACATTCTGCTACTTCTCCCGAATATGGGGGTACCACATGTGAGAGACATTTTGGCAGTCTAGCCAAGCACAGGACCCCAAAATCCAATAAGCAACTTCAGGCTTTTAAAGGGCTTTATTTCCTCATTACACTTCCTGACTACCTATCACAGTTTTGGAGGCCCTGAAATGCCAGGATAGCACCTAACCCCCCCCCCCCCCCAAATGACCCCTTTTTGGAAAGTAGACACCCCAAGGAATTTGATAAAAAGCACGGTAAGTATTTTGCAGATCTCATTTGTTGCCACAAGTTTTTAGAAAATGAAGAAAAAAAAAACAAAAACATATTTTTTCAATTTTTTTTATAAATTTCAAAACCTTGTGAGAAAAAATGAGATCTGCAAAATACTCATTATGCCTCTTTTTAAATTCCTTGGAGTGTCTATTTACCAGAAAGGGGTCATTTGGGGGGGGGGGGGTACGGTGCTATCCTGGCATGTTTGGGCCTTTGAAACTGTGATAGGTAGTGAGGAAGTTACGCACCTTCAGGCTTTCAAAGTGGTCATTGGATTTCAGGCTCCTGTATGTGGCTAGGCTCCCAAAAAGTCTCACACACGTGGTATCCCCATACTCGGTAGAAGTAGCAGAACGTATTTTGGGATGTAATTCCACATATACCCATGGCTTGTGCGAGAAATAAATCATTTAAATGACAACTTTGTGTAAAAAAAAAAAAAAAAAAAAGTTTTGTCATTTTCCAGAAACTTGTGGAAAAAAAATAAATCTTCCATGGACTAAATATGCCTCTCAGCAGATAGCTTAGGGTGTCTACTTTCCGAAAAGGGGTCATTTGAGGGTGTTTGTACTATCCTGGTATTTTTGCACCTCAAGAAATGTGATGAGCAGGCAGAAAGTAAAAGCTATGTAAATTCCATTATCTATACCATATTTTGTAGACGCTATAACTTTCACACAAAGCAATCAATATACACTTATTGGGAATTTTTTAATCAAAAACATGTAGCAGAATACGTTTTGGCCTAAATTTATGACAAAATTTTTGTTTTTTTGGATATTTTTTATGACCGAAATGAGAAAATATTGTTTATTTCAAAAAAAAACATTTTTTATTCAAAATTATTCTGGTTATAGCACCAAAAATAAAAAGTGCACAGATGATCAAATACCACCAAAAGAAAGCTCTATTTGTGTTAGAAAAAAGGACATAAATTTCATTTATGTACTATATTGCATGACCGCGCAATTGTCCGTTAAACTAGCGCAGCGCTGTATAGAAAAAAAATGGCGTAAATTGCAGTATCTATACCATAGTTTGTAGACGCTATAACTTTCACACAAAGCAATCAATATACACTTATTGGGATTTTTTTTACCAAAAACATGTAGCAGAATACATTTTAGCCTAAATTTATAACTAACTTTGAGTTTACTATATATTTTTTATAGCTGAAAGTAAAAAATATCATTTTTGTACAAAATTTTTGGTCTTTTCTTGTTTATAGCGTGAAAAATAAAAAGTGCACAGGTGATCAAATACCACCGAAAGAAAGCTCTATTTGTGTGAAAAAAGGATGTAAATTTCGTTTGGGTGCAGCATTGCATGACCACGCAATTATCAGTTGAATTAATGCAGCGCCGAGTAGCACAAAGAGGCCTGGTCATTAAGGGGGGTAAATTCTCAGGAGCTCAAGTGGTTAATAAGATATTTCTAACACACAACATAGGCATTGTAATGGACCGCCTGACAGCACCTCTATCAATCCCCTGGCAGAGCCTCCCCAGAGTGCGGAGTCTAAGCACCGGAGCACTTGTTCACCAGGGCCCCTGATGGTGGGGATGAACTTAGAGCGCTCCGGTATTAGGTCACAGCTGCTAGGTATCTCCAACAGGGGCAGAGGAGTCTGACAGGAGCTCCAGGGGGCTAAGAGTCTGATGTGAGGGAGCCTAGTGATCCCTGCGGGATGGATGAGCTAAATCAGAGTCATACAGGCCGGGTCGGTAACTAGCAGGTCGGTGAGGTACAAAACGGTAGGCAAAGGATAGTTGGGTCACACGCAGGGTCAATACCAAAAGATCAGATTTAAAGGGGAACATCCATGAGCAGAGTCAGGCAGGCCAAGGGTCAGGACAGGAAGGGTCAGCAAGGTCAAACAATCCAGATCAAGATACTCACAACACAGGTAACAGCATACAAAGACCATTCGGCAACAAGTGTTTGTGCAGGGCTGTTTTTAAATAGCCCACCCTGCACCTGACAGGTGCAGCCTAGGTCCTAGTGCCTGCCTAGTACTGTCAAGACGACGGGTGCGCCTGGGTCCTAGTGCCCTGCCACCTACACGTCTTGGCAGACACCTACGCCTGTGTAGACCCATGCATCGCGATGGTCCCTGACAGGCATACTTATAATTACACCCCAAAACACATTCTGCTACTCCTTCCATGTATGGCAATATCACATGTGTGAGACTTTTTCACAGCAATATAGAGGGGCCAAAAATCCAAGGAGCACCTTCAGGTGTTCTAGGGGGTATACATTACCCATCTACTGTAATTTCCTCACTACCTATCACATTTGTGGAGGCCTTGGAGCACCACAAAATTACCACATTTTGGAAAGCAAACATCCCAAGGTATTTTTAAAGACTTAATTTTTTGCCAAGTTTTTGGAAAATGCATAAAGAAAATAAAAATTATTTTTTACACAAAGTTGTCAATTTAACCTCCCTGGTGGTATGATTATTTCCGATTTTTGGTGCTGAAAGCGGTACCATTTTTTTGCATGGAAATATGTAGTTTTTTATTGTAGGCTGTAATTTTTAGGAATAACTCACTGAAATCTGTCCGAACAAGAGTCTAGTAAACATTCCGGATATGATAAAACTTGAAACACAAAATCATTAATTATAATTTAATTAATAATCATAAAAAATAATTATAATAATAAATTTAATTCAATAATATAATCAAACCAAAAACACTGAAATTTGAAATACAGAGGCAAATTCGCACATCGCTGAGCAAAGTCGCAAAATTGTTTTCAGTGTCTGATGACGAATTTCCCCACAAATCATTATCACTCAATTCATCAAGTGGTTCTAATTTACTATCGCTGTTCTCTAGCTAGTCTAAAACCGCTTTTGACATAAAGGGACGCTTTTTGGACGCCATGGACTTTTCTAAGTTTCCAGGCAGAAAGAACAGTCAAAATGTAGGCAGGGCACAGGACAAAGCAGTAGGGACAAAATGTATGTGAAATGCATTGAAACAGCAATGTTTTACTATATAATAATAATTTTTTAAAAAATGACATTTTTAAAAAATTTCAAATTTGCCTCCGGTCCCGACGTCACAGGGACCGGAACACGGAAGCCGGATGCCGGCATCAGCCAGAGGAGATGGCCGGGGACGCTGCAGGGGACACATCGTGGGAGCGAAGGACAAGGTAAGTGCTGCAGGGACCCCCTGAGCAACGCCGCATGGTAAGCCCGAGTGTAGCTCGGGGTTACCGCTTTTGGTACTCAAATTTTACCTCGAGCTACACTCAGGAATACCGCCAGGGAGGTTAAAAGATAAGTTGACCTTTTAGTAAAAAATAATAAATGCACATTTTTTTCAGGTAAATAAAATGTGTATTTATTATTTTTGTCTGCAGGAGCCTGTAAAGCATTGCACTATTGATCAGCAGATCGCTGGTGTCATGAAGGTCTTCTGCAAATCTGTCAGAATATCTGTTTGCTCGTACGGGATGTATGAGCAAACAGATATACTGACAGGAAGAATCAATGACCTACCACAGCGCTCCACAGCGCCATGGTAGTTCATTGAGGACTATAAGCCGACAGCCGCTAAGGATGCAGGGACTTGTAGTCGGTATTCCCGAGTGTAGCTCGGGGTAAAGTTTCAGTACCACAAGCGGTAACCCTGAGCTACACTCGGACTTACCATGAGGCGCTGCTCCGGGATCCCTCAATCACTTACCTTGTCCTGCGCTCCCGCAATGTCCCTCCTGCAGTGTCCCCTGTAACGTCCTCCAGCAGATGCCGGCATCTGTCATCTGGGTTCCGTCTCCTGCGGGCGTCGGGATGTATGGGGGATGGAACTGGCGGGAAATTTGAAAACGACAAAAAGTGACATTCACTAAATTCACTAAAATAATATAGTAAAACATTACTGTATCAAACCATTTCACATACATTTTGTCCGGAGTGCTTTGTCCTGTGCCCTGCCTACATTTTTACTGTTCTTTCTGCCTGGAAACTGAGAAACATCCATGGCGTCCAAAAAGCGTCCCTTTAGGTCAAAATCGGTTTTAGACCGGCTAGAGAACAGCGATAGTAAATCAGAATCACTTGCAGAATTGAGTGATAATGATTCATGGGGGAAATTTGTCATCAGACACTGAAAACGATTTTGCGACTTTGCTCAGTGATGTGCGAACTTGGAGCTATATTTCAAATTTCAGTGTTTTTGGTTTGATTATATTATTGAATTAAATTATTATTATATTATAATTTTTTTTGATTATTTATTAAATTATAATTTACGATTTCGTGTTTCAAATTGTAACATACCTGGGATGTTTACTAGACTCTTGTTCGGACAGATTTCAGTGAGTTATTCCTAAAAATTACAGGCCTAAAATAAAAAAAATACATATTTTCATGCAAAATATGTACCGCTTTGAGCACAGAAAAATGGACATAATCAGACCGCTAGGGAGGCTAATATGACATTTCTCAAACACAGTATGGGCATACATAGAACTACACCCCAAAACACATTCTGCTACTCCTTCTGAGTATGGCAATACCACATGTGTAAGATTTTTTTACTTTTTGGACTGATTATATACCGAGTACTGTATTGTATCTTGTGTATCACACAAATCAACCAATTGTATGAAAACCAATGTATTATAATGGTCACCTCTATATGAGTGATCAGGAAATATAGCTGAGTGTAGCAGCACCCACACTTACCAGCCACTTTATTAGGTACACCTGTTCAATAGTTTGATAACACAAATTGCTAATCAATCACATGACAGTAACTCAATGCATTTAGGCATCTAGACGTGGTGAAGATCACTTGCTGAAGTTCAAACCAAGCATCAGAATGGGAAAGAAAGGGGATTTAAGTGACTTTGAAGTATTTGTAGCTGCTGATTTTTAATTTTTTGGGGGGAGTATGGAGCCCCGCTTTAAAGTATAACTAAAGAAAAAAATTTTTTTTTTTCATTTTGGATAGGGTGGAAAGGCATTAGCATTTATTGCTGTCTGTGTCCCCATTAGGGAGATTCACCCTCTCTATTTGTCCTGTTTACCATTATCATTGAAAGCGAAAGTAAAAGAAAATCTAAAATGTTGGGTTGTCCCCAGAAAATTAATTTGTGGTGAAATCTTCCAATTGGGACACTAGTTCTGGTGACCTGGGGGACCCCAAGGGAATTTCCTCTCACTTTTTGGGTAAGGGACAGAAAGTGAAGGAAAATCTCCCCAATGGGAAAGAGATGGCAAAGAAATTAAAAAAAAATCTTACAGGGGTTATAACCCTCCCTTACTTTATTCAAAATTTAAAAAAAAAATGACCACTACTTTTTTGTTATTATTATTATTATTATTATACAGGGTTTATATAGCCCCAACAGTGTGTGCAGCACTTTACAAAATGAAGGTAGACATTACAGTTACAATACAATTTGGTACAAGAGGAAACAGAGGGCCCTGCTTATTAGAGCTTACAATCTAAGAGGAAGGTTTGAGTGATAGAAAAGGTAATAGCTGTGGGAGGGAAGAGCTGATGGAGGAAATAAAAGACAGTTTACTAGTTAAAAGCAGGATAGGCTTCTTTAACCGCCTCCCACCCGCCATATAAGGAAATGATGGATGCAAGGCGGTTCTCTTGTTCTGGGAGGACGTCACATGATGTCCTCCCACTCTAACCGTGCGTGACTCCGGGAGCACGCAACGCGGCTATCGGTGGTGCGCTGTGTCCCTCGGACACAGTGGATCACCGATCAACAGAAAGAGCCAAGGATGTTGGCTCGGTCATGTGATCAGCTGTGTCCAATCACAGCTGAGCGCATGTAAATAGGGAAATGCCAGTTATCGGCATTTCTCTCCTCACGAGCTGTCATGCTGAGCCTGTAATTTATTTATTTCAGGTACTTATATAGCGCCGTCAATTTACGCAGTGCTTTACATATATATTGTACATTCACATCAGTCCCTAACCCTCAAGGGTGTACAATCTAAGGTCCCTAACTTACATTCATACATACACATACTAGGGCCAATTTAGACAGGATCCAATTAGCCTACCAGCATGTCTTTGGTAATTGGCATTTCTCAGAGGGGACATCTACACTGATCATCAGTGTGGATTGCGGCTGCTGTTAGAGGATAGAGGGTGCCGGGTGTGTTGATCAAAGGAAAAAGATGGCTGCCCAGGATTTGGGGAAATGTCTCCAGGTGTTAGAAGAAGCAGAAGGGTGAGAGAGGTAATATGGGAGTATGACTTATATGGAGGAACAGGTTCAAGTGTCCAAAAGGTTATATTAGTATTTGGGTTCAGAATTAGCAGGAGTTGAAGAGTACAGTAGGAAGGTGAAGACAGGAGTGAGAGTGATATATATAAGCTGTGGGGTGGAGAAGAGGGGTGAAGGAGAGAGAGTATGAAGAGAGAGGATCCAACTATGAGGAGGAGTAGGGATTGCATGTCACAGAGTGGTGAGATGAAGACTGGATAAGAGCTAAAAGAGCTGGATGGGGAAACAGGTCACCTGTAGTCTGTTTAGTATTTGAGGTTGTCTGCTGTGGCTTCTTGCTTTGTGCATTCGCTGGAGTGCAATGCTCCATACTTAATCCAAGATGAGTACTTTAGCCAAGATGATAGTTGCCAATGCTACCCCTGGCTGTGCCTCCCCTAAGGAAGGCCTAAATTTATACTGAGTTGGGTGGGGGTATTGCCAATTAATTAATTAGGAATGCATAGCAGAGACACATGGCTAGCAGGGAAAACTTCTCACACCAAAGGAGGACTACAAAAGACAACAAGAGAGCAAGGGGGCAGAGTTGTAAGGATTAGGATCAGCTCATAAATTTGGGTTAGACAATAAGAGGAAAATAAACACCACAGTGATATGGACTAGAGTTTAAGATTAGAGATGAGCGAATCGAAGTATCCGAAGTGGAATTCGAGTCGAATATCTGAAAAATTTCGATTCGTGCCGAATCCGAAAAATAGCCTAATTCGGACGCGCGAATCGAAATTTTTCAGAAAATGGCGGCTGACATGTGCGGCGACGGAGCGGGGATGTCTGGGAAGGCGCGCAGACAAGGCGCGCTGACCCATAATGCATGCCTCAACTACATGTGATCGCATCAGCCTATCAGCAGCCAGCCAGCCAGCACTGTGTAATGGTCGAGCTATAAATAGCGGCCATTTTGGAATTCTTCATTTGCCTGCAGTTATTGAACAGAGGCAGACCGCTCTGTACTAGGGACAGGGACAGAGTTAGGGCCACAGAAACGATAATTGGGGACAGAGAAAAGTTACTTAGGGACAGAGAACCATTACTCAGGGACACAGACTTGTTAATGAGGGCCACAGAATCGTTATTTAGGGACAAAGAAACGCTAGTTAGGGCCACAGAATTCATAATCAGGGACAGACAGAATTGTTACTCAGTGCCAGAGAATTGTTACTTAGGGCCACAGAAACGTTATTAGGGCCACAGAATTGTTACTCAGGGACAGACAGAATTGTTACTGAGTGCCAGAGAATTGTTACTCAGGGACAGACAGAATTGTTACTGAGTGCCAGAGAATTGTTACTTAGGGCCACAGAAACTTTAATTAGGGCCACAGAATTTTTACTCAGGGACAGACAGAATTGTTACTCAGTGCCAGAGAATTGTTACTCAGGGACAGACAGAATTGTTACTGAGTGCCAGAGAATTATTACTCAGGGCCACAGAAACTTTACTTAGGGCCACAGAATTTTTACTCAGGGACAGACAGAATTGTTACTGAGTGCCAGAGAATTGTTACTCAGGGACAGACAGAATTGTTACTGAGTGCCAGAGAATTGTTACTTAGGGCCACAGAAACTTTACTTAGGGCCACAGAATTGTTACTCGCACAGACACAGAATTGTTACTCGCACAGACACAGAATTGTTACTGAAGGCCACAGAACTGTTACTTAGGGCCACAGAATTGTTACTCGCACAGACACAGAATTGTTACTCGCACAGACACAGAACTGTTACTGAGGGCCACAGAACTGTTACTTAGGGACAAAGAAACGCTAGTTAGGGCCACAGAATTGTTACTCAGGGACAGACAGAATTGTTACTGAGTGCCAGAGAATTGTTACTCAGGGACAGACAGAATTGTTACTGAGTGCCAGAGAATTGTTACTTAGGGCCACAGAAACTTTAATTAGGGCCACAGAATTTTTACTCAGGGACAGACAGAATTGTTACTCAGTGCCAGAGAATTGTTACTCAGGGACAGACAGAATTGTTACTGAGTGCCAGAGAATTGTTACTCAGGGCCACAGAAACTTTACTTAGGGCCACAGAATTTTTACTCAGGGACAGACAGAATTGTTACTGAGTGCCAGAGAATTGTTACTCAGGGACAGACAGAATTGTTACTGAGTGCCAGAGAATTGTTACTTAGGGCCACAGAAACTTTACTTAGGGCCACAGAATTGTTACTCGCACAGACACAGAATTGTTACTCGCACAGACACAGAATTGTTACTGAAGGCCACAGAACTGTTACTTAGGGCCACAGAATTGTTACTCGCACAGACACAGAATTGTTACTCGCACAGACACAGAACTGTTACTGAGGGCCACAGAACTGTTACTTAGGGACAAAGAAACGCTAGTTAGGGCCACAGAATTGTTACTCAGGGACAGACAGAATTGTTACTGAGTGCCAGAGAATTGTTACTCAGGGACAGACAGAATTGTTACTGAGTGCCAGAGAATTGTTACTTAGGGCCACAGAAACTTTAATTAGGGCCACAGAATTTTTACTCAGGGACAGACAGAATTGTTACTCAGTGCCAGAGAATTGTTACTCAGGGACAGACAGAATTGTTACTGAGTGCCAGAGAATTGTTACTCAGGGCCACAGAAACTTTACTTAGGGCCACAGAATTTTTACTCAGGGACAGACAGAATTGTTACTGAGTGCCAGAGAATTGTTACTCAGGGACAGACAGAATTGTTACTGAGTGCCAGAGAATTGTTACTTAGGGCCACAGAAACTTTACTTAGGGCCACAGAATTGTTACTCGCACAGACACAGAATTGTTACTCGCACAGACACAGAATTGTTACTGAAGGCCACAGAACTGTTACTTAGGGCCACAGAATTGTTACTCGCACAGACACAGAATTGTTACTCGCACAGACACAGAACTGTTACTGAGGGCCACAGAACTGTTACTTAGGGACAAAGAAACGCTAGTTAGGGCCACAGAATTGTTACTCAGGGACAGACAGAATTGTTACTGAGTGCCAGAGAATTGTTACTCAGGGACAGACAGAATTGTTACTGAGTGCCAGAGAATTGTTACTTAGGGCCACAGAAACTTTAATTAGGGCCACAGAATTTTTACTCAGGGACAGACAGAATTGTTACTCAGTGCCAGAGAATTGTTACTCAGGGACAGACAGAATTGTTACTGAGTGCCAGAGAATTGTTACTCAGGGCCACAGAAACTTTAATTAGGGCCACAGAATTTTTACTCAGGGACAGACAGAATTGTTACTGAGTGCCAGAGAATTGTTACTCAGGGACAGACAGAATTGTTACCGAGTGCCAGAGAATTGTTACTCAGGGACAGACAGAATTGTTACTGAGTGCCAGAGAATTGTTACTTAGGGCCACAGAAACTTTCATTAGGGCCACAGAATTTTTACTCAGGGACAGACAGAATTGTTACTGAGTGCCAGAGAATTGTTACTCAGGGACAGAGAGAATTGTTACTGAGTGCCAGAGAATTGTTACTTAGGGCCACAGAAACTTTAATTAGGCCCACAGAATTTTTACTCAGGGACAGACAGAATTGTTACTGAGTGCCAGAGAATTGTTACTCAGGGACAGACAGAATTGTTACCGAGTGCCAGAGAATTGTTACTCAGGGACAGACAGAATTGTTACTGAGTGCCAGAGAATTGTTACTTAGGGCCACAGAAACTTTAATTAGGGCCACAGAATTTTTACTCAGGGACAGACAGAATTGTTACGGAGTGCCAGAGAATTGTTACTCAGGGACAGACAGAATTGTTACGGAGTGCCAGAGAATTGTTACTCAGGGCCACAGAAACTTTACTTAGGGCCAGAGAATTTTTACTCAGGGACAGACAGAATTGTTACTGAGTGCCAGAGAATTGTTACTCAGGGACAGACAGAATTGTTACGGAGTGCCAGAGAATTGTTACTCAGGGACAGACAGAATTGTTACTGAGTGCCAGAGAATTGTTACTTAGGGCCACAGAAACTTTAATTAGGGCCACAGAATTTTTACTCAGGGACAGACAGAATTGTTACTGAGTGCCAGAGAATTGTTACTCAGGGACAGACAGAATTGTTACCGAGTGCCAGAGAATTGTTACTCAGGGACAGACAGAATTGTTACTGAGTGCCAGAGAATTGTTACTTAGGGCCACAGAAACTTTAATTAGGGCCACAGAATTTTTACTCAGGGACAGACAGAATTGTTACTGAGTGCCAGAGAATTGTTACTCAGGGACAGACAGAATTGTTACGGAGTGCCAGAGAATTGTTACTCAGGGCCCCAGAAACTTTACTTAGGGCCAGAGAATTTTTACTCAGGGACAGACAGAATTGTTACTGAGTGCCAGAGAATTGTTACTCAGGGACAGACAGAATTGTTACGGAGTGCCAGATAATTGTTACTCAGGGCCCCAGAAACTTTACTTAGGGCCACAGAATTTTTACTCAGGGACAGACAGAATTGTTACTGAGTGCCAGAGAATTGTTACTCAGGGACAGACAGAATTGTTACTGAGTGCCAGAGAATTGTTACTCAGGGACAGACAGAATTGTTACTGAGTGCCAGATAATTGTTACTCAGGGCCCCAGAAACTTTACTTAGGGCCACAGAATTTTTACTCAGGGACAGACAGAATTGTTACTGAGTGCCAGAGAATTGTTACTCAGGGACAGACAGAATTGTTACTGAGTGCCAGAGAATTGTTACTTAGGGCCACAGAAACTTGAATTAGGGCCACAGAATTTTTACTCAGGGACAGACAGAATTGTTACTGAGTGCCAGAGAATTGTTACTCAGGGACAGACAGAATTGTTACCGAGTGCCAGAGAATTGTTACTCAGGGACAGACAGAATTGTTACTGAGTGCCAGAGAATTGTTACTTAGGGCCACAGAAACTTTAATTAGGGCCACAGAATTTTTACTCAGGGACAGACAGAATTGTTACTGAGTGCCAGAGAATTGTTACTCAGGGACAGACAGAATTGTTACCGAGTGCCAGAGAATTGTTACTCAGGGACAGACAGAATTGTTACTGAGTGCCAGAGAATTGTTACTTAGGGCCACAGAAACTTTAATTAGGGCCACAGAATTTTTACTCAGGGACAGACAGAATTGTTACGGAGTGCCAGAGAATTGTTACTCAGGGACAGACAGAATTGTTACGGAGTGCCAGAGAATTGTTACTCAGGGCCACAGAAACTTTACTTAGGGCCAGAGAATTTTTACTCAGGGACAGACAGAATTGTTACTGAGTGCCAGAGAATTGTTACTCAGGGACAGACAGAATTGTTACGGAGTGCCAGATAATTGTTACTCAGGGCCCCAGAAACTTTACTTAGGGCCACAGAATTTTTACTCAGGGACAGACAGAATTGTTACTGAGTGCCAGAGAATTGTTACTCAGGGACAGACAGAATTGTTACTGAGTGCCAGAGAATTGTTACTTAGGGCCACAGAAACTTTACTTAGGGCCACAGAATTGTTTCTCGCACAGACACAGAATTGTTACTCGCACAGACACAGAATTGTTACTGAGGGCCACAGAACTGTTACTTGGGGCCACAGAAACGTTAATCAGGGACACAGAATTGTTACTGAGGGCCACAGAACTGTTACTTAGGGCCACAGAATTGTTACTCGCACAGACACAGAATTGTTACTCAGGGACACAGAATTGTTACTCAGGGACACATAATCGTTTAATTAAAGAGTATGTCAGACAACATGCAGAGGAGTGGCAGAGGAGGCAATGTTTTAGGAGCGAGCAGACGTGGCAGCAGAGGAAGGGGTCGAGGCAGCACTATTCGCAGCCAGAGGCCAGTGCTCCCGGTGTCATCCAGCGGTCGTGTCTCCACCGACAACCCTGCCGTCGTCGATTGGTTGGCTCGGTCGTCTTCCTCTTCCCAGGTCACCTCTGACACCTACAGCCAACGGTCGGTGGGTACGTCAGACACAACCGTTAGTTGGCATGGCCCGGGACCAAGCCCACTGAAATCACGTGTCCTCTACCTGCCCCTGTCCTTTGGTGTTCCCTCACCAAGCGAAGTATCGCATGCTGTGGGCTCAGCCCCACTGTACAGTGAGGAAGAGCTAACAGAGGGCGGTCAGGAACGGGGGGAGACATCCGCCTTTTCAGCAGCCAGGCGAAGAAGTAGTGGCGAGGAGAGTGGCTCGGTAGCCGGTCTAGAGACAGGTCTGTCTCCTGACCCAGACGCAGCCGAGGGGGCTAGTAGTGAGGCGGAGACCCTACTTGATGATGAGGAGGTTGATCGCACTTGGCAGCCTCGTCGTCATCAGGCAATTTCTTCCGCATCATCAGGAGAAGAGGGTGGCAGCTTGGCAGCGAGCAAAACAGTCGGTGGGTTGCCCAGGAGACAGCAGCAGGGTCGCAGCAGTGTCAGTGGAGCCAAACGGCCACGGAGTAGAGCACCAGCTCCACTGCAGCCTACCACCACGGCCAGTAGTGGTGCCGGTGTGCACGGAGGAAGCAGCAGTCAGCCAGTGAGGAGTATCGGGGGCAAAGTTTCCTACTCGGCGGTGTGGCAATTTTTCGTCAAGCCGCCCGAGGAAGTAAACATAGCCGTATGTCGACTATGTGGCCAGAAAGTCAAGCGTGGCCAGGGGGCCCATGTTGGGACTACAGCGTTGCGGCAGCATATGCAGCGTCGCCATTTGGTGGCCTGGGAAAACCGTGATAAAGATACGGCGGTTCTGCCCGCCCCAGCCCCCGCTCCATCACCCGCTCCGTTACTTGCTCCGTCACCCGACGTCAATCGCCCTCCATCAGCCAGTCAAGGCTCCAACACCTCTGCTGAGGGGAGTTGTCGCTCGTTGGCATCTTCCGCTCGTTCAGATGCTCCTTCTCCTGCTACTCCTCTTCACGGATTCCGTCAGCAGTCTTTCTTGGAATCCGTTTCCAAGAGACAACAGTTTGCGAGCACGCACCCGACGGTGCAAAAGCTGAACGTCCTCCTGTCCAAGTTGCTGGTGCTGCAGTCCCTCCCTTTCCAAGTGGTGGACTCAGCACCTTTCAGAGAAATGATGGCTTGTGCCGCGCCGCGGTGGAGAGTGCCAAGCCGTCATTTCTTCGCCAAAAAGGCAGTGCCAGCCCTGCATTCACATGTAGAAGACATGGTGGGCCAGTCTTTGAGCATGTCGGTCTCTGCCAAAGTGCACGGCAGCGCCGACGTGTGGAGCTGTAACTACGGTCAGGGACAGTACATGTCATTTACGGCCCACTGGGTGAACGTGGTGCCGTCACAGCCGCACCAGCAACTTGGACAGGTCACGCCGCTTTTGCCTCCACGTTTGCACGTCCTTGGTCCGGCAAAGATGTCCGCCTCTACCACCTCTTCTTCCGCCGTGTCCTCAGCCGCCACCCCCGTGCCAAGTCCCATTACCCGACCGGCATATCACATGTGCAGGGCGCAACGGTGTCACGCTGTTCTGCACCTGGTATGCCTTGGCGAACGTAGTCACACAGGGGAGGAACTTCTGAGTGTAATGAACAGAGAAATCGACAGATGGCTGTCTCCGCGCAAACTGAAAATCGGAACCATGTTGACCGACAACGGAAAGAACATGGTGTCTGCTCTGCGTCAAGGAAGGTTGTGCCATGCGCCATGCATGGCTCACGTGTTCAATCTGGTTGTCAAGCGGTTCTTAAAATCCACCATCCCACTGCAAGACATCCTTAAAATGTCACGTAAACTGTGCATGCATTTCAGCCATTCCTACACCGCAAAGAACACCCTCATTGAGCTGCAGCGGCAGAACGGAATTCCACAGCATCGCCTGATCTGCGACGTTGCAACAAGGTGGAATTCAACACTACACATGTTAGACCGCCTTTACGAACAGCGAAAGGCCATCACCGATTTCCTGATGTTACAAGCGGATAAAGGTACTCCCCTGTGTAACTTAGATGTCAGCCATTGGCAGCTCATGCGTGACACCTGCCGCTTGCTCAGGCCCTTTGAGGAGGCCACGCTATTCGTGAGTCGGCAGGACTATGGGATGAACGACGTCATTCCTCTGTTGCACGTCCTTGAACAAATGCTGTTAACAATGGCTGGTCAGGGTGCGGTAGACGTGGCGCACAGATCTCAACGCCACATGACCCCTGTGGGGGCAGGACAGGAAGAAGAGGAGGAGGTAGAGGAGGACATTTGTGCTCAGGAATTATTGAGTGAAATGGGTGGTTTTTCCACTCAGCGGACAGGAGTGGAGGAGCAGGAGCATCTGGTAGAGGAGGAGGAGGAGGAGACAGAGGACCCAGACGCACCGTGGCAGTATGCTGTGGAGATGGAGGCAGGGAGTCCCTCGCATTCCTTGGCACAAATGGCCCATAGCATGCTCGGTTGCTTGCGTAGCGACAGCCGAATAATAACCATCAGACAGAGGGATGACTTTTGGCTGTCCACCTTGTTGGACCCTCGCTACCGTTCCAAAATGGTGGCCTTTTTCACACCTGCTGAGAGGGAGGCCAAAATAACGTACTATAAAAACCACCTATGTAGTCAGTTGGTCTCTGCCTTTGTGCGCCAACGTCCATCCTCAGACACTGTGGGCCCTGTGCGCTCGCGTTCCGCTGCCATGGCAGCAGGGGAGGGGTGGGGTGGTAGGAGCAGTGGCAGCTCCACCAGCAGCAGCTGCCTCAGTCTGCAGTCGATGATGAGTAGCTTTCTTCACCAGCGCAGTGAGGAAACTACTAACCAGCCGCAGCAGCAGCAGCAGCATCAGGTGGACCTGGAGCAGGACCTCAAACAACAGGCTTGGGCCTACTTGGACAGCACCCTGCCAACCGAGGTAGACAATCCCCTTGACTACTGGGCAACGAAACTTGACCTTTGGCCCCAACTAGCTGAATTTGCCCTTGAAAGGCTGTCATGCCCAGCCAGTAGCGTGGCATCGGAGCGCGTGTTTAGTGCGGCAGGAGGTATTGTAACTCCGCGGAGGACACGACTGTCCACCCAAAGTGTGGAGAGACTCACGTTTGTGAAAATGAATCAGGCGTGGATTAGTCTGGATTTCAAACCACCAGTTCCTGACACAACTGACTAAATCCGCCATGAATCATGCCTCAAACATGTGCCACTTTGAGGTCTCCTCACACACTGCTGGTGTGTAGATTTTTTTGACATAGGGTGCTGGCAGATTATGGGCCTCCTATAGCTGCTGCCAGGCCCCTAATCTGCCATAGGCCCCTATATACCGCTTCCTCATGCTGCTGCCAGGTCCAGAGTCTCTCATGGGTCCCTGTACGGCCTCCCATTGCTGCTGTCTCCATCGCCACACTCTGCCATGTGCCACTTTCAGGTCTCCTCACACACTGCTGGTGTGTAGAATTTTTTGACATAGGGTGATGGCAGATTATGGGCCTCCCATTGCTGCTGCCATGCCCCTAATCTGCCATAGGCCCCTATATACCGCTTCCTCATGCTGCTGCCAGGTCCAGAGTCTCTCATGGGTCCCTGTACGGCCTCCCATTGCTGCGGTCTCCATCGCCACACTCTGCCATGTGCCACTTTCAGGTCTCCTCACACTGCTGGTGTGTTGAATTTTTTGACATAGGGTGCTGGCAGATTAAGGGCCTCCCATAGCTGCTGCCAGGCCCCTAATCTGCCATAGGCCCCTATATACCGCCTCCTCATGCTGCTGCCAGGTCCAGAGTCTGTCATGGGTCCCTGTACGGCCTCCCATTGCTGCTGTCTCCATCGCCACACTCTGCCATGTGCCACTTTCAGGTCTCCTCACACACTGCTGGTGTGTAGAATTTTTTGACATAGGGTGCTGGCAGATTATGGGCCTCCCATTGCTGCTGCCAGGCCCCTAATCTGCCATAGGCCCCTATATACCGCTTCCTCATGCTGCTGCCAGGTCCAGAGTCTCTCATGGGTCCCTGTACGGCCTCCCATTGCTGCTGTCTCCATCGCCACACTCTGCCATGTGCCTCTTTCAGGTCTCCTCACACTGCTGGTGTGTTGAATTTTTTGACATAGGGTGCTGGCAGATTAAGGGCCTCCCATAGCTGCTGCCAGGCCCCTAATCTGCCATAGGCCCCTATATACCGCCTCCTCATGCTGCTGCCAGGTCCAGAGTCTGTCATGGGTCCCTGTACGGCCTCCCATTGCTGCTGTCTCCATCGCCACACTCTGCCATGTGCCACTTTCAGGTCTCCTCACACACTGCTGGTGTGTAGAATTTTTTGACATAGGGTGCTGGCAGATTATGGGCCTCCCATTGCTGCTGCCAGGCCCCTAATCTGCCATAGGCCCCTATATACCGCTTCCTCATGCTGCTGCCAGGTCCAGAGTCTCTCATGCCATGTGCCACTTTCAGGTCTCCTCACACACTGCTGGTGTGTAGAATTTTTTGACATAGGGTGCTGGCAGATTATGGGCCTCCCATAGCTGCTGCCAGGCCCCTAATCTGCCATGGGCCCCTATATACCGCCTCCTCATGCTGCTGCCAGGTCCAGAGTCTGTCATGGGTCCCTGTACGGCCTCCCATTGCTGCTGTCTCCATCGCCACACTCTGCCATGTGCCACTTTCAGGTCTCCTCACACACTGCTGGTGTGTAGAATTTTTTGACATAGGGTGCTGGCAGATTATGGGCCTCCCATTGCTGCTGCCAGGCCCCTAATCTGCCATAGGCCCCTATATACCGCTTCCTCATGCTGCTGCCAGGTCCAGAGTCTCTCATGCCATGTGCCACTTTCAGGTCTCCTCACACACTGCTGGTGTGTTGAATTTTTTGACATAGGGTGCTGGCAGATTATGGGCCTCCTATAGCTGCTGCCAGGCCCCTAATCTGCCATGGGCCCCTATATACCGCCTCCTCATGCTGCTGCCAGGTCCAGAGTCTGTCATGGGTCCCTGTACGGCCTCCCATTGCTGCTGTCTCCATCGCCACACTCTGCCATGTGCCACTTTCAGGTCTCCTCACACACTGCTGGTGTGTAGAATTTTTTGACATAGGGTGCTGGCAGATTAAGGGCCTCCCATAGCTGCTGCCAGGCCCCTAATCTGCCATAGGCCCCTATATACCGCCTCCTCATGTTGCTGCCAGGTCCAGAGTCTGTCATGGGTCCCTGTACGGCCTCCCATTGCTGCTGTCTCCATCGCCACACTCTGCCATGTGCCACTTTCAGGTCTCCTCACACACTGCTGGTGTGTAGAATTTTTTGACATAGGGTGCTGGCAGATTAAGGGCCTCCCATAGCTGCTGCCAGGCCCCTAATCTGCCATAGGCCCCTATATACCGCCTCCTCATGCTGCTGCCAGGTCCAGAGTCTGTCATGGGTCCCTGTACGGCCTCCCATTGCTGCTGTCTCCATCGCCACACTCTGCCATGTGCCACTTTCAGGTCTCCTCACACACTGCTGGTGTGTTGAATTTTTTGACATAGGGTGCTGGCAGATTATGGGCCTCCTATAGCTGCTGCCAGGCCCCTAATCTGCCATAGGCCCCTATATACCGCTTCCTCATGCTGCTGCCAGGTCCAGAGTCTCTCATGCCATGTGCCACTTTCAGGTCTCCTCACACTGCTGGTGTGTAGAATTTTTTTGACATAGGGTGCTGGCAGTTTATGGGCCTCCTATAGCTGCTGCCAGGCCCCTAATCTGCCATAGGCCCCTATATACCGCCTCCTCATGCTGCTGCCAGGTCCAGAGTCTGTCATGGGTCCCTGTACGGCCTCCCATTGCTGCTGTCTCCATCGCCACACTCTGCCATGTGCCACTTTCAGGTCTCCTCACACACTGCTGGTGTGTAGAATTTTTTGACATAGGGTGCTGGCAGATTACGGGCCTCCCATAGCTGCTGCCAGGCCCCTAATCTGCCATGGGCCCCTATACCGACTCCTCATGCTGTGACGTTGCAACAAGGTGGAATTCAACCCTACATATGTTAGACCGCCTTTACGAACAGCAAAAGGCCATCACAGATTTCCTGATGTTAAAAGCGGATAAAGGTATTCCCTGTGTAACTTAGATGTCAGCCATTGGCAGCTCATGCGTGACACCTGCGCTTGCTCAGGCCCTTTGAGGAGGCCACGCTATTCGTGAGTCGGCAGGACTATGGGATGAACGACGTCATTCCTCTGTTGCACGTCCTGGAACAAATGCTGTTAACAATGGCTGGTCAGGGTGCGGTAGACGTGGCGCACAGATCTCAACGCCACATGACCCCTGTGGGGGCAGGACAGGAAGAAGAGGAGGAGGTAGAGGAGGACATTGGTGCTCAGGAATTATTGAGTGAAATGGGTGGTTTTTCCACTCAGCGGACAGGAGTGGAGGAGCAGGAGCATCTGGTAGAGGAGGAGGAGGAGGAGGAGACAGAGGACCCAGACGCACCGTGGCAGTATGCTGTGGAGATGGAGGCAGGGAGTCCCTCGCATTCCTTGGCACAAATGGCCCATAGCATGCTCGGTTGCTTGCGTAGCGACAGCCGAATAATAACCATCAGACAGAGGGATGACTTTTGGCTGTCCACCTTGTTGGACCCTCGCTACCGTTCCAAAATGGTGGCCTTTTTCACACCTGCTGAGAGGGAGGCCAAAATAACGTACTATAAAAACCACCTATGTAGTCAGCTGGTCTCTGCCTGTCTGCGCCAACGTCCATCCTCAGACACTGTGGGCCCTGTGCGCTCACGTTCCGCTGCGATGGCAGCAGGGGAGGGGTGGGGTGGTAGGAGCAGTGGCAGCTCCACCAGCAGCGGCTGCCTCAGTCTGCAGTCGATGATGAGTAGCTTTCTTCACCAGCGCAGTGAGGAAACTACTAACCAGCCGCAGCAGCAGCAGCAGCAGCAGCATCAGGTGGACCTGGAGCAGGACCTCAAACAACAGGCTTAGGCCTACTTGGACAGCACCCTGCCAACCGAGGTAGACAATCCCCTTGACTACTGGGCAACGAAACTTGACCTTTGGCCCCAACTAGCTGAATTTGCCCTTGAAAGGCTGTCATGCCCGGCCAGTAGCGTGGCATCGGAGCGCGTGTTTAGTGCGGCAGGAGGTATTGCAACTCCGCGGAGGACACGACTGTCCACCCAAAGTGTGGAGAGACTGACGTTTGTGAAAATGAATCAGGCGTGGATTAGTCTGGATTTCAAACCACCAGTTCCTGACACAACTGACTAAATCCGCCATGAATCATGCCCCAAACATGTGCCACTTTCAGGTCTCCTCACACTGCTGGTGTATTCCATTTTTTGTCATAGGGTGCTGGCAGATTACGGGCTTCCCATAGCTGCTGCCAGGCCCCTAATCTGCCATGGGCCCCTATACCGCCTCCTCATGCTGCTGCCAGGTCCAGAGTGTGTCATGGGTCCCTGTACGGCCTCCCATTGCTGCTGTCTCCATCGCCACACTCTGCCATGTGCCACTTTCAGGTCTCCTCACACTGCTGGTGGGTTCCATTTTTTGTCATAGGGTGCTGGCAGATTACGGGCCTCCCATAGCTGCTGCCAGGCCCCTAATCTGCCATGGGCCCCCGTACCGACTCCTCATGCTGCTGCCAGGCCCGTAATCTGTCATGGGCCCCTGTTGTCGCTTGTTGGCATATTCCGCTCGTTCAGATGCTCCTTCTCCTGCTACTCCTCTTCACGGATTCCGTCAGCAGTCTTTCTTGGAATCCGTTTCCAAGAGACAACAGTTTGCGAGCACGCACCAGACGGTGCAGAAACTGAACGTCCTCCTGTCCAAGTTGCTGCTGCCAGGCTTGTAATCTGTCATGCGCCCCTGTACCGCCTCCTCATGCTGCTGCCAGGTCCAGAGTGTGTCATGGGCCCCCGTACCGACTCCAAATGCTGCTGCCAGGCCCGTAATCTGTCATGGGCCCCTGTACCGCCTCCCCATGCTGCTGCCAGGTCCAGATTGTGTCATGGGTCCCTGTACGGCCTCCCATTGCTGCTGCCAGGCCTGTAATCTGCCATGGGCCCCCCTACCGACTCCTCATGCTGCTGCCAGGCCCGTAATCTGCCATGGGCCCCTGTACCGCCTCCTCATGCTGCTGCCAGGTCCAGAGTGTGTCATGGGTCCCTGTACGGCCTCCCATTGCTGCTCTCTCTATCGCCACACTCTGCCATGTGCCACTTTTAGGTCTCCTCACACTGCTGGTGGTTTCCATTTTTGTCATAGGGTGCTGCATGGCCTCCCATTGCTGCTGCCTCCACCGCCACACTGTGGCTCCACACTCTGGTTTTGGCCCCGTGACTGGCCAAATGAGTGAAGTGTGCGGTGATTCTAAGATCGACGGCACTCATCTGCATGTCATACTGCCTGACAGTATTATTTCTCTTCCCCAGCAGACTCCAAGGGCATTTAAATTAAAGGTACAGTGTTCAGCACTAATATTAAGTCTCTCTGAAGCCTAGAAACACCCTTTTTTAAGTTAAATTCACAGCGAATATATTCGACTCGAATCGAATTTTTTCTACGAATTCGCCGAATCAGTCGAATCGAATTTTTGAATACTTCGCTCATCTCTATTTAAGATTTTTGCAGCAGTAAGAATGACCAATAAGAACATTGAGAGTTATGAATAAGCTTTAGTTAGAGGTGTATTTTAAAAGCACTATAGATTACAATATAGCAGTGCAGGGTGAATTGGCATTCATACATGGCATGGGCGATAGTACAGATGGATATTGCTCGCAGACATTTACCTGTGATGGGATAGAGAAGAGTTATCAAGATGATGCAGAGCCAAAGTGCAATGCTCAATACTTAATCCAAAATGAATACTTTAGCAAAGATGATAGTTGCCAATGCTACACCTGGCTGTGCTGCCCCTACCGCATGCGTTTAATCGTTTAATCCTTTTGTGAACTGACTTTAAAAGCGTTTTGAGAATTTTACGTTAACCACTTGCCCTCTAGATTTACCCCCCTTAATGACCAGGCCTCTTTTTGCTACTCTGCACTGCACTAATTCAACTGATAATTGTGCATTCATGCAATGCTGCACCCAAACAAAATTTACGTCCTTTTTTCGCACAAATAGAGCTTTCTTTTAGTGGTATTTGATCACCTGTGCACTTTTTATTTTTTGCACTATAAACAAAAAAAGACCGAAAATTTTGAAGAAAAACAATATTTTTTACTTTCGGCTATAAAAAATATATAGTAAACTCAAAGTTAGTTATAAATTTAGGTCATAATGTATTCTGCTACGTTTTTGGTAAAAAAAATCCCAATAAGTGTATATTAATTGCTTTGTGTGAACGTTATAGCGTCTACAAACTATGGTATAGATACTGTAATTTACGCCATTTTTTGCTATACAGTGCTGCACTAGTTTAACTGACAATTGCGCGGTCATGCAATATGGTCCATAAATGAAATGTATGTCCTTTTTTTCACACAAATAGAGCTTTCTTTTGGTGGTATTTGATCACCTGTGCTCTTTTTAGTTTTGGCGCTATAAACAAAAAAGTTTTGAGAAAAAAAATGTGTTTTTAAAAAAACAATATTTTCTCATTTCTGTGATAAAAAATATCCCAAAAAACTAAAACTTCATTATAAATTTAGGCCAAAATGTATTCTGCTCCATGTTTTTGGTTAATAAAATCCCAATAAGAAGTGTATATTGATTGCTTTGTGTGAAAGTTATAATGTCTACAAACTATATAGATAATGGAATTTACACAGCTTTTACTTTCTGACTGCCCATCACATTTCCACATTTCTTGAGGTGCTAAATGACCAGGATAGTACAAACACCCCCAAATGACCCCTTTTTGGAATGTAGACACCCTAAGCTATCTGCTGAAAGGCATATTGAGTCCATAGAAGATTTATTTGAAATGCTCGTAGCTTCCAATTTCTTAGACTATAGAGATGATTGGCACCAGAATGGTCTCCAATCAGCTCTATGGTCAGCTGGCAGAAACACCGGCTGCATGCTCAGGTTGGCACGGGACTACCCGAGAAGACCGTGGAAGGCAGTGGGGGAGGGGGGCATCGTCTCCCACCACTTGTAAAAGCAGCCCTGCAGCTAATTAGCCACTAGGATTGCTTTTACATGAAAGCCGATTACCGGCTGAAAAAAAACAATACCAGGATGATGCCTGCAGCTGTAGACATCATCCTGGTATAACCATTCAAAGTCCAGTGATGTACCAGTACATCGCAGGTCCTTGTTGGGTATACAGTAATACCTTGGATTACGAATTTAATTCAATCTGCAGGAGATTTCATATAGCGAAAAATTTGTAAACCGAAACACTGTTTCCCATAGGAATGAATTGAAATTTTATTAACTCATGCGGTATTTTAGTAGTGACAACCATGTGTTAATGTTTCAGCTGTCAGCGGGTTTCCCCACTGACAGCTTAATGTAAAAGAATTTCTGGCAAGTAAAAAAAATATTTTACACTCAGCTGTCAGGTGCCAGTTTTTAAATGTAAGTACCATTTTTTTTTTTTCTTCACTACACAGTAGTTCAGAAATTCATCTGTCACTTTCCCCCTCCAGCTAAAAGAGAGAAAGTTTCTTTTAGTTTATTTCCCCAAAAGAAACAATGTTTCCTTTCAGTTTCTTAAAAGATGCAAAGTATCCTTTAGCTTCCCGGAAACTGACAGCTAATGTTGTGAGCTATAGTGAAGAAAAAAAAAAAAGACGGCAATTGCATTTAACAATCAGCACTGACATACACTTTGTATTGTGAAAAAAAATTAGTAAAAAATTTGTAAACCGAGGCATTATTTTCAATGGATTTTCATTCGTAGACTGAAAATTACGTTAACAGAGGCATTCGTAACCCGAGGTATTACTGTATATGCTATGTTCTTTTTTTTTTTTTTTGTATGCAGTCTGTAGACTGAATGAAAAAAAGAGAAGAAATCTCTGCCAGAAAAAGTGTGATGGTATGCCCACCATTAGAATATACCACCCTGCATTCACCCACTTCTAATGGTGGGCACACATTAGGTCACACGGTGCCACATGCGCCAGTTCCAAGATTGTACAAATGTCTAAATAGTGGCACACTTGAAAAAAAATTGTCCATGTATTAGTGGCACCCAATATGGAAAAAGGATGACACCAAGTTCCAAACTATCTTGCCACTACTCCCCATGTAGTCTGGGCATCTGGGGGGCTCCACATGACTATCTTTTCCCTTGTAAATCCGAAACTTATAAGTATAGCCTGTTGTCCTATCACAGGTCTTCTACATTGTGACCCCATATCTGGCACGCTTGATGGGGAGAAATTGTTTGAATGCAAGGTGGCCAGAAAAATTAATGAGGGACTCATCAGTGCAGATGTTTTGCTGGGGAGTATAGACATCTGCAAATTTTTGGTTAAGGTGATTTGTGAGGGGCTGAATTTTGTGCAGCCGGTCAAATTCAGGGTCACCCCGAGGACGACAAAGTGTATTTTTGTTGAAATGCATAAAACACATTATACTCTCACATCTATGCCTGGCCATGGCAGCGAAGAACATGGGCATATGATGAATCAGGTCTGTGGACCAATACAACCGCAATTAATTTTTTTTAGTAATGCCCATGTTGAGAGTTAAACCCAAAAAAAATATAAATTCGGAAACCATGATGATTTTCCATGCGAATGGTCTGTCAAGGTTTGAATCTGGGTTGGTGGTGGTAAACTGTTGTACATATAAATTGCTTTGATCCACAATCAATGCATACAGATCTTCCGGGAAAAACAGCTCCAAAAAATCAAGGGGGTAGTTAAATTTGCTAATTCCACCTGAATTCTGTACGGGTACTGCAGAATTTGTGGGCTGCCAATTGGGATTTGCAAGCACATCCGGAAGGATACTAGGGGCTCTACAGGTCTGTGTGCGAATTCTTGCTGGTTGCGGGACCAGATTTGTGCTCGCCACCGCACCAGCTTGTAATACACTTATGGGACTCGCCGTGTCACCAAGTGGTACTGCAGTGCTGGTATTATTATTATACAGGATTTATACAGCACCAACAGTTTGCTCAGCGCTACAATATAATGGGAGGCAATACAGCAACAATGCAGTTCAATATAAGAGGGTTAGGAGGGCCTGACCCTGGGAGCTTAAAATCTAAGAGGTATTTGAAAAACCAGGATGTATTAGGCCACTAGTACTCGACAGGTCACCAAAAGGTAGAGCGGCACTAGTACTGGCACTCTGCTGCATATGAGAGTCATCAAAATTTACCGGCAAACGCTAACAGAGATCAGGTCTGATTTTGCCAACACTGCGGTTTTGTGTGCAATGTATCAAGTGACAGTGACCTACTGACACTGCACTTGCTGGGGGAGAAGGGTGGGGGTAAGCGTGGGGGCTAAATGCAGGTGCTGAGGCTGATCCCGCTAACGCTGCATTTTTGGGGACACTACACTAATATGAACGCTGGTATAGTGCTGATCTGATAAAAGATATTGTTATATATCCGTTCAGACACTATACTAGCAATGGAGGTTTATTGTGTATGAGCGTGCTCCTGGCAATCGAGGAGTTAAGTGTGATTACTGGTGTACTGACGGGCAATCTGGCGCCATCTGGGAGGGGTGTGAAAACCACGGTAGCGCAAATCACGTATATATATGTGATTTTGCATAGGGCGGTCAGGAAGCAGTTACATAAGCGGTTTGTGTTGGCGCTGCGTCACTTTAACTGACAATTGCACGGTCATGCAATGCTGCACAAACATGAAATTTACATCCTTTTTTCCCCATGAATTTGGCTTTCTTTCCGTGGTATTTGATCGCTAGTGCATTTTTTATTTTTTGCGCTATAAAAAAAACTCAACAATTTTGAGCAAAAAAAACAATATTTTGGACTTTTTGCTATAAAACATGTTCAGTAAAAAAATTTAAAAATCAAATTTCGGCATAAATTGCAGCCAAAATGTATTCTGCGACGTGTCTTTGCTAAAAAAAATCCCAATATGTGTAAATTAATTAGTTTACGTAAAAGTTATAGCATTTACAAATGGCGGTATAGATACTGGATTTTTTTTCTGTATACTAATAATAGCGGCGATCAGCGACTTATGGCGGCAATCAATGACTTATGGTGGCGATCAGCGACTTATGGCAGGACTGCAGGACTGCGGCGGACATTCTGACATGGGGTTGGAACTGACTTGGGGTCACTGACATCCCCAGTGACACCAATACAGTGATCAGTGCAAAAAAAAACACTGACACTGTAAAAATGGCACTGGGGAGGAAGGGGTTACCTTTTTTAGGCAATCAAAGGGTTAACGGTGTGAGGGGAGTGTTTTGCTAGTGGGCGGGGGTTGTGTACTTCACTGTTACATACTGTCCTGGAAAGCTGAGCTCTGCTCTCCTGAACAGTGAGCTGGGAACTGACAGGGAGCAGCGCTGCATTGAAAACAATGCAGCTGTACTCTGTGTCACTGTTTGCCGGCAATCGCCGGGACCCGGCAGGTAATCACCGGCCGGGACCCGGTGATTGACACCCGCGGCCGCAATCAGTGGCTTAGATGGTCCTTAACCCATCAGCAGGACTGGTATCTGCTCCTTTGTGTAAGTGTCAAGGTCCTACCTTTCCTCAGGGCTTGTGCTGCTCCATGTGCTGGCATCCATCTTAGGTGTCTGCAAAGCATTGTGGGATCCTTTATGCTTTCAGCCCCCTGCGGCTCCTCCCCCAGGAGGTGGCAGCTTATCACATATAAGTCTGCTGTTTGTAGCCTTCCATTGCATTTATGTCCTGTCTGTTGCACAGCAGCAAGCTCCTGTTTAGTTTCTCATTGCTCTCCTGGATACCAACTCGGCTTTGGCAAGACTCCTTCCTGGCTTCTGACCCCGGCTCTGGCGACCATCCATCCTGGCTTCTGACCCCCGGCTCTGGTGACCATCCTTCCTGGCTTCTGACCCCGGCTCTGGCGATCATCCTTCCTGGCTTCTGACCCCGGCTCTGGCTACTGTTCTACCAAGTCATCTGTGGTTGCTGTTGGACTTGCATAGACTCTGTCTTGTTTTTGTATAATAAACCTACCTTTAATTGCACCTCCTCGTGTGTCTGGCTGCTCGCTCCCTGACAGCAAGGAGGAACAGGATGAGCATTGCCTACAATATGACCTCCTGCAGGCCACTGGTGTGAATGTCTCTGACAAAACAATCAGTCGGAAACAGACTTCATGAGCGTGGCCTGAGGGCCCAACATCCTCTAGTGGGCCATGTGCTCACTGCCCGGCACCATAGAGCTCAATTGGCATTTGCCATTGGACTCCAGAATTGTCAGGTCCGCCACTGGCGCCGTGTGCTTTTCACAGATGAGAGCAAGTTCACCCTGAGCACATGTGACAGACGTGAAAGGGTCTGGAGAAGCCATGGAGAACGTTACGCTACCTGTAACATTGTTCAGCATGACAGTTTTGGTGGTGGGTCAGTGATGGTCTGGGTAGGCATATCCATGGAGGGACGCACAGAGCTCTAAAGGCTAGACAATGGCACCCTGACTGCCATTAGGTATCGGGATGAAATCCTTGGACCCATTGTCAGACCCTACACTGGTGCAGTGGGTCCTGGTGCATGACAATGCCTGGCCTCATGTGGCGAGAATATGCTGGCTGTTCCTGGAGGATGAAGGAATTGATATCATTGAATGGCCCCTACGCTCGCCTGTCTTAAATCCAATAGAACACCACTGCAATATCATGTTTCGGTCCATCTGACATAGGTTGATAATTTTCATTTCCATCAAATGATGGGGCATCCTTACGTTCATAACACATTACCCATTCCATATCAGTATAGATATCCAGCATGATATTTTTCCCCATTGAGATATGATGTGTTCCTTTAATTTTTTTGAGCAGTGTATATACAGTTGTGCTCAAAAGTTTACATACCCTGGCAGAAATTGTGAAATTTTGGCATTGATATTGAAAATAATGACTGATCATGCCAAAAAATGCTCTTTTATTGAAGGATGATGATCATATGAAGCTATTTATTATCAAATAGTTGTTTAGCTCCTTTTTAAATCATAATGATAACAGAAATCACCCAAATGGCCTGTATTTTCTATTTTAACCCAGCTTTTCCCTTTTGCATTATGTGTCCAATCAAAAATTCTCGCCATTATTACCAAACTATAATATCTTTTCAAGTCTGGTACTCCCAGTCCACCTTTCTCTTTATTTCTACTTAAAATCTCATAGCTTATTCTCGTTTTTTTATTTCTCCAGATAAATCTTGTTAACATTTTTTTAATTGTTCTAAAATATACTTCTGGTAGTTTACTTGGTATCATTTGGAATTTATATAGAATTTTTGGAACAATCACCATTTTTATCAAATTTATACGGCCTATCCACGACTGGGCACCCAATCCTAATTTCCTAAACTCATCCTTAATCTCATTTAACAATGGGATGTAATTCAATTTATACAAGTTCTTGGAAGATACAGTTAGTTTTATTCCTAAATATTTTAGTTCTTTTTCTTGCCAAAAGAAGGGAAATTCCTTCTGTAAACTATTTTTCTTACTATTTAGAAGATTTATATTCAAAATCTCTGTTTTTGTTGGATTAATTTTTAAATTTGATATCTCCCCATACTCTTTCAATGCTCTTATTATGGAGACTGACATTCGTCTTTAGCCTCTTCCATTTTCTAATAATTGCTCCAACAGTTGATCTATTTTCACGAAGCTGCTTGGCAATTGCCCCGTAGCCCTTTCCAGCCTTGTGGAGGTCCACAATTTTGTCTCTGGTGTCTTTTGACAGCTCTTTGGTTTTGCCCATGGTAGTAGTTGGCGTCTGACTGACTGTGGGGTGGACAGGTGTCTTTAAAGAGCTCAGACGGGTGCTACTAAGTTAGATCAATGAGTGGAGTAGAGGTGGATATGTTCAGCAGTGCAAGACAAATAAATTCTTTAAAAATCATACAATGTGATTTCCTGAATTTTTTTTTTTAATTCTGTCTCTGAGTGGGAATGCACCTACAATGTGAATTTCAGACCCCTCCATGATTTCTAAGTGGGAGAACTTGCGAAATCGCAGGGTGTTCCAATGCTTCTGTTCCTCACTGTATATATATATATATATATATATTTATATTTATATTATACCTGTGTGTGTATATATACAGTATATATAAAACTTTTTTTAAAACAATTCTTTTTATTACCTCCAGTCACAAGAGCAGTGCGGTGTTACCATAGTGACACTGCACTACTCCAGGGAAGTAATTGGGATTTTTCTTCACTATGATTGCTTACACATCAATGATGGCTGTATAAGCAATGATTTCTGACAGTTCTGGGTTGAATTTCTGCAGTCACTGAAAATCTCTGTGATAAACTGTGATTGGATACAGCTATCACATGGTACACAGAGGCAGTGCTTGGCCCTGCACCATGTGATCACTTTGATCAATCACAGAGATCACAGTAGTTCTGAAAAGCTGTATGAATGGCATATCTACTACTGTCCATATCTACTACGACTACACATAGTACAAGGGCGAAGCACTGGTGCACAGTACTTGGATTTGAGATCCGCTGTGTCTGGTGGACAGAGCAGTCAAACAATTGCTCCAATGCGTGCCCAGGGGGGTATGTCCCCCCAAATAAACACTTGTCCCGTTTATTTGCAGTGGCGGGGGAGGAAGCTATTAAAGCCCAGCTCCATGTTTTACTTAACTTTAAATAGTTCGTCTGGACAATGTTGGTCCAAACAAAATATTTCCTTCACCAACCTTTGCAGCAGATCTTAGTTCTGTATGAACTGTATGTAGCTTCAGCTATGTACAGTATACAGTGCTGTGTTCTGGCAGCAGGTTGGGAGCTCCCAAAGAAAAATCAAGTCTGGATGAGTGCTGCTCAGCCATTCACAGGAGGCTTTGTATTTTATGAATGAATACAAGGCTTCCTCTGGTTGGCTCAGGTAGAGATCATGATGTCATGTGCCTGCCTGTCCACCACTGTGACAAAATTAAATTCTTACCAAACAGAGCAGGCCTCCAAACTAGCAAAGGTCACTTAGAGATTTAGTTTAGATGACAGTCACGTCAGCAACACCAGGTGACCACTGGTCCCATGTCTACAGCACCATTTTCTATAGCATGTATTTGTCACATATATGCAAAACAAAAGTGCTCCACAGCAGGCATGATGATGTCAGTGTGTTGTGCTCCATCCAAGGAAGACATCTGCAGTCAGGGATAGGAGAGTGAGATACTGATCATTTATGCCTGAAATTTTCTTCCTCTTGCGAGCTTTATTTTTGCTTTTAATAAAAGTGGTTTGGTGGATCACTTTTTCCTTTATGTGGCACATGCTGTGGGAAGCGGTGCTGTAGGTGTGTGACCACTGCTGGTGTTGCTGACATCACTGTCATCTACCAGTGTTTCTCAACCTTTTTCTAGTCAAGGCAACCTGCAGCCTCCCTAGCGGTCTGATTATGTCAGTATTTCTGTGCTCAAAGCAGTAAATTTTTTTGCATGGAAATATGTATTTTTTTTATTGTAGGCCTGTAATCTTTAGGAATAACTCACTGAAATCTGTCTGAACAAGAGTCTAATAAACATCCCGGGTATGTTAAAATTTGAAACACAAAATCATAAATTATAATTTAATAAATAATCATAAAAAATAATATAATAATAATTTAATTCAATAATATAATCAAACCAAAAACACTGAAATTTGAAATAGAGCGCCAAGTTCGCACATCACTGAGCAAAGTCGCAAAATCATTTTCAGTGTCTGATGGCGAATTTCCCCACGAATCATTATCACTCAATTCTACAAGTGGTTCTAATTTACTATCGCTGTTCTCTGGCTGGTCTAAAACCGCTTTTGACCTAAAGGGACGCTTTTTGGACGCCATGGACATTTCTCAGTTTCCAGGCAGAAAGAACGGTAAAAATGCAGGCAGGGCACAAGACAAAGCATTAGGGACAAAATGTATGTGAAATGGTTTGATACAGTAATGTTTTACTATGTGATTTTAGTATATTTAGTGAAAGTCACTTTTTCACATGTTTAAATTTCCCCCAGGTTACGTCCCCGTACGTCCTGACGTCACAGGGAACGGAACCCAGAAGACAGATGCCGGCATCCGCTGGAGGACATTGCAGGGGACACTACAGGAGGGACGTCGCGGGAGCGCAGGACAAGGTAAGTGAAGAAGCGATCCTGGAGCAACACTGCAGGGTATTCCCGAGTGTAGCTCGGGGTTACCGCTTGTGGTGCTGAAACTTTACCCCGAGCTACACTCGGGAATACCTCCAGGGAAGTTAAAACTCTGCATAATCTTTTGACATCCCTACTAAAAACTAAACTAATAGTCTTGCATATTGCCGCAGAATCCATACACATAAAACACCCAACATTAGAAGTGATTTGTTCTTACAAAGCAAATGCACTTTTGCACACTGGTGCTGACTAGTATTACCGTGTTTCTTCTTCCTCATTTTCTCTCCCCCACACAGCTAATGTGACCCCAGTGCTGACACAGAGGGGCGGGGGTCAAACAAAGGGGCCCAATGTCCTCCTTATCAACCAATGATGTCAGCAGTTGTTAGGATGCTGATGTCTAGCCTGCACAGTGCTCATGGTTGCAATGTTTGATCCACCTACTGACTTGTACACAATTTTTAGCAAATTTGGGGCAATTTTCAGGCTTTTTGCCAAGGCACCCCTGAAGAACCCAGAAGGCACCCCAGGGTGAGCAACTGGAGCAACAGCTCCATGACCAGCTGATCCTCTCCATTTCCTCCTCATGTCCATTTGCTTGGAATGAGCAGCGTACATTAGTAGTCATATACACTGATCTATGCACACTAAGCATTCCATAGTCCACAGCAGGGGCAGACTGACCATTTGGAAACTCAGGCACTGCCCAAGGGCCCGGTGTCAGTAGGGGGCAACATCAGATGCCCCTGGTACCTTTTTCATAGGCTTTTTGGAGTTTGGGCAAGGACACAGGGGCCCCATGATCCCCTATTGCCCGGGGGCCCCATGAGTTGTCAGTCCGCACCTGGTCCACAGCCCACAGTCCCTAGCCTCCACCCCTATGCTCCTACATGCAGGTGGACCATGGAGAATGAACATAGCCACCCTCTAAGGGCTCGTTCACACTTGACTGTTTTACCAACGCTTGCCAAATGCCCCTATAGCGTTTGGCAAGCGTTGGTCCGGCGTTTGCAGAGCGTTTTTTAACGCTCGGCAAACGCTCCGCAAACGCTGCATGCGCGGTTTAGCAGCGGTTGCTAGGCATTTGCCGAGTGTTAAAAATGCTCCACAAAGGCCTAGAATGAAGTTTGAATGGTGTTACCGCTCCGCAACCGCGTTGCAATCGCCGGCCGGGCGTTTACGGAGTGGCACCAAAGGCAAGAATAGGAGGCTTCCTGACTTGTCCAGAGGCGTCCGTTTTGCGACGCTACCGCTCCCGTTAGAACAGCACCATGTGCTGCAATGTGCAGAATTGCCAGAGGCGTTTGGGAAGTGGTAAAAATGCTTCCCAAACGCCTCTCTGCCGCCTGCACACAATGCTAGTGTGAACGTAGCCTAACAGAAGGTCAGTTTACAACAACAAAAAACACTTACCTTACCCTCCCACCACCCAGTTTACCTGCCACAGTCCCAAGTAGAAAATGTTTGTGCACGTTCCACGTCAGCCTGGATCTTTCATAGTGAATCAGGGTGCACTGAATAGGGAAAGGTCACATGATTCTCCATACCCAGGTATTTTCCAGTTTGTGAACAGGGTGTCAGGGGAGCACAGAGTATTTAAATCAGAACTACATGCAAATTGCTGAATACAAAGATGAAATAAATATATTGGAGCTTTACCTGCCAAAGGATTTGCATTTTTGTCCATCCAGTCCTGAGACTTACACAGCTCAGCGTTTTGTGCTGAAGTTTTACTTTTACCTACAGGTTTCCCTCTCTACCCCCAGTGACTGGACAATGAAAGGAGAGACAGGACACCAGTGAGGTAATTCCTCAGTCCCTGTGTTCTTTCCTGCTATCAGCACGGTCCCTTATGCTGCAACACACATGACTGGCTCCTTGCCTGCAGTAGAGCTGTAAGTAACAGCAGCAGAGGGTGCAGACTATCCAGGGTACCCAGTAATTTGTGCTTATGAGCAAGTAAAGGTTTATGTTTCATAAGTATTTCATAAGGACATAAGTACATCTCTTTTGGACTCAAAATTGTCTCGAGATATAAAAACAAGCACACTTAGAAAAATTAATACATATCCTAACGTGCGTTAATGTGGATAGTTTACAAAATAAATATATACTGCTAGTCAAAGGTTTTAGAATGCCCCCATGTACGTATTGCAATTCATGTGGGGTGAAATAAAAAAATGTCATGGGACTGGAGGATGGGAGGGCAGCAGGGCAGTGTACGGGGGGTCTGCAGGGTAGAGGATAGAGTCAACAGTTTGTAGGACAGTATACAGAGGCCATTCGTTTGTAGGGCAGTGTACAGGGGTCAGCAGGGCAGAGTACAGGATTCAGCAGAGTTGAGGATAGGGGACAGCTATGTGCAGGAGTCAGCCGGGAAGAGGACAGGGGTCACAACCGGCAGGGCAAAGGACAGGAATCACTGCTGGCAAAGCAGAGGACAGGGGTCACTTTTACCAGGGCAGAGAACAGGGGTCACTGCTGGCAGGGCACTCAGCAGAGCTCCTTCTCCCATCTCTGCACTGCACACAGCCTTGGCACAGGCTGCAGAACTCCTCCAACTCTGTCCTTACACAGGTAGTTGAGATCAGTATAGTGTCATGCTAGGGCAGCAAAGTATCAGATTGGGCGGTACAGTGTCAGATTACGGCAGAATAGAGAAAGTTTAGGGCAGTATAGTGACAGATTAAGGTATCATAATGTCAGATTAGGGCAATATAGTATCATATTAAGGCAGTATAGTGACAGATCAGGGCAGAATAGACAGATTAGGGCAGTATAGTGACAGATTAGGGCAGTATAGTGACAGATTAGGGCAATATAGTTTCAGATTAGGGCAGAATAGTATCATATTAGGGCAGTATAGTGTCAGACCAGGGCAGTATAGTGACAGATCCGGGAAGCATAGTGTCAGACCAGGGCAGTATAGTGACAGATTCGGGCAGTATAGTGACAGATCCGGGCAGCATAGTGTCCTATCAGGGCAATATAGTATAAGATTAGGGTAGTATAGTAGCAGTACAGAGACATTTTAGGATTGACATTGACAGTGTGATAGTGAGCTCAGTCACTTATCACATGCCTGAAGCCGAAGACTCCCGGGCTCCTGTGTCCACTCCTCCCCTTTCCCCTTCTTCAACTTCGTAGCATGCAGAGTGAAGGAGTCTGTGGGAGAAGGCAGCCACACCTGTGACCCTGCCCACCAACCCTGCCGGCTGCCATGGGAGAGATTGATGCTAATTAGAGGACAGGGGAGTGGTACAAGGAGCCTCCCCTGCCATACTGAGCACCTGGCTGATGCGATCATCAATGTAGCTAAGCAGCACATTTAGTAGTACATTTACAAAGCCACAAGGAAAGGGAAAGTGTAGCTGTCTGCACATTATGGTCCAGTGGGCAGGCAGAGCATTTGGGGTGGGGAGGCGTTTGGCTTTGGGGGGGGCACAAAAAATTGGGGGGGCATAGCCCACCGCAGCACCCTCCTAGATCCGGCCCTGGTTCTATGCAATTAAAGCAAAGAACAAATAAACACTTGGAGAGAGATTTACTAAAACTGGAGCAATCAGAATCTGGTGCAACTGTACATGGTAGCCAATCAGCTTCTAACTTCATCTTGTTCAATTAAGCTTTGACAATAAAACCTGGAAGCTGAATGGTTTCTATGCAGAGCTGCACCAGATTTTGCACTCTCCAGTTTCAGTAAATAACACCACTCTCCAATTTTAGTAAGTAACCCCCAAGCCGGTTAAAGTATAATCCTCGAACAACTAAGCATAGAACAAAGGGTATTGCATGGCACACTAAATACAATGGTAGTTCAGAGTGCCAATCACTCTAGGAAAGTCGCCGACTCTGAATCCAGGGTAGAGCCCCAGACCATCACACTTCTTCCTCTATGTTTGAAAGTTTATGTCACACACTAAGGAACCATTCCTTTGACTAGTCTAAGATGCAAAAAAAACCTGAACCGTGAACCAAAGGCTTCATTTTTCGATTTTGAATAATTCATCTTTAAGATGTAGCAAAAGCTTTCTTACTGCAACTCCAAACTTGCAGCTCAAAGTCTTCTCTTCACAGTTGAAAGTTGAGCTGGCCATACGTAGTTTTTTTCATTCAGTCAGTAGGCAGTGCAAAGTGGATGGAGTAATTCTTCTTGCTGGGGTCTGCCACTGTCATAGTACAGGACTATTGATTATAAATGATCGGCTGCAACTGCTGATCAATGAGAAATACTCCAACACGCCCCTTTGACAGAATTCAATCAAACAATTGACTTCTGTCAAGCTGGGGAGCCCATACTGATCCCTGCTGGGTTGGCCAAATGTTGATCAGTGGATAGCCAGTTTGTGTAGGGATCTGCTGCCCTCTACTGTCTGTATTTGTAAATAGCTGGCTACATAATATCACAGGGATAACCATGCATAAACACTTCCTGTCTCTGGATTTCTGAGCTGAAAACCCCACAAGGAGGAAGTAGAGAAAGGGTCATGGACCACATGTCCCACCATGGAAGAGCTGCTGCCTAATCCAGACCAGAAGCATGGATTGTTAGGCAAGCATTACCATATTTAATAGTTTACTATTGTTGCCCGTAGCTTCTGGGCATATTTACTGTGTATAAAGTGTACTAGTGACAAAAGTATATTTGTCACCTTGTTGTTATCTCATATGAACATGATGCCAGATAGTTAGGTCTGTGACACAGCATGTATGTTTAGGGATCACCTTGCTGTATGTTAATAGGTGAACCTGTTTATTGCAATAGAGTTTATATGCAGCTCCTGTTTGTCTAGTCCAGGGGTGGCACAGGTTAGCCACCCCTGGTCTAGTCAATCCTGTCCCTTCTGTTCTGGGATTCTATAGCTAGTGTTAGCACAAGGCTCAGTAACCAACATAGGATAAAGCCAGGTTAGGCATCCAACGGTCCTCAGGTAGTCAAAGGTCCAGTTGCATAGCAGATTTGAAGCTGTTAGGGACAACGAAGCACAGTAGATAGGGTGGCCCAGGGTTCCAGTGTCACACTACAGTTTCTGCTGGTGAGAAGCTATGTTCCAGACTGGCTGGACTGTCTTGAAGTATCCTCCCAATCATCACTGATTCTGACTTTAGGTCTTTGACACCAGGACAGATATCACATCATGATCATCCTCAGGGGCCCTTGCTACTTTCCCAGGAAGGGAATCCCCTCTGCTAACAGAGGCCCTGTCCTGGGTGGAGGCACTGACAACATTATTATCAAACCTATGTATCTACTAAGCAAAGGCTCTGGGTCTCTTATTTACCTACAGGTTTACAGCCATATCCTTTTTGGGAGGGTCATTTCCCATAATCCCCCCTCCCCAAAAGAGGGCTACACATGCTTACTTCAGCCACTGTTAAAGTGGTTGTAAATTTTAACCCTAGGTTCACAGTTATGTGCTTTCCAGTGCATATCCCGGTTCGCAGAAATGCACTGCAGTCCATTTGAAATGATTTCCTATGGGTCAGGTTCACACTTGTGCATTTGCAGCCAGTGTGTTTTTTGGAAAGGATCAGGGACTCTTTTACCCGCAGCAGTTTGTGTTTTTGGTTCAATAGACTTCAATTGAACTGCATCAAAAATGCAGGTATTGTGGTTTTGATGCACTTTTCATGCGCTTCCTCGGCGTTTTGCATTTTTCACCTGCATGACAACATCTCCCTCTAACAACAAGCTTCCCAGGCTGCCCAGAAAACCAGAAAGTGAAGCAAAATGGCGACAACAAATGTCCTGATCAGTCTGGTGGGGACAAGAACGTTTTAAGATCTATGGACCCAGCATATAAAGACAAGTCAAAAAAGAATCAAGCATGGTTGGAGATTGCACAGGAAATATATCCTGCATGGGAGTCTTATACCAATTAACAAAAAGAAACTAAATGTAAGTATGGCTGTACCTATGCTGTACTTGCTGTACCTATGCCAGTGTAAACAAGTTGAAATGTATGGTTTTTTCATCACTGTCCAATGTATTGGTGATGTATGTTAGGTAAGAATTTTTTACATCAGTGGTCCCTAAACTGCAGGCCAGTGGCCGGATGCAGCCCTTTGCTTGAATTTATCCAGCTCTGGACTCAAATGAAAAGGACACAGGTTACTTTTTAAATCAAAAGCTACTTTATTTATTTATTGATATTTTCAGTGTAGTAGAAAAAAATGTTTAAATATGCAGCAGGTTTTTTTTTGTTCCATACAATAACATAAAAGTAAACATACATAAAATGACTGTAGACTCCTCTGCTGTCACCTAACGCTAGGCTTGATGTAACTTTTTCAGAAGTTATTCATACAGATTGCAGAAGACAAAACCAACTATAAAATAAAAATGTAAAAACGGATTACAAAATATGATACATTAATTCCTCCTGGGATGACTCTTGATGAATTGTGGTCCACTTTCTGAAAAATGTTCTTCATTACTGCAGGGAGAATGTGCTACAGTGAAAGTAGGACCCCTAGTTGGCACCTCAGGCATAGCTAAATAGGAAATAGTGGTGGAATGGGAGGTGTTATGGGTTTCAGTTGTGGTGGTCTGTAGGGATATTGCAGATTTGTTGAATTGTATGTGGGCCACATTAGTAATTGGTATCTAGGCAAAGTGGAAGGGTATGGGTAAGGGGCATAAGGTCCCAGTGTTGGTGTCTGTTGGAGGATTGTTCTGGCTGGGTGGACAGGAGGGAATAAATTATGTAACACATTGGATCATCACAATCCACATCTCCCCCTGTAGCTCTGGGGGCCCTAGTCCGAATCCAGGTGAGTGAGCCTGTCAGGAAGCTGTAATTTTTACTGGGCCAATCATCCGTGGCCAGGGCACTCCTTGCTGTACATATACAAGAGGCGTGTATACATGTGGCTGCGAGGTGTGGAATGCCTTGACCACAGATACGTGGCCGAGTACAAATGACGGCTTCTGTCAAGCTCACTCACAAGGGCTCAAACTAGGATCTGAAAATTCCCAAGCTCATCCCTACTGGGGGACACTGGAACTACCCCATTCAAGTTCAGGGACCTAAGTGCCAGCAGCTGTTCTAATTCCTGACAAATTCAGATGCAGAGCCTGATCCATAGCATATCACAGGCTGTAGTACCCAAGGAATAGCACTGAACTGTACTTCATTGGAATACTCCTCTGTGGTACCAGGCATGTTGGATGTGCTCTGCAGAGTGGTTTGATCCACCATCTTGCAGTGATGTAAGGCCTGCAGATTTAACTATTGAGCTCAATAGGGGACCAAAAATACATCACTTCACAATGCACCAGATTCTGAAGATTCTTCATGCAGCTGTAAGACTTGGTTCAGTGTTTTTAACCCTCACCTCTCCTCCCTGGTCATCCTTGCTGCCTAAAAACTTCCTCCCAAAGCACATGGCTTGCGCTATGCATGATGCGTGTTGCCGTGGAATGTGCTAGGGAGGAGGTTTTTAGGCAGCAAGGATGACCAGGGAGGAAAGGTGAGGTTTAAAAAACTGATCCAACTGATCCATCAAAGTCCAATTCTTCTCTAATGCTGATGTGACTTCTATGAGATAACATAGAAGTCTATGGGGTCAAGTCATTCTGGAGTTGCAGAAACTACTTTTTTTGTTGAAGAGACTCAAGTCACTGTCAAGTCAAGTTAAGAAGGCACCCAGCAAAAGTAATGGGTTTTCACCTGTCGTACTACTTTTTGTGTCACCCAGAAATCGCAAAGAAATTGTGGTAGTGTGAACCAGGGCTAGCTTTTTATTATTATTATTATACAGTGTTTATATAGCGCCAAAATGTTTGCTCTTTCGAGCTTACAATCTAGGAAGGAGGGGATAGTGGTACAGGAGGAAGTGGCTGTGGGGGATGGAGTGGTGGGAGGAGTGGAGGAGATCGGCTGTTAGGTGAGGGTGGGGTAGGCTTCCCTCAAGAGATGGGTTTTCAGGGTGCGTCTAAAGGTGAGGAGGGTAGGTGACAGTCTGATGGATTTGGGTAGTGAGTTCCAGAGGATGGGGGAAGTCCTGGAGAAGTCCTGCAGTCGGGCGTGGGAGGAGGAGACCAGGGAGCTAGAAAGTAGGAGGTCTTGTGAGGAGCGAAGATTACTGGTTGGATGGTATTTGGGTATCAGGTCGGTAAGGTAGTTTGGGGCAGTGTTATGAATGGCTTTGTACGCCAATGTTAGTAGTTTGAATTTAATGCGTTGGGCAATCGGAAGCCAATGAAGGGAATGACAGAGGGGGGTGGCAGATGCGGAGCGGTTGGTAAGGTGGATGAGTCTGGCCGCTGAGTTCAGGATAGACTAAAGCGGGGATAGTCTGTGATGAGGTAGGCCGGTGAGAAGGGAGTTGCAGTAGTCGAGTCGTGAGATAATAAGTGAGTGAATGAGTTGTTTAATAGTGTCTGGGGTTAGGAACGTACGTATGTTGGAGATGTTGCGGAGGTGGAGCCTGCATGAGTTTGCCAGCGATTGGACATGGGGTTGCAAGGACAGATTTGAGTCTACAGTGACACCTAGGACTTTGGCTTGCAGGGTGGGACTGATGGTGGCGTTGTTTGTCGTGATGGAGAGGGTGGGGGCGGGCTGGGGTGAAAATTAGGAGCTTGGTTTTGGAAAGGTTTAATTTGAGGAAGTGGAGTGACATCCAGTCTGATATGTCGTTCAGTAGGCGGGTGAGGCGAGGGGTAGAGAGGTAGATTTGCGTGTCATGGGCGTAGAGGTGGTAGTTGAAGCCGTGGGAGTGTATCAGTTGGCCAAGGGAGGAGGTGTAGATGGAGAAGAGAAGGGGCCCGAGGACAGAGCCTTGGGGGACCCCAACAGAGAGGGGGAGGTGGCAGTGTTATAGGTAACGCTGAAGGAGCGTTGGGATAGATAGGAGGAGAGCCAGAAGAGAGCGAAGTCTCTGATGCCAAGGGAGTATAGTTTATTAAGGAGGAGGGGGTGGTCAACTGTGTTGAAGGCCGCGGAGAGGTCAAGGAGTAGGAGGACTGAGCAGTGGCCATTAGCTTTGGCGGTTAGCAGGTCATTAGTGATTTTGAGTAGAGCGGTTTCAGTGGAGTGTGGGGGACGGAAGCGAGACTGTAGTGGATCGAGGTGGTTGTTGTCATTGAGGTGGGAGCTTAGATGATTATAGACTAAGTGCTCGAGGAGTTTGGATGAAAATGGCAGCAGGGAGATGGGTCTAAGGTTGCTCAGGTTGGTGGGGTCCAGGGAGGGTTTTTTGAGTATGGGAGTGATATGTGAGTGCTTTAGGGGGGAGGGGAATGCGCCAGTAGAGAGGGAGAGATTGAAGATGTGGGTGAGGGAGTGTAGGATGGAGGAGGAGGGAGACCGGAGGAGTTGTGTGGGGACAGGGTCAAGGGGGCAAGTGGTGAGGCGGGCTTCTGAGAAGACCTTAGTGACCTCTTCAGCGGTAGCAAGGCTAAAGGAGTGGAGTGTTGGGGAGGTTTTAGTGTGCGGGATGTTATGTGTGGTGGGGGTCAAAGCGGTTATGAGGTCAGAGGAGGGGAGAGTTGAGGGGGTTATCGTGGGAGGGAGGCTAGGTGGGGAGGTAGATTGAGCATTGGTGATGTCTTTACGGATTGCGTTGATCTTGTTTTGCAAGTGGTTGGCAATCTCGTGGGCGGTGAGTGAGGTACTGGGTGGAGGTGGGTGGGGAGAGAGTAGGGAGTTGAAAGTGGAGAAGAGCCAGCGAGGACAGGTGGAGAGGGTATTGATGAGGGTTATGAAGTAGGCTTGTTTGTCGGCGTGGAGGGAGGAGGTGTAGGCGAGGAAGGCGGATTTGTAAAGGGTGAACACTTGAGGGGATCTGGTTTTGCGCCATAATCGCTCCAGCACGCGACTGCGTCGTTTAAGATTTTTAGTGTGGTCGTTCTGCCAGGGTTGAAGCGGTCGGGGTCTAATGCTGCGTGTGGTTAAGGGTGCTAAGGAGTCTAAGGCAGCTGACAGCGAGTTGTTATACGCAGTAGTGGCCAGGTCAGGCCATGACGGTGGAAGGATACTGTCGTAAAGACGGTCAGTTGCAGAGTGGAGAGGGGCCGGGTTCAGCTTTGTAATATGGTGCAGATTGGTGGTGGGAGAGGCAAGTATGAACTCTTTTCTTTGCAGCGGGCCCTTTGTTGGAAAAATCATGTCTTTGAAGGTTCTCATTTATCCAGGTCATGCTATATGTAGTAGGAGTTAGTCACATTTAACTGGATTTCCTCTGTAATATTGAAAACCTTTAAATCTTTGAAATGTCCTCAACATTACAGAAGCCCAGCTGAATGTGACTACTACAAGATCTACTTACAATCTGTCAAATCAGCCCAGAGGTTTTTGGAGAAAAAAAGATGCATGTTTCTTCTAAAACGTTCTATAGAAATCTTTTTTTTTTGGTCTCTTTACATTTTATTTTCTTTATCGGTCTCTAGATTTTGTTTAGTGAGATGCTTGCAGTTTCTATATTTTTTTGTGAGGTGCCTGCAGTTTCTAGATTTTATTTTTAATGGCTGTCATTGTTTACATTTGCTATGCTCTGCTTGCCACATTTGAATTTTGTTTCCAAAGGCCAGGTTGATTTTAGAAAGCACCTCTGAACAAATTTGAATTGCACTGTTTTTTACTGACCTATTTGCAAAGTCCTGCATTTTCATAGACGCTTATTTGCTTAACTTAACCAATGCTAATGTCGGTTTTCCACAATCCCCACATCAACATTATTTTGAGTACTCAGAACCTTCCAGTATTAACCGCTTGACCACAAACATGATCTTCATTATTTCTTCTTTTGCTTTTATATAGCTGTATGTATATTTTGCAACTTAAGGATGAATTGTGTGTAATTATAGCTATAATTATATTACTTAAGAGTTGCATTTTATCAACACTGTATTTTTGGAGGGCATAGTTGAATGTGATTCCTTTGTTCATTATAAATCTATTGCTGAGCTCTCCAAATAAGTGAACTTTATGTCCTATGCTATGTTCAAAACTGTTTAATATTCTATTATTCAGTGTTGGCTGTAACTATCAAGAGCTTAATACAACTTATAATTGTAAAAAAAAAAAAAATTATTATATTACTTTATTTAACTAAATATAAGTATAGCAAATTTCTTATAAGGAGGGATTTTTTTTATAATTTATAGTTGCTCTCAGTTCATAGATCTATTTCTAATCAATGGTAATAAGTGCCAATAAAGGCATATGAGAACTATTATTTCTGACCTCCTTAAGAAAATGCTAGTTGTTATACTGGTCCTTTTGGCTTCAGCCTTTTTCTGTGTCACTGGTGTGGAACAAGTATGCAGATCATAAAAATCAGCTAAAAGAAATTCTGCATGCTATCTCCAGACCCAAATAATGAAGTTGAATGTTCAGCTTATTAGCCAGGCAGATAGCATTTTCAAAAGCATTAGCAATAAAATCTTTCATATTAGTCTTGTGAACATTTTTTCCTTTAGGCAGCTTTCACTTGAACAGTTTTTCTTCCAATTTTACATTAAAGAAGCAGAAGAAAAATGCATGACCATTAAATCCTATGTAACTCTTCACACTGGTCAATTGCAGGTCCGTTGCATTTTGCAAAGTCCTGCAAGCTGCATTTTTGGTGCATGTTTGGTGTAGTAAAAAGCTGCACCAAAAAAGCACCTCCCCATTGAAATGAATAGAAAATGTATCAAAAATGTGTCAAAAAGGCATCCACAATTGTGTTTTGGTGCATTTTTTGAGCCACATGTCCTTTTTTCACAATTGCAAAATGCACTGGAAAAGCAGCAAAAACATGGTATAATGTGGCACTTACCCTTTTTACCTATACCCTAGCTACTGGTGTGTTAAACTGGCCACTCTTCCCATTCCGAGATGTATACCATGCACATGGCCTTCTGTATTTGTCATTCCCTACCAGCAGATCTTCAGTGCACTTGTGTGCTCCTGCATATTGGCTTTTATTGGACTGTCTCCTAAGGGCCTCAAAAATGCTATGTGATGTTACTGCGCAAATGCAGCCAGCAAGCCAAAGATTTGCACATTGATTAAATGGCTCCAGTTTTCTCTCTGGCATTTATCAATGGCAATGCCAGGTAACAATCCATCTAGAATGCCACTGCTACAACCCTAACACGCAGTGGAGGTTTAGGAAATGCTGATGGAAGTATTATATTAGTGTGCATGCTCTGACTGCTGCATAGGTCTCAAAAGAAATAGGTTTGTAGATGTTATGAGTTGGTATCAAAATGTTTCGAGACTATCCCTGTTTACAAGAAAGTATTTTTTTAATTTACGTTTACATCCTATCATCTTCAAAATAGTTCTCTTGCACAGCAATACAGCACTCCTAGCGTTCTTGCCACTTCTGGAATGTGTCCTGCAAGTCTTCTTTTCGAAGCATGTCAAGCACCTTCTGCTATTCACGCTGAATCTCCACAATGTTGTCAAAACAGCAACCTTTGAGATGGATCTTCATCTTCGGGAAGAAGGTGAAGTCTGCAGGAGCCAAATCTGACGAGTATGGTGGGTGCGGAAGTGAGATCATTGCAGCCTGGGTACGAATTTGGCAGCAACACAGCAAATATTCAAGTCACACGTGACAATTGCCTGGACTGTTCCATATGATACATTGACAATAGCAGCAATGTTATGGACTGTTCTCTGATGATCATCATGCACAAGTTGGTGAATGGTTTTGACAATTTCGGGGGTTGAGCTCGTTAAAGGTCTTCCTGATCTCCCATCATCTTCCAGTGATGTTCTTCTGCTCTTGAAACATGTGCGCCACTCAAAACACCTCAAACGACTCATTGCAGCATCGCCATAAACCTGCCGAATCATGTCAAATGTCTCTGTGGCAAATTTGCCCAGTTTCACACAGAATTTCACGCTTTCTGTTTGTTCTAACTTGCAGTCCATGAAGAAATCGGAGACATGGTAATGCACGTGGTCAGAATAGCACCAGTTGCACAGCTCCGGTTGTACACAGGACGATGTCTTTTGGCACACTCAGTTATGAAGGTCAGTGCTCCCTGTGCATGCAGTCTTGTGCTGCCATCTGTTGATGTGTTACAAAACGTTTTGATACCACCTCGTATAACAGTCTCACTTCAGGGCTGTAAAAAAGGCCTGGATTCTTTCTTAGATACACAGAATATAACTGGATACTAACATATATAGGTAAAGTTGATCCAGGAAATATCCGTTTGCCTCTCGTGGATCAGGAAGGAATTTTTTTTTCCTGCAGGAGCAAATTGGATCATGCTTTGCTGGGTTTTTTGCCTTCCTCTGGATCAACTGTGGGTATAGGATTATAACTTTTTTTTTTAATGGTTGAACTGGATAGACTTTTGTCTTTTTTCAGCCACACTAACTATGTAACTATTTACCATAGTGGTACATGTAAGCCAGTGCCAAGGGCATCAATATAAGGCTACATTCAAAAGATCCCACATGGGCAGCTAGGGGTAGCCCCTGGCAAGCCTCAGTCAATTCTTGCTGGTGGTTCTGAACGCTGCATGCACTGTGTTACCAGCAGCAATTGTTAGCAGTGGCTGTCCGATTTGTACAAATCAATGGGCCAGTGGTGTCACCACTGTTCACATGTAACCCTCATCTGCCAAGTCTCAAGCATCTCTCATCTCTGTGCATATATGAAAGATTGTGTGGCTAAAAGCTTAGTTTGCTGAATATGCTTGTAAGAAACAATTCTGCGCATTAGATTTGATGGTGAACACCTCTATAGTGAATCCTTTGACAAGTTCATCAAAGAAGTAACAGATGGAAAGGTGTTCTTGCCCCACAAGAAAAGCCTAAGCCCCTTAGTTCAACAACTTTTAGCTTGACTCAGAAAAGGGATCTTTTTGTTCTCCCCAGGCGTCAACTTCAAAATCAAGGCTTAAAACTTCTTTCATTGTGAGCCACCTCTCAGGCCCCACTACTGTCCAGTTCTGAGAATTACACACGCCTGCCACATAGCAAAGCCAGGTTGGTGACCTCACGTTTTTGCAATATGATTTTATTAACCTTTTTATCCATACAGAAAAAGGACAGAAAAACTGGCCTCCCTTCCCATTCCAAGATGTATACCACAGTCAAAATATAACTCTTAGAAGTATTTTAAAAGTCCAGGCATGTTTATATTTTTGAACAGAATAATGCAGTAGAGCAGCTTTCATAGGTGTCCAGGAGTAACCAAGAAAAACAGTGTTTCAAACAATGCACACACATGTACTGTATATGGACATGACAATGGGAACAAAGATTGGTGCAGGGGGGGGGCTGAAACTCTACAATAAGATAGGTCACCGATTATGGTATGACTTGTGTTCAACTTGTTTTCTGTCTACAATGATTTAAACATTCTATTATGCAGCATTGGGATTATCATCAGAAAAACAACTTGCAGAGGGTTTAGGTTTTAATTTGGAGCTCACTTGGTAACCTCACCTTTTCACCTGGAGATAAAGTGTATGTACTGTATAGTGTAGTCAAAACTTTTTTTTTTGTTTATATGAAGGTCATTTTTTTGCTGTTTGTGTACCACTGTGGAAATTTTCCTTTACTTTATTATAGCTTCAAAGTTACATAGTTAGTCCGGTTGAAAAAAAAATACATGTCCATCTAGTTAAAACATTAAAAGGTGGAAAAAAGATTATAAATATATATATATATATATATATATATATATATATATATTCATATTCCTATACCCAGTTAGTATCCAGTTATATTATGTGCATTTAGGAAAGAATCCAGGCCTTTTTTAAAACAATCCACTGAGCTGGCCAGCACCAACTCTTGAGGGAGTCTATTCCACATTTTCACAGCTCTTACTGTGAAGAAGCCTTTCTGTATTTGGAGATTAAATCTCTTTTCCTCCAGACAAAAAGAGTGCTGTGAAGACCTTAAAGTGAATAACTCTACACCAAGTTCATAATATGGACCACTTAAATAGTTATACATGGTGATCATATCCCCCCTTAATCTCCTCTTCTCAAGAGAGCATAAATTCAGTTCCTCTAATCTTTTCTCATAGCTGAGCTTCTCCATGCCTCTTATAAGTTTGGTTGTCTTTGTCTGCACTTTCTCCAGTTCCTCGATATCCTTTTTGTGAATTGGTGCTCAAAACTGAACTGCTTATGTTAGATGAGGTCTTACTAACGATCTGTACAGGGGTAAAATTATATATCTCACTCTCTGGAGTCTATTGATCTCTTAAAAACAAGAAAGGATTTTGCTCAGTTTGGAAACCACAGCTTGCCATTGTTAAGCTCATGATCTAGCAGAACACCCAGATCCTTCTCCACCATTGATTCCCCCAGCTGTTTAGGACAGCCTTTTTCAACCAGGGTGCCCAGGCACCCTGGAGTTCCTTCAGGTTTCTTCAGGGGTGCCTTGGCAAAATGCCTAAACAATTCCCCAAAATTTTATATAAAGCCAGAGGGTGGATCAAGCCTGCCTTTAGTTACTCAAAGCCACAGGTTTTCATTGTGCACCATTACAACCTTCTAGCTGCCAGCATCCCAACAACCATTAACATCATCAGTTGAAAAGAATGACATCAGACACCTGCACAGCATTTTTTTTTTGCCCTTCCTCCACCCCGCTCCGCTAGCATTGGGGTCACATTAGTTTAGCAAGATAGAGAAACTGAGGGAGAAAAGAAACAATGGAATACTAGCCAGTACTAGTGTGCTTTTGTAAGAATAAATTACGTTGGGTGTCCTGCATGTGTGGATGTTGCTACACTATGTAAAACTTTTAGTTTAGTTTGTACATTTTAGAATGGGATGTCTCAAGATTGTGCAGAATTTTAAAGGGTGCCTTGACTGGAAAAAAGGTTGAGAAATACTGGTCTAGGACATGTCCTAGGTCCTAGAGGCACAGCAGAATATTAGTAGATATCTCACAAAATGAGACAGTTGTTCCCAGAACAAGTATGCCCATTACAAGATTTCCCCTTACTTCTTGTTGTGGGGAAACTGTACATTTTTGGATTTTCTTATATTTTCTGTTTTGGGGACAATGGTCACCAGTATAAACAAAGGAGTGAATCTTCCCCAGAGGGACTTAGACAGTCAAACAATTTGACTTAAAGCGGAGCTCCACCCAAAAGGGGAAAACACATTTAAGGGTTTCTCCACCCCTCCTCTTCACCAAATGGCACTTTTTTTTTGGGGGGGGGGGGAGTACCTGGTTTTGACAGGTACCCACTTCCATTCCCCTTTGGATTGCCTTGGTGATTCAAACGGAATTTCTCCTCTCTCTCTCCCTCCCTGCAGTCTTCTGGGACATGTCACAGGTCCCAGAAGACTGTGGGACCATTCATGATGCGCAGAGCAGCTCACAAATAAAGCCACAAGCTGTCACAGCTGGGTACTCACAATTGAAATGCCAGCACAAAGGACAGAAGATGGAGGGAAAGAGTGGCGTGGGTGAGGACATTGCTGGATCCTGCGACAGGTGAATGTTTGTTTATTAACAGTCAGCAGCTACAGTTTTTATAGCTGCTAACTTGTAATAAATACATAAATGACTGATGCTCCTCTTTAAGGTCCACTCTTTCCCACGCTATCCAAAACTACAAAAAAAAAATGCAACTTGATCATCCCTCTGTCCCTAACCAGTGATTGGACAGTAAAGGAGCAGCAGCAGTAGAATCCTAATCGGCAAAGGTAGCATGTAGCATACTTTATTGGCTTCTAGTGTTGTCCCTCCTTTCCCATTCTGTGTTGTATTATGGTGGGTATTTAAAGGAGGCTGATATAAAGTCAAATTCAGGTAATGATGCTTTCTGCATTTTAAAATATTTTTGGAACAAATAAATAATTGTAATAAATAATAGTTTTTTTTTTCTGGAGCTTAGCCTCAAGGCAATACAAAAATGTAACTTTGGAACAGTTTAGGGCAAATGCATATGGCCAAAGGGTATAATGTGTATGTCTGGATATTGGAGAGGAAAGGTTATGATAGTGGAGTACCTACAGTTGTGTTCAAAATAATAGCAGTGTGTTGAAAAAAGTAAATAAAGCTCAAAATCCTTCTAATAGCTTTATTTCCATACACACAAATGCATTGGGAACACTACACATTCTATTCCAAATCAAAACATGAAGAAAAATAGATCAAATTTGTGTTGTTCCTCTAAAAAAAATTGAAGCAAAGTGAATATTAGACTGTTCAAAAAAATAGCAGTGTTTGTATTCTTCGTTACAAACTTAAACATTCACTATATAAACTGAAAAATGTTTGAAGATTTTGCTTTCCTTTGAATCGCTTAATTAATATTTAGTTGTATAAGCACTGTTTCTGAGAACTGCTGTACATCTGTATTGCATGGAGTCAACCAACTTCTGGCACCTGTGACCAGATATTCCAGCCCAGGATGATTGGACTACATTCCACAGTTCTTCTCTATTTCTTGGTTTTGTCTCAAAAACTGCATTTTTGATGTCACCCCACAAGTTTTCTATTGGATTAAGATCCGGGGATTGGGCTGGCCACTCCATAACGTCAATCTTGTTGGTCTGGAACCAAGATGTTGCACGTTTACTGGTGTGTTTGGAGTCGTTGTCTTGTTGGAACACCAATTTCAAGGGCATTTCCTCTTCAGCATAAGGCAGCATGACCTCTTCAAGTATTCTGATGTATTCAAACTGATCCATGATCCCTGGTATGCGATAAATAGGCCCAACACCGTAGTATGAGAAACATCCCCATATCATGACGCTTGAACAATCATGCTTCACTGTCTTCACAGTGTACTGTGGCTTGAATTCAGTGTTTGGGGGTCGCCTGACAAACTGTCTCCGACCACTAGACTCAAAAAGAACAACTTTCATCCGTCCACAAAATGTTGCGCCATTTCTCTTTAGGCCAGTCAATGTGCTCTTTGGCAAATTGTAACCTCTTCAGCACGTCTTTTTTTTCAACAGTGGGACTTTGCGGAGGCTTCTTGCAGATAGCTTGGCTTCACATAGGCGTCTTCTAATTGTAACAGTACTCACAGGTAACTTTAGACCTTCTTTGATCTTCCTGGAGCTGATTGTTGGCTGAGTCCTTGCCATTTTGGCTATTCTTCTATCTATTCGAATGGTAGTTTTTCGCTTTCTTCCACGTCTTTCAGGTTTTGGATGCCATTTTAAAGCATTTGCGATCATTTTAGCTGAGCAGCCTATCATTTTCTGCACTTCTTTATATGTTTTCCCCTTTCCAATCAACTTTTTAATCAAGGTACACTGCTCTTCTGAATAATGTCTGGAACGACCCATTTTCCTCAGAATCTCAGAGACAAATGCACTGTAACCAGAATGTACAACATTTGCTGCCTTCCTTCCTTGAATAAGGGTAATCATTGTCACCTGTTTTTCAAAGAATGAATGACCTCACTAATAGAACTCCACACTGCTATTATTTTGAACATGCCCCTTTCAATTAGTGATTCAATGACACAGAATCAGCAGCATGCATGTCATGACTGGTGGGTCTGTTGGATTTCTATTACTCTACTACACCTGCTAGTAAATTATTTGCCATGTAGAAATATAATTTCTACCAAAAACAGTGATTGGTCAGGATAGTGATGTCTGACTGCTATTATTTTGAACATAACTGCACTTAAAGTGAATCAGTTATAAGGAAAAATGGAAACTGCAATTGCTTCTGGTGCTATGTACTCTAATCCTGGCCCTCCATATCTGACTTCCACCCCAACATCCAACAAGCCCCTTCCTCTGGCAGCAGCTGAAATCCACATTCTTTAATTTCTATTCCTCTTCTTCCTATAGCCAGCTTCCCACCTCCCTTCTCATCTGCCCTCTGGAGCGCCCACTCAATCTATAAGAATCTGTCCATGACCTTTTTATCTTCTTATTTAACCTTCGTGCTGTTAGTAAAACCTGGCTTCAAGAGTCTGACTCTGCCACTCCAGTTGTGTTCTCCCATGGTGACCTCAACTGGATGCGCTCATCTGCACCCAGAAGATGAAGGAGAGGTGGGGTTGGTATCCTTCTATCCACACAAATCACATTTTCATGTTCTTTCCTCGCTTCCCTCTCCTCTTTTGAAGCTCCTATACTCCAATATTCCTTTTCCTTACTCTGATCATAACTCTGTCAGTTTCATGGTCTGTCCTCAGCCCTCTAACCCTCCAAACAGCAAACAGTTTCCTTTAGAAACATTTGCCACTTTAACCCTTCTCTTTTCTATTTTGCAACAGACTACAACAACTACAACAAAATCTGATTCCTGTCTTTCTCCAGCTTAACCACTTCTGTCTACAATAGTTCACCTCATCCTCCCTGGACATACTTGCTCCCCTCATTACACACATAATAGGGTCCCTACCACTACAACATTGGCAAACAGATGACACCAGAAGTCTCAAAAGACATAACCACACTCTTGATTGACTGTGGATAAAAAAAAACTAAAATAAAAACTAAATCCCAGCAAGACTTCACACTACAAATCTGACCTCCAAAAATACAATTCCTAGCTCTGCACTGCCAAACAGACTTATTTCATCACTCTCTTTAACACCCTCTCGTCCAGTGCTCGTCAGCTCTTTTCTACATTTACCCCTCCTCTTCATCCTCCACTTCCTCAACTCACTAAATGACTTACTATCTGCTAAAACCAATGGCCACTACCTAGCACTCTTACTCTTAGACCTTTCTGCTTCTTTTAAAACAATTGTCACCTGCTCCTCCACAGAAAACTCCACTTTCTTGGTCCCCAAAGCTCTGCTCTTTGCTGCTTTCTCCTCTTACATAGCTCTTCCTCTTTCCATAGGGGTCTACCAAAGCTCTATCCTCAGACCACTTCTATTCTCTATCTACACCTTCTCCCTGGGTTTGCTGATAGCCGCCCACAGATTCCAATACCATCTCTATGCTGATGACACCCAAATCTATTTCTCTACTCCTCTGCTCACCAGTCTCCTCCTGCATCATTAATTTAATAACTGACTGAATGCTCTACCATTTTCACAAACTCCATCTTTCCAAAACTGAGCTCATAACATTTCTTCCCCCCGTGCCCCCTCACCTGGCTTTTCCATCAAGATCTATAATACAACTATCAGTCCCTACCCTCATGCCAGGATGCTAGGTGTGATCCTGTACTTTTCCTTTCAGTCCCATGTCCAATTGTTGTCCAAATATTGCCACTTTAAAATCCATAAAATCTCCAAACTTTGCCCCTTTTAGCCAGTGACACCACAAAGCTACTAATTAATTCCCTTGTTTTCTCTTGCCTTGCCTTGTCTTGCCGACAACCTGCCGTCATTCAGACCATGTGTACAGCTGTTCTTCTGACAGAAGTCAGTCTGGCTTTTGTTAAAGGGACATGCTAGAAAACCAGCAACTGACCAGCATTCACAGCCAATGGCTGAGAGCTCTGATCAGTATGTTCTGAATCAGGGGCGGACTGACCATTTGGGCATTCGGGCATTGTCTGAGGGCCCGGGGTCAGTAGGGGGTCCGTGAGAGGATCACAGTCCAGTGACAGTGTTGGGAGCAGAGGAGGAGGAAGTCACAGATCCCGACCCAGAAGTAGCTCATCTGTCACTTCACATGGTGGCAGAGTGAGTCGGGTGACTGTGCTGGTGATGGAGCCGGTGGGCAGTGGGAAGGTGAAAGGCATATCCTCCATGGGTGCGGGGTGTTCACTGCACACACCCTGCACCCCCCCCCCCATGGATGATATGTATCAGGAACAAAGTCGAAGGTGATCGGCGCAGTGGAGGGACAGTGACAGCACCGATCTCCCTGAATGGATTTCAATGAAGCAGCTGAAAGCTGCGGGAGGGAGAGACGTCCAGCTGCCTCCTTCAAATCCATGCAGGGAGATCGGTGATGTCACTGTCCCTCCACTGCACCGATCATCCCTGACTGTGCATCGGATTTTTCTCCTGCCCCCCCCCCCGTGTTCATCAGTCCTCCCTCCCCCCCCCCCTTGCAGGTCTCTGATGCCTCTTCTTCTCTGACAGTGTCCAGCCCCTCCCCCCATCCTCCACAGCAGAGCAGAGGAGAGAGGATCTGCTCTACCACCTGTCCAGCTCTGTGATTCATGCTCTCTCCCTCTCTCTTTCTCTCTACCTCCCCCCTCTCTCTCCCTTTTCTCTCTTCCCCTCTCCCTCTCACCCCCCCCCCTCTCTCTCCCTCTCCCTCTCCCTCCCTCTCTCTCCATCTCTCTCCCCTCTCTCACACCTTTCTCCCTCTCTCTCTCACCTCTCTCCCTCTCTCCCCTCTCTCCCTCCCCCTCTCTCTCTCCTCTCCCCCCCCCTCTCCCTCTCTTCCCCCCCTCTCTCTCTCCCCTTCCTTTCCTCCATCCCCCCCTTTCATTCATTTCCTTCCTTCCTCCTTCCAATCCTTCCCTCACTTTTCTTCCTTCCCTTCTTTACTTCCTTCATCCATTCCCTTCCTCCCTTTTCTTCCTTCCTTCCTCCCTTCCCCCCCTCCTCCATCCATTCTCTCCCTCCCTTTGCTTCCTTCCTCCATTCCCTCCTTTCATTCTTTCCTTCCCTCCCTCTCTCCCTTCCTTCCTTTCGCTCTCCCTCCCTCCCCTTCTTTCCTTCATCTATTTCATCCCTCCTTTTTCTTCATTCCTTTCTCCCTCCCCTCCTTCCTTCCCTCCCCTTCCTTCATTCCGTCCTCTATCCATTTTCTTCCTTCTTTCCCCCTTCCCTTCCTTCAATCCTTTCTTTCTCCCTTCCTCCCTTCTTTCATTCCTTCCTATCTTCCTCCATCCCCTCCCTTCATTCTTTCCTCCCTCCTCTCCTTTCATATCCTTCCTTTCTTCCTGCCTCCCTCCACTCCTTTCATTTCTTTCTTTCCTTCCTCACTCCCCTCCTTTCTTCCCTCCCTTTCCTTCATTCTTTCCTCCAGCCATTTCCTTTCTTCCTCTATCCATAACCTCCCTCCTTTTTTCTTCTTTCCCTTCCATTCTCTTCCCTTCCTGCCTTTCTCTATTTATTCCCTTTTCTTTCTCCCTTCCTCCCTCCCTCCCTCCCTCCCTCCCTCCCATCCTTCCTTCCTTCCTTCCTTCCTTCCTTCCTTCCTTCCTTCCTTCCTTCCTTCCTTCCTTCCCTCTCCTTCCTTCATCCCTTCTTCCATCCATTCCTTCCTCCATCCATTCCCTCACTCCCTCCCCTCCCTTTTCTTCCTTCCTCCATCCCCTCCCTTCATTCTTTCCTCTCTCCCTCCCCTTCTTTAATTTCCTTCCTTCTTCCCTTCCTTCCTTCTTTCCTTCCCTCCCCCTCCTTCATTCCATCCTTCCTCCATCCATTCCCTCCCTCCCTTTTCTTCCTTCCCTCCCTTCTTTACTTCCTTCATCCATTCCCTCCCTCTCTTTTCTTCCTTCCTTCCTTCCTCCATCCATTTCCTTCCTTCTTCCATCCATTCCCTCACTCCCTTTTCTTCCTTCCTCCATCCCCTCCCTCCCTTCCTTCCTTCCTTCCTTCCTTCATCCATTTCCTCCCTCCTTTTTCTTTCTTCCTTCCTCCCTCCCCTCCTTCCTTCCCTCCCCTTCTTTCATTCCTTCCTCCATCCATTTTCTACCTTCATTCCTTCCTCCATTCCCTCACTCCCTTTATTTCCTTACCTTCATTCCTTCCTCTATCCCCTCCCTTCATTTTTTTCATTCCCTCTCTCCTCATCCTTCAATCATTCCTTCCTTCCTTCCCGCCTCCCTCCCTTCCTTCAAACCTTCCTTCCTTTATCCTTCCTTCCTCCCACCCTCCCTTCATTCCTTCCTCCATCCCTCCCTTTATTCTTTCCTCCCTCTCCTCCTTTAATTTCCTTCCTTCCTCTCTCCCCTCCTTCCTTCCCTCCCTTTCCTTCATTCCTTCCCCCATCCATTTCCTTCCTTCCTCCCTCTAGCTATTCCTCCCTTTTTCTTTCTTCCTTCCTTTCTCCCTTCTTTCCCTCCCCTTCCCTCCTTTACCTTCATTACTTCATCCATCCATTTTCTTTCCTTCCTTCCTCCATCCATTCTCTCCCTCCCTTTTTCTTTCTTCCCTTCCTTTCTCCCACCCCTCCTTCCTTTAATTCCTTACCTTCATTCCTTCCTCTATCCTCTCCCTTCATTTTTTCCTTCTCTTCCTCCTCGTTCCTCAATCATTCCTTCCTTCCTCCCCTTCCTTCAATCCTTCTTTCCTTTCTCCCTTCCTCCCTCCCTTCATTCCTTCCTCCATCCACTCCCTCCCTCCCTTTTCTTCCTTCCTTCCTTCCTTACTTCCTTCCTTCCTTCCTTCCTTCCTTCCTTCCTTCCTCTCCTTCCTTCATTCCTTCCTCCATTCATTTTCTTCCTTCCTTCCTTCCTTCCTTCCTTCTTTCCTTCCTTCCTTCCTTCCTTCCTTCCTTCCCTTCCTTCCTTCCTTCCTTCCTTCCTTCCTTCTTTCCTTCCTTCCTTCCTTCCTTCCTTCCCTCCTCCCTCCCTTTAATTACCTACCTTCATTCCTTCCTCTATTCCCTCCCTTCATTTTTTCCTTCTCTTCCTCCTCGTTCCTCAATCATTCCTTCCTTCCTCCCCTTCCTTCAATCCTTCTTTACTTTCTCCCTTCCTCCCTCCCTTCATTCCTTCCTCCATCCCCTCCCTCCCTCCCTTTTCTTCCTTCCTTCCTCCCTTCCCCCCCCCCTCCATCCAATTCCCTCCCCCTTTGCTTCCTTCCTCCATTCCCTCCTTTCATTCTTTCCTTCCCTCCTTCTCTCCCTTCCTTCCTTTCGCTCTCCCTCCCTCCCCTGCTTTCCTTCATCTATTTCATCCCTCCTTTTTCTTCATTCCTTTCTCCCTCCCCTCCTTCCTTCCCTCCCCTTCCTTCATTCCGTCCTCTATCCATTTTCTTCCTTCTTTCCCCCTTCCCTTCCTTCAATCCTTCCTTTCTCCCTTCCTCCCTTCTTTCATTCCTTCCTATCTTCCTCCATCCACTCCCTTCATTTTTCCTCCCTTCTCTCCTTTCATATCCTTCCTTTCTTCCTGCCTCCCTCCACTACTTTCATTTCTTTCTTTCCTTCCTCACTCCCCTCCTTTCTTCCCTCCCTTTCCTTCATTCTTTCCTCCAGCCATTTCCTTTCTTCCTCTATCCATAACCTCCCTCCTTTTTTCTTCTTTCCCTTCCATTCTCTTCCCTTCCTACCTTTCTCTATTTATTCCCTTTTCTTTCTCCCTTCCTCCCTCCCATCCTTCCTTCCTTCCTTCCTTCCCTCTCCTTCCTTCATCCTTCTTCCTTCCATTCCTTCCTCCATCCATTCCCTCCCTCCCTCCTTTTCTTCCTTCCTCCATCCCCTCCCTTCATTCTTTCATCTCTCCCTCCCCTTCTTTAATTTCCTTCCTTCTTCCCTTCCTTCCTTCTTTCCTTCCCTCCCCCTCCTTCATTCCTTCCTTCCTCCATCCATTCCCTCCCTCCCTTTTCTTCCTTCCCTCCCTTCTTTACTTCCTTCATCCATTCCCTCCCTCTCTTTTCTTTCTTCCTTCCTCCATCCATTTCCTTCCTTCCTCCATCCATTCCCTCACTCCCTTTTCTTCCTTCCTCCATCCCCTCCCTCCCTTCCTTCCTTCCTTCCTTCCTTCCTTCCTTCCTTCCTTCATCCATTTCCTCCCTCCTTTTTTTTCTTCCTTCCTCCCTCCCCTCCTTCCTTCCCTCCCCTTCCTTCATTCCTTCCTCCATCCATTTTCTACCTTCATTCCTTCCTCCATTCCCTCACTCCCTTTATTTCCTTACCTTCATTCCTTCCTCTATCCCCTCCCTTCATTTTTTTTTCATTCCCTCTCTCCTCATCCTTCAATCATTCCTTCCTTCCTTCCCGCCTCCTCCCCTTCCTTCAAACCTTCCTTCCTTTATCCCTTCCTCCCACCCTCCCTTCATTCCTTCCTCCATCCCCTCCCTTTATTCTTTCCTCCCTCTCCTCCTTTAATTTACTTCCTTCCTCTCTCCCCTCCTTCCTTCCCTCCCTTTCTTTCATTCCTTCCTCCATCCATTTCCTTCCTTCCTCCCTCTAGCTATTCCCTCCCTTTTTTTTTCTTTCTTCCTTCCTTCCTTTCTCCCTTCTTTCCCTCCCCTTCCCTCCTTTACCTTCATTACTTCATCCATCCATTTTCTTTCCTTCCTTCCTCCATTCATTCTCTCCTCCCTCCCTTTTCTTTCTTCCCTTCCTTTCTCCCACCCCTCCTTCCTTTAATTCCTTACCTTCATTCCTTCCTCTATCCTCTCCCTTCATTTTTTCCTTCTCTTCCTCCTCGTTCCTCAATCATTCCTTCCTTCCTCCCCTTCCTTCAATCCTTCTTTCCTTTCTCCCTTCCTCCCTCCCTTCATTCCTTCCTCCATCCACTCCTCCCTCCCTTTTCTTCCTTCCTTCCTTCCTTCCTTCCTTCCTTCCTTCCTTCCTTCCTTCCTTCCTTCCTTCCTTCTCCCTCCTTCCTTCCCTCTCCTTCCTTCATTCCTTCCTCCATTCATTTTCTTCCTTCCTTCCTTCCTTCCTTCCTTCCTCCATTCCCTCCCTCCCTTTAATTCCTTACCTTCATTCCTTCCTCTATTCCTCCCTTCATTTTTTTCCTTCTCTTCCTCCTCGTTCCTCAATCATTCCTTCCTTCCTCCCCTTCCTTCAATCCTTCTTTCCTTTCTCCCTTCCTCCCTCCCTTCATTCCTTCCTCCATCCACTCCCTCCCTCCCTTTTCTTCCTTCCTTCCTTCCTTTCTTCCTTCCTTCCTTTTTCCCTCCCTCCTTTTTCCTTCCTTCCTTCCTTCCTTCCCTCCTTCCCTCCTTCCTTCCTTCCTCCCTTCCCTCCTTCCTTCCCTCTCCTTCCTTCATTCCTTCCTCCATTCATTTTCTTCCTTCCTTCCTTCCTTCCTTCCTTCCTTCCTTCCTTCCTTCCTTCCTTCCTTCCTTCCTTCCTCCATTCCCTCCCTCCCTTTAATTCCTTACCTTCATTCCTTCCTCCATTCCCTCCCTTCATT